>NW_023494894.1:0-600000 GCF_904425465.1 Colossoma macropomum | reverse complement strand
ATGAGCATGCAAATCTTTTTCTTCTACGGAGAGTTTGCCCCCCTGTTGTCACTAGAGCGTGGCCTTGCCCATGTGTGGACCCAAGGCCACTTATGATAAAATGTTTCACATAAACCTATGAAGTAATTTGGCTTCTTTTCCACTGCAGGGCGAAACCATTCCATTCGCATTTCTACACAGAAATGTTCGACATAGAATGCTTACAAACCCATTCCACATTTTTTTCAGTTAGCTAACCGTATTTAGAGCCACAGACCGATACTGTTCAATGGGAAGATGTAACGACAATTGGTTCACACTGCCAAATATGAAGATGATCAAAACACACATGAGGGACATCAGTCAGTACAGTGTGGTGTAATGGCCCCAGCCTTCTCTGAGGATACCTGTTTCTGTGAATAGAAAAGGAGGATATAATCCATTATATTATAGAGACTGCACAATGTGTAGTGTATTTCACTACTGTTAGAAGGGTTGGAATACACTACATCAGTTGTCAGTTCACCAGGAACCTTGTAAGACTCAGCTATTGAGCAATTAATGTTGAATTGATCAGTAATTTATTCTAAGAAACCATAATTACTAAGTAATTCTCTATGACACTCAGTAGTTATTGTTTAGTTAATAGTGAACTACCCAAATCATTAGTTCACTATTACCTACTGAGTAGTTAACTAGTAGTCCTTGGTAGTTAAGAGTAGTTACTTAAGTGCATTAGGCAGCACTACTCATTCGTTCCTGCTTAGTCCCTGATTAGTTACTTATTAACTACAAAACAGTATTGTAAAGTGTTACCCCAAACCAACAGAAACAAAAAATAGTCATAGACAACATATACTAATAGTATGGCACAAAAAATACAATAAAAGATGCAATACTGCAAAAGATAAAAGAAGGTAAAATATTTAGATAAATGATTTATGATCCTTTTGAACTTACTATATATGACATGACAGGTTTTGGAAATGGTTTACGTCTTGAGATATTTACTCTGGTGGGGTCTTTCTTTGATTGTTGACTTTAACATAGATATACCTACCTCTTGCAAACTTTTTGGTGTTTCTGAGCTCACCAGTGCATTCTTTCTTTTATAGAATGTACAAAATAGTTCACTGGGCAACACCTAATGTTTTTGTTATCTCTCTGATGGGTTTGTTTTGGTTTTTCAGCCTAATGATGACTTACTTCACCAGCAGTAACAGCTTTATGGACTTCGTATTAAGAGTTAACAGCAGCAAATTACTTTTGAACCCCTAAAAATGATGCACTGTATGTATGAATGTACAGGGACGTTATATATGAATGGTTGTAATTCCTACACTGTATGTGTGTGTGTGTGTATATGTATGTATGTATGTATATTGTGCCTTGTGACCTTGAGCAAGGCACCTAACCCCCAGCGGCTGCCCACCGCTCTGGGCAAGTGTGCTCACTGCCCCCTAGTGTGTGTGTTCACTAGTGTGTATATGGTGTTTCACTGCACAGACGGGTTATAATGCAGAGGTGAAATTTCCCCGCTGTGGGACTAATAAGGGTCACTTAACTATAGATAGATAGATAGAGATAGGTCCCAACTCTGAGTTCTTTCTGAAATTGTGGTAAAACAGCAAAACTGTAAACCACACTAGCCGCTAGATGCTGCGTTTATTATTTTGCATTTTTCTGTACCCATGATGTCAGCTGACCAATTTTGTATTTTTGTCATTATGTTGTTTTAAAAACAGACAGTCCAGCAACAACAATGATCATATTCTGAGTGTAGAATTCAGAGTAATAGCTGAAATACAGCTTCTTGGACATCATAGTGTAGTTTTTGTAGATTCAAATTCTATTCACTAAAACTCCAGACAGTACATCACAAAAGATTAAGCCAAACAGTACAGTACCTGCTACTACAGCACTGGCTGTGAAGAAGACATAATTGATAGGAACAATTTCTGTAGCATCAAACATCTTCATGGCCTCGTTGAGAAATCTGTAAAAAAAAAAAATTAAATAAATAAATACATTAAAAAAATGAACTGGTAAAAAATTGGTAAATTAGAACTGTTTCAGTTTTTCTGATGTTCCAATTCACATAAATCAACAAGAATAGAATTTGAATTTAATGAAAAATCCTGGAGACTCACTTAATCTGAAAGGCACAGGAGGCTACCATAACAATGAACATGATATAGAAGATTGGGTAGGTGAGCTGCAAGTGGCTCCCACGAATTGTTTCTGTGAGCATCCCAGACACAGCTTTCACTGAGATCACCGTCACAGAAGCTGCAACACAGATGCACACAGGCTTATACATCATGCTGTATATGAATCAGTGATGGATTAAGGTAATGTAAATACAGCAAGAGGTGTGTAGTCTTACCAAGCAGAGCCACCAAGAGCATCACAATCACAATATGATTCAGATTCCTGCACTTATACAGGTACAGCAGGATACAAAACAAGACCACTTCAAAAAGCTAAAGGAGAGAGAGAGAGAGAGAGAGAGAGAGAGAGAGAGAGAGAGAGATTAACAAAAAACATTTGCAGCAGTGCAAAAGTTGAAATGTTATGCACACAGATGTGCTGCATACAATAAGGCAAAATATCCAGCAGGTGGTGCTCTTTCACTCTCTTATATTCTGAGAAGAACTCAGAATAATTCAGAGATTTTATATCTTCAATTTCGCAGTATTATATCTAACATCTAAAAAATAACAACAAAAAACATTCACAAATTATATTTTACTGTCATATTTTACCTCTATCATTATTACATTTAATTTTTTTGCTTATGTGTTTCCCATAAATATCTTTGTACCATGGATAAATTTAAAAATTACTATTATATTTTATAACTTTGCACTGATAATTTCGATTACATAAACATACCCAGGAGTATATGTTTACAACAGAAGTGTATCAATGTTGTTTCAGGTTTGTCTGTTCCATTCTGCACTGTTTTTAGAAATTTTCTTCCAAGCTGAATTTCCAAGAGATTTATCAAGATTTATTATAATTATGAAATCTCTGAATTTCTCAGATTTATTAAGACTAAACAGACCAGTGGCAGTATAAAATTTATATGCAGTTTGTGACGTACAAAGTAAGCAAGGAACTGCCAGCTGATGAGACAACGCTCCACCATGTTGGCAGTCACGTGAGGGGCAGAGTGGGGTGCAAAGGTCACCAGTAGGTATGTGCCTGTGAGAGCAAGAGCACCCCCTGTGGACAGAGCAGAAAAAACACAAAACATGATTTATGACTACAGTTAACCCAGACACACAACGTTGTCAAAACGTTGTCTTTTTTTTATGTATGCTGTTTATGTTGTCTGAACAAAGTTGTCACAAGGATATCACTATTAAGCAACCCTGCCATATGGTGTTATGACTACCTATTAGCAACTTAGCAAAATTCCATGGAGTTCTATGCACAACATAATGGAACTTTTGTTGTAACAATATTCTGACAATGTTGCCACTACATTGTCACAATGTCCTGGAATGTTGTTAGATAATGTTGTAACAACTTTCTCAGGAATTATATGTCAATGTTGTGGGCACCAAAATAATAGGTTGTCGACACTGTCACAGTGTAACCATGTTTGCTGGGAATGGGCTTGTTCGAGACAAACTGTGCCTCGCCTTGGTGGTCAGCAAGGGTTGCAGTTGCAGTTGCCAAGAAGAAAGCTGTCAAGCTGGACAGTTTTACCGACAGCAGCCCACATTAGCTGTCTTGCGGCATTCACATATCAGAAATAGCATTTATATAACAACATAAATCCAAATTCAGTTAAATTTACATTTGAAAATAATAACCACAAACACGACATAATTTAATATGCAACAAGCTCTATTCAACAAGTTGGTGTTGGTTAAAATGGAGCATAGTTTATAAATGCTTAAACATTTTTTATGTAAAATAATACAATCATTTCCTGAACACTGAATAGCATGAAACGTTTTAACACCGCTGTTATTTTTTTGAGCACTTTTGAACGCGAGTTATAGGAGGTTTAAAAGGTGCCTATGCACATCCATGACATCTGTGAGTGTGAACAATGAGCTGCTCCGCTCGCCAACCAATCAGCACTCAGTAGCAGTAAAGCTAGCAGCCCGTTGCCCAAAACCTGCTGTAGATAAAAGGAAATATATAGGTAAGTTTTCTTTTGCTTTTTTAGTAAAATACTTTTTAGTAAAATACTTCCTAGTGTCTACAATGTTGCTATGGACAATGACGACCCAGCACACCCCCCTGCTTGCCTGTGTGCGTGTTTAGCTTCTTGCCCACTAGTTTATTGTTAGCAGTCTGCTTCGTCATCTCCAGCTAACATGGTTAATCTAGCGTTATGGTTATTTTCACCTATCCATCCATTTATTCCTCTGTAGATGTGAGCTGATGTCACTGTACCCTGATAGTTGGAAAGGAATTTTTATCCTTTATAGCATTTATATCCTTTAGTTAGTTTGGACTCATGGACACATTGTTGTGTGTTTGGTTTTCTAACAATTCTGGACACATCTTGAATTTCAATCTTCTTGTTGGCTTAAAAGAAGATTATACAGGTATGTACCAGTCCTTTGTTGCATAATCTTCCACAGTACTTAATCTTTTGTTAGTCATACCAACACAAAAATGATTTGTTATATACGATCTATGTCAACAAAAGAGCAGTTTGTTCAGGGATTTTGGGAAGGGGCTCTCGCAAGTCAATCAACTCAATCAAAAAACTTACCAGCATGCACCGTACCAAGCCAGGTGACACACAGTGTTAAGTCGAACAAGCCTAATGTCTTGAGGCCGTGGGATTAAACCACAGTTAAGTATTTCACTTACTGCTCACATTTAAGACCTCTCTTACCTACAATATGAAACATAAGAGAAAACCAACAGAACTTACCCAGAAGATCAGAGGCCCGTAAAGTTTCTTTAAGGAACACTACAGAAATGATAGCACTGGCTGAAAAAGAAAAAAGATAACAAAGGAGCTCTTATTAACATTTTGTGAATTTGACCCTGAAAACTAGAATGTGCCAATAAGGTATACCACAGTTTTCACAATACATAATATTGTTATTGTGGATACTTTGGGAAATAGTAGTGTTTTTATGTGTTTCCTATGTTTGCACACAGATTATGCACCTGTGTTCAGCTATGCTGAAGATGTTTGGTGATGCCTGATGTGAAGGATCTGTGTTGATTACACTGTCTTGGTTTTGCCTGGTGTTGGTTAGTAAAGTTGGAGCTAATGTTAATGCCAAAGATGGTTTTAAGTTTGTTCTCATTAAGAGCACAATATTTGTTCCACTTGAAGCCTTTCTCACTCTGCCTAGCGAGCCTTCCACGCCACGGACCTGCTGGTTACAGTTCTTCAAAACATACCTCGTAGCTGCAGGGCTAACTGTGGTGAACGCCACTACTACAGCTGCTGTTATAACCTGTTCTGAGATCAGGCTGTAACAGAGAATTAGAGTGGGCACTCACGCCAGACCTCTCGCCAGACCAAACACCGGACTCCATTTAAACCGGAAAACTGCTCAGGTTTATTTAAATTTTCTTAAGAGTTAAAAGAGACTAAGCTGGATGGGAAGGTGTAGCTTCAGGGATAAGCTAATATAGATAAACTAAAATAATAAACAAAAACAACCAAAGGTTTTAAGAGAAACGAACTAAGCCTGAAGACAAATGAAACTAAAACACAAAAAGCTCCCTTAACTCCCTACTTTAAAACCAGGAGAAAAAGGCTAAGGAAAACAAATGGCTCTTCTCCCAAATGTTCAACGTTTCACAAAATCTAACAAAGCTTTTGAGAAATTTACAAGCAAAATACAGAATGGAATGAAGAGTGCCAGGCTGGTCTGGACAGGTGTACTTCCAAAAGAGCCCTGAACATCTTCCAGGTAGTGGGTTGGTGACCTCTTATACAGGAGGGTGCCCCACAGACCTGCACATAATGCAATAACAATGCAAGAGAAAAAACACAATATGGCCACAGACAGACACAAAAAGGCTAGTACAACTGTGGGTCATAATAGTCCCACCCTTAAGAATAAACATCTTTAACACAAAATGTGCCATCGTACTTCCAAGATCTTATACAAATTTACAAATGAGGCTCTGATTGCAGACAACTCCCACAATCACTAAGATCATTCTAGAAACAACACTCAAATTGCTTTGATGCAAATACTAAAGCTAGAAATCTTGAATTTTGCTAGACAAACTTCTTGTTAAATAAAGCAAAAGAAGTTTTTAATTCTCATTTTCCAGACTATATAAGTACAAATCTAAATATCACTACATATCCTAAATTTAACAAATGAACATGGCTCAGGAACACTAAACAAAACTAATCTCCCCGAGGGCAGACAAAGCTAACAAGAGCATAAATGCCTCTTGTTATCAGTGCACAGTTCAAAAGTCTGTATTCATGATGGTATAGGGTGCATTAGCGCACATGGCATGGGTGACGTGCACACCTGTGAAGGTACCATTAATGCTTAACAATACATACATGTTTTGGCAACATATGCTGGCATCCAGATGACATCTTTTTCAGGGGAGGCCTTACTTATTTCAGCAAGACAATGCCAAACCACATTCTGCACGTATTACAACAGCATTGCTCTGTATTAAAAGAGCCCTGGTGCTAAACTGGCCTGCCTGCAGTTCAGACCTGTCACTCATTGAAAACATTTGGATTGTTATGAAACGAAAAACACGACAAATGAGCCCCCGAACTGTTGAGCAGCTGAAATCCTATATCAAACAAGAACGGGAAAACATTTCACTTTCAAAACTACAGCAATTGGTCTTCTCGGTTCCCAAACACTTACAGAGTGTTGTTAAAAGAAGAGGTGATGAAACACATTGTTAAACATGCACCCATGCCAAAGTTTTTGGAAGTGTTGTTGGTATCAAATTCAAAATGCGCATATTTTTAAAAAGCAATACAATTTCTCAGGTTCAACATTTGATATGTTGTCTTTGTAGTATTTTTCCTTCAAAAATATGGTTTACATGATTTGCATATGTAGTATCTGGAGTTCCATGTGTTATCTGACTTTGCAGGTTTGGAATGTTTAAGTTAGGGGGCCCCTGGTCCAAAGGTCCAAGGGTCAAGGTGCCATAGGGAATGGGCCCCCCTCTCTTCCTCTCCCTTCCTCTCTTAGTTCCAGATGGATGAGATCATTTTAAAAAGGACCATATGTTCTGTTTCCTTTTTCGACAACAACCACCCTATGTAAGCAGTTGGTTATACTGTTCTGGGGGGGACACTTCAGAATTGGCACGGATCCCCTCTCAGGTACTTTATAGTGCTTGATATGATACTGTTTTACTTTGTAATAAACATCTTATACAAGCAAGACAGTGTCAGCGGAGACTTCTTCATCATCTTCACATCATTGCTATTTAATAAACAACACATATCATTGCATTCTATTTTTATTTACATTCTGCACAGCGTCCCAACTTTTTTGGAAATGGGGTTGTATTAAATAATACAGATCTACTCTCTCGCTTTGACTCTGTCCCAGCCCCTCACAGGGACACTGACTGTAGGGAACAGGACATTATCCAAATGCTATACACACTTCTCCAGACCATGGTCTGACTATGGGAGCTGAGGGAATCCAGTTCTCTTTCATCTCTGCACCTTCATCTGGGACAGCCGGCCTCAAAAGATCTCAGAGAAGCTGGCTGGATTCTCCCAAGTCAAACAGGAGCTTTCCCCGGCTGGATTGGGGCTTGTGTGGTGTGTGGGCTTTGCACAGTGGTCCCCGGTGTCCTGTGTGTGTTTTGGCTATGGTGCATGAGGGCTAATTAGGCATTGTGAAGCTTAAGCAGCATTGCCAAGACCTGGTCTGCTGGCTGCGGATATATAGGGACATTGAGGCCCTGGTTAAGGACTGTTCTGCCTGTCTTGTGTTTGGCAAGATGGGCCACCCGGCTCCCCTCACCCCTTACAACTGCTGGCCTGGCCATCTCAGCCTTGGGAACACCTGCAGCAGGATATCTGTGACAAGATCCACATTTTTGGTGACCATCTATGACGTGCACTCTAAATGACCAAAACTCACCACTGCTGATTCAGTGACCTCTATAATTGACTTTCTGGACTCAACTGGTCTCTGCTGGTCTCTGCTGAAATCACTGTCTACTACTTGCTAATAAAGGCATCCGCCACAGGCACACTGCTATTTACTACCCCCAGGCTAAAGGTGTTGTCGAATGCTTTCATCAGTCACTGAAAAATGGCATCACGGTGCACCCTGCCCAAGGGTTCTCCTTCAAATAGGTCATCTGCCTCACTTTTGACTATAGGCATTTCCCCAGCCTCACTTATGTCAAGCTAGGAGCTCCGCCTACCCCCAGATCACACCCTTGGCGTGGCACAATGCACCTTTGCCTTTAGCAGCTCCTTTACAAGTCTGAGACAGCCTTGCATCTCCCTGTGGCCTGTAAAGTAGGAGCTAGTATTAATACAAACACAGTGTCAGTTCATGCGCTTTTAAAACACAGTAGTGCTGCTGAGCCAAATACTATGAACTATTTATGGGTTTTTGTTAGATTTCAGCAGTGATTTCATGTTTTTCATGTTTCATGTTTTTTAATTGGTAATTTGGCTTTCAGTTTTTAGGTTTCTCCCCATTCAAAGAGTTAGGAGCCTGGTCTTCCATGACTGGAAATAACCACCACAGAGTGGGTAGGCTTTGCTATAAGGACGTTAATTTTAGTCAAGGTACAGTTTTAGTATATGGCGTGCGCCCGCCCCCCGGGCCCCGATGGCGGCTGCGAGAGAGGGGCCCGAACATCGAGCGGTGGCGAACCTCGGCAAGGACGGAGGGTAGAGAGCCGCGAGTGGATGGGGGACGGAGCCGAGGGAACGGCTAGTAACGGCTGGAGGAGGAGGACGACGGTGCCGGCAACAAGAGGCACGAGGGCAAGGAGCGAGTCCCGAGCTCCGCCGCCCGGGCCCCGTCCCGTTACGCAGCGAGGCCGCTTCACTACACCTCACGTTCTACTCGGGCGGCCGAGCTGCCAGCTGGGGGCATTTATGAGGAGGCGGAGCAGCGAGCTCTTGTTCCCTCTTGGCTGTGGTGCTCACGCTGCCTTAATGAGAGCCAGCTGATGCTGATCTGGCTCGTCCCTCTCTCGCTCTGAGAGGGAACAGAGCGAGAGAGGGACGAGCAGCAGCAACAACAGACTGAGGACAGAGCTGAAAAGCTTACTTTAAAAAGGACTGAAAAGTCTAGCTTAAGCCACTAAAAAGTGGCCAGCATAGCTTTGATTATTTGGTTTTGTTTGCTTTGTATTTATTTGGTGTGCGAATAAAATATGGCTGCTGCAAACGCTTCTCCTGCCTCCAGCGTCCTCCTTGAGCCCGGGGTAGCCCATGTCGTGCTACACAGTCATATAATTGTTTTACCAGTATTTTCTTTTTCAAATGCGTAGAGTCGCTCTGGTTTCAAAAGTTTCCACTACGCTGTCACATTCTGATCCCATTCTTTATACATACTTTATACATTTCTGTTATACAGTCGATTGAACTGGCAACACATTATTGCTATAAGAGTTAACATTTAGACTTTTTTTTATATCTTTTTATATATTTTAAATTGGTGAAACCAAAACCTTGCCTGGTGAAAAAGTCAATTCACGTTAGCTGGACTGGTTAATTTCACTTTGCACTGCATTCTTCTGGGTGAACTTTTACACACACACACACACACACACACACACACACACACATCCTTTGCAGAATAGGTTATATCTCAGTGAAATTCTCCTGGTAAATAAATATGTGTAGACAAAGTGTCCAAGGTGATGAAACCCAATCATAAATCCCGACCCTGATCTTATTTTCTTTATTTTTGTGCTTACAGTTAGTGTCACTGTTAGTGACTAAAAAAAAAGCCATTATCAAAGCCTTCAGGCCAATTAATATAAATTATATATATATATATATATATATATATATATATATATATATATATATATATATATACTCAAATGTATTTTAATATAGTGTCATTGTTATTCATCAGTAACAAACACTTGCATAAGTAGTGTTTTACAGCTCCATTTGTAACTTTACGCTATATTTCTAATCAAATGATGTGCAGCTAGAGCCAACAAGAAAACAAAGTTGGTAACAGTAGCCACGTTTACATGCAGCCTGATAATCCGTTAATAATCCGACTAATAGCTCAATCGGAATAGAACACGTCCATGTAAACACCTCAATCGGAATAGACTAGTCCGATTGAGGCCATTCGGAATACAATTTCTATCCGATTGAACGAGGTGGGTAAACTTCTAAATAATCCGTTAAATAGAAGAATAATAGCCATGTAAACGCCTGAATCCGATTACATTCCAATCGGAACGTGTAAGTATGTTCTGCGCATGTGCGTCGCGTCATGGCGAAAGTTTATACCGTTCAGCATGGCGGAGCAGAAACGGGTCTGCAGAGGAGACGAAGTTTATGCTCTGAGCTTTAAAAGACGGCGGTGGGACGGACGTCCAGCTTATGAGTCTCAGAACACGACGTCTTCCTCTCGCCGCTTACTTTATAAGCACATGTGAAACACGTTTTCCTGAGTCTGACATCATTTTAAAGCAATTAAAACACAAGCGCACCAACTGGAAACTCATTTCACGCGGACTGGACCTCACGTGATGTTCGCTGTCATGGTAACGTTTACTCTAAACGCTACTCCACGCATGCGCGTCATTTAGCATCGGATTACTTGTAGTGAGCATGTAAACGAAGATTTTCCATCAAATCGTTGAATAGAGTGTGCATATAAACACCTCAGTCTGAATCTGTAATCGGATTGTATTCAATCGGATTGGCAAAAATCTTTGCATGTAAACATAGCCAATGTTGGTAACAGAATTGGTAAGCTCGGGACTCGCTCCTTGCCCTCGTGCCTCTTGTTGCCGGCACCGTCGTCGTCGTCGTCGTCGTCCTCCTCCTGCCATAACTCGCGTCACTTTGGTCACATGGCGGAACTCGGGCTTTGCGCTCCGCCCCCTCCCCACTCGCGGCTCCTTCCCTGCCCTCCTGTCCGAGGTTCGTCGCCGCTGGGTGTTCGGGCCCGCCTTCCTGCCAGCTCTCGCGGCCGTCATCGTCGGGGCCCGGGGGGCGGGCGCATGCCACAGTGTATTTTTAAGTAATGTCCTTAGACATAGACAGCAACAATGATCATAGGTACAACATCACAAAATTAAATAAGGGATGAAATGTCCATATTCAACGTATACCTTGCAGGAAATCCAACATACGTAACACAAAAGTTTGCCATGTTTCAACAGTCATGTGCTTAGCATGGTTAAGTCGCGCAGCCGTACGTTCAAGTTTTGCTATGTTAAGTAAATTAACAGCCCAGAATGATTCCAAGTGAAGTCCAGGGGTAATCCAGTTTTGTAGGATTGTCTTTTTAGCAGCAGTAAATCCAGAAAACAATAGTTTACTCTGTATAACCTTTAGCCCTATATTGGAGTTGTCATTCAAGAGACACAACCATGGGTCATAATTATATTCAATTTCCAGTAAATCGGACAACACTGAATGAAATATTTCCAGAATTTTTCAACCAAGGGACATTCCCAGAACATATGTAAAAATGTACCAGGAGTGGTGTTAGTACATATATGACAGTAATGGGTAGTTTGGAGCTTCATTTTAAATCTTCTATACGGTGTCAGGTATGCTCTATGAATAACCTTGAAATGAATAAGTTGATGTGCTAAATCTTTGGATGTTCTGTTAAGATTAGACCAAATAGTTCCCCATTCCGGAGTATAATTTAAGGCAGCAAGCTCTCTGTTCCATAATGCAGTAACTGAAAGAGGTTTCATAGTAACTTCAATCAACTTACGATAGATCCTAGCTACACATCCTTTGGAGGGCATATATGGTTGGATCCAATCCACCATAGGATGAGCAGCTATAGGAAAGCCCCATGGAACCCCATAGGTTTTAAGCACTGATCTTAATTGCAAATACACAAAGTAAGTAGAAGCTGGAAGACAAAATGTAATCCTTAAGGTCTCAAAAGAGCGAAAACCTCCATCGTCATAAAGATCACCACACACATTAACACCCCTAGAAGACCAAGAAGGTTGAGTAAAAGGTTGTGCCCCTCTTAAGAGATTGTAATTGTGCCATAATGGGGTAGAATGACAGAGTTTGAAAGGGCCTCCCATGAGCCTTTCTGTATGGGTCCAGACCTTGAGGGAATGTGCAACAATACAGCCGAATTTCAAATCAAGATTTTTAGAACCAGTACTTGTAAATAACAAATCTTGTAATCAGTGTGGCCTTACTAAAGAAGATTCAATAGTCCTCCATGGGATTTTGGGTTCTATGTCAAGCCGGGACCGCAATGCTCTTATGTGAAAAGACATAAAGTAAAATTTAAAATTTGGTACAGCTAAGCCACCCAAGGATTTTGGCAGCTGCAATGTCACTAACTTAATTCTCGGACGCCTATTATTCCATATAAATTTTGAAACCATCGAATCAATATCAGCAAAATATTTTGGGGGAGGGGGGAGTGGTAGCATAAAGAACAGGAAGTTCAGCCGGGGCAGCACATTCATCTTGACTGTTGCAATTCGACCTTGGAGGGACACTTTAAGGCTATTCCACCTTTCCATATCACGTTTGATCCTACTTAGTGTACCAATAAAGTTTTCTCTGGCTGATTTATAGATATCAGGATAAATATCAATGCCAAGGTAGGTGAATGAATCCTTAACTGGAATTACTGAAGGAATAGTAGTGGTTTTGCACAGTTTATTTAGTGGCATTAAGACTGATTTAAACCAGTTGATCTTGAACCCTGAAATGCTATTGAAAACATCAAATTCCTTCATTACAAGTTGAATGGAGACACCCACGTTGTCTAAAAACAGAAGAATATCATTGGCATAAAGCGAAATAAAGTTGCTGTGACCTTGAATTTTAATAGGATATGTTGAGGATTGTCGAATAGCTTGCACTAAAGGTTCTAAAGACAGACAGAATAAATGGGGAGAGATTGGACACCCTTGTCTAGTCCCGCGCTCTAGCTGAAATGCAGGGGAAATTACTTTGTTGGTTAATACTGATGCTGCAGGAGAATCATACAGCATTGAAATAAACGTTGTACCAAACCCAAAACGTTCAAGGACTGCCCACATATAATTCCACTCAAGCCTATCAAAGGCTTTCTCCGCGTCCAAAGAAAGCACCGCACAAGAGCGAGCAAATGTAGGTGCAGCATCCAAAATATGAAATAATCTTCGGATATTATCTGAGGCAAGACGTCCCTTTATGAACCCAGTTTGGTCTTCCCTTATTAAAGCAGGTACCACAGTTTCCAACCGCAAAGAGAGAACCTTAGCAAATAATTTGATGTCGCTACAAATAAGAGAAATAGGCCTGTAGCTTGAACATTGCAACGGGTCTTTTCCTTTTTTCAACAAGAGCGATATTAATGCAGTTTTCTGATCCCTATGAAAACTCCCAGAATCAATAGCGAAATTAAAGGAATCCAGTATAAGAGGACCCACTAAATCCCAAAGTTCCACATACAACTCAGGTGGTAAGCCATCCAGACCTGGTGATTTACCCTTCTGGAGGCATTTTATAGCTTTGTGTAATTCCTCCAGTTCCAGGGGGGCATCAAGGAGGTCCTTATCCGAATGCGAAATAACTGGAAGCTGTAACTCATTTAGAATTTTTTTACATCGAGATGCATCAAAAACTGTTTCAGATTTGTATAAATTGGTATAAAATGCTTTGAACACCCTGTTAATACCTTCGTAACTCCATTGATGCAAGCCTTAGTTTCACATTCCTTTAATCTAAGAGCTAGTAAATGGCTAGGCCTCTCTGCATCAAGGTAATACTTATGTCTTGTTCTATGCAAAATAAATTCAACCTTGGAAATTGATAAGAGCTTATGTTCTTCCTTTAAAGACCTCAGGATGACCATTTGATCTTCTGAAAAACGTTGTTTTTGCAAATTTTCTAATGATTTATTCTTGTTTTCTAAATCATTAAGGTGCTGATTCTGTAATTTAGAAAGAGTGGAGGAGAATGATATACAAAAACCCCTAATAAAACACTTGGTTGCCTCCCATAGCATCTGTGGATTACTACTGTTAGGTTTGTTAGTAGATATGAAAACCTGTAACTCAGCTTTAAGTGAGATAAGAAACTTTGAGTTAGTCAGAAGCGAGCTATTGAAGCGCCATCTGGGAGCCTTGATCATTTCAGGGAGGAGAAAACTGCATAACACAGCTGAATGGTCAGACAGTAAAATTGGCAAAATTGTAATAGAGGCCTCTGTTGAGACAAGGGAAGGACTAACAAAAATATAATCGATCCTGGAATAAGACTTATGTCTATGTGAATAAAATGTATATTCTATAAGTGTATTATTTTTAAAACACCATAAATCAATAATATCAAGGTCTTCAGCAAATTGATTCAGAAGTCTGGAAGATAGAGGGCTATGAGTATCAGGGCAAGATTTATCCAGCTTAGGATTCATCACAGCATTAAAGTCACCACCAACCAAAAGGTGAGAATCAGATAACTCCAATAGAATATTACAAAGTCTATTTAAAAATCCCCTATCTGACTCATTGGGGCAATAGACAGAAGCCAAAACTAGCCGGGCTGTGCCCAATCTAACTTTCATAAGAGCGAATCTACCTTCTTCATCATTCCTCATGTGGTCAATGGATAAGGGCAGCCTCCATTCAACCAGTATCGCTACACCTTTAGTTCTATTGGGAGCAGATGAAGAAACAGCAAGCTTATAGTACTTATTTTGAAAGCGAAATACATCACAGTGTTTTAAGTGTGTCTCCTTTATTAGAGCTATTGAGACAGATTTTCGATGTAAATATTCCAGAACTCTTGTTCGTTTCACTGCTGAATTAAGCCCATTTACATTAAAAAAGGAGTAGAATTAATTCCTCCGAGAGAAATAGACAAGGAGGGAAAAGTGACATTGATGCACCCATAATCACACAGCTGCCGCATTCTAAAAGAGTTTGAAGTCTGTTGCTAGGGGGAGGAGGGAAACTAGATACAAAAAGAGCACAGGCCGCACAGAAGCTAATTCTATAGGTGTGTGAAAAACAAAAATATTTACTGATCCGTGGCATGTCTGCCGCAACCCACAGTAGCTGAGCTCAACCCACACATCCCACAAGAAAGAAGATTCAACACCAATAACCAGTCTTGCTTCCATTTTAACCAGCATGTAATCAAACAACACAAATGTGCCTTTATGGTTCATGGTTCACCTTATAAAAGTAAGTAAGCAAGTTGAAAAGTTCAAATTGTTAAAAGGCAGTTTTCAGAGAGGGGTGAACCAACAAAACAGCAAAAAGTTCGACCGATAGATACTTAACTTTCATCCATATCCCCCACACGTTTGTCAGCTGTTGTCTGCGGTCCGGTCACACTCGAACTTGAATCTTGTTGCTGATCATTGATGCAGCGTTGCGTTGATTCTGACTGGATTTCCCGCCAAGATAGCGTTTGAACAAAGTTCTCTGCTTTTTGGGGGCAGTCAAACATCATCATTTTTCCATTGTGCTGCAACTTCACTGTTGCAGGGTAAAGAAGGAAAGGGTGCAGGCCCATAGCGACCATTTTCTTAATGACTGGATTAAAGCTCTTTCTTTTCGCCGTTGTTGCTGGGCTGAAGTCGGGGAAAAACAGCAGCGTATTTTGCGCATGCTTTACTGGATATGCCTTTCGAGCTCCATTGAGAATGGCCGCTCTATCCTGCCATCTTAAGACCCTAAAAATGAGGGTACGTGGTCGACCGGTGTCGTTCTCCCTACCATCATATACACGATGTGCACGGTCGATTTCAATGTCCCAGCCTTTCAGTGTTGGAATCCAGTTGGAGATATTGGTACGAAGATAACCTGCCACATCTGAACCTTCCACTGCTTCTGGTAGACCCACCAACCATATGTTATTCCTTCGGCTTCTGTCTTCCAGGTCCGTCATCTTGTCGGTAAGTTTATCTATTTGCCCTCTTAGCTCTGTAACTGCACATCTGTCTTCTCTTGCCGCAGCCTGAATAGAATCCACTCTATCATGGGTCTGTTTAACTGCTCTAGCCTGTAGCTCAAGTTCAGAGCTCAAAGTCTGGATAGACTCGTTAGTTTTATGCAAGCTCACTTGAATATCGCGCAACCCAGGAGTCATAACCGAGTCCACAGCCTCCCTAACCGCTGCAGCAACAGCTGAATCAAGCGTAGGTCGTTGTTCATTGAGAGCTAGCCTAATACCGTTAGCAATGGCGGCATCAAGCTCTTCTTTAGAGATAGATGAATCTTTGAATTTTTTCTTCATAGGTGAGTGCTCACCGTCTCTTTTTCTGGTCTCCATGTGGTCTGAAGTATTGGTAATGCAAAAAATGAAGCAAGTCCGTTATTTTGTCAGGATGGACGAAAGATTGTGGGTTTGTGAGCAGAGCTCAAAACTTTACGTGCATTGCCACCGAGAGGTCACGTGATCTCCCAAATGCCGACTAAAGCCTTCTTCAGACTGCTAGCCAGAATCTGATTTTTGGCATATCCAAATTGTATCCAGATTGATTTTTAAAGTGTGAACAACAAAAAAACACATGAAATCAGATTTTTCCAAATCGGATTCAAACCATATTTTGTGGTGGTTTAAAACGCGATTCCATTTGGATTTTTATAGATGCGTCTCAGTCTGGACACTCTGGACACTCAAATTGGATTTCAAAGTGTCTTTTGTGTAATCTAATTTGAGGAACAAATCTGATTTGCCTTCAGTCTGAACACAGCCAAGTAGCTGTAGTTTCCCCAATACACCATTTTTTATTACCAGGTTTCATTATCACATTTCCATGACTTTGATTCAAACTTTGATGAAGTACAGAAGGTAATTCACTCTGGAATTATTACTTAACAGACATTTGAGATTAGTACTGGATAAAAATGGTGTATTTTGTTGGTATTCCCTCAAATTATAGCACTTCCTCAGATAAAACTAATTGTACTCCAATAGGGCATAGACAATTGTGCCCAAGAACCAAGTATGTAATAAACCATTAACATCTAAACATTTAATCTTTTTTTCCACATGCCAATCTTTTAGGATGCTGTCACCACATATCTAATTCTAACACAGGCTGAACTGGTAAATTTAAAACACAACACACCATCATGGTGAAAATAAATGGAAAAAATGAAAACTAATTAACTGAACTCAAAAGACTGCTAAGAATTCTGGGACTTGACACTATTTGTATTGCGGCGTTGGTGTAGAATAAGACATTGCGCTGATAGCCAAATGCTCTTTTACTAGGTAAATCCCACTTGTGACACCAGTGTGATGTCGGAATAGAATAAGACATAGGAAACAATGCATTTACAGGCAGATGCTCTTTTATTGAACAGGAAGCAAGGGAAAACCGCCAGCCCAACGCTTTTTACTGGGAGCATAGCACCTCCAAAGAGCCTCTTTGCATGGCCATGCCTCCTGAGTTCCCACAGCAGCATGGCCAGTGGCAGATGCCACAATGTTGTTAGGGACAGTGAGTTTCTGCTGTTTATTTGAATTTAAGAAGTTTGACCATTGCACATTGAATCATATTTGTCAGTTCACTGTTGAATCATGTCAGTAAAGCACTGTTTAACTATTGCAGTATGTTTCATTTTTATCCATCTAAAAGTCTAACGTTATCTCTTGTTTGTACTTGTCTGATGTAAACAAAGTCATTCAGAGTGGTTTGTTGTGAGACATGATGTGTGATGGAGACAGTAACAGAAATACCAGAAGAAATGGTCATTCAAAAACTAAAAGAAAATACACTGTATACTTTTTAATTCATTCCTGAAAACCAGAAATACTAACAAAGTCAGAAAGATAGAGAGAAGCTGAGATGACACAAAAAGTCTCTAACCATAGTATACACAGCTAAATAATGCATCAACATGCTCATTTTAAGTAGGGATAGCAGCCACACAAAACTTATGCATGGTTGGAGAACGGCCCTTGTCAAGTATCATAGTACCACAGAGACTAAGTACTGCACATGTTTATGCCACTTATTTGCACATCACACAAAAAGCATTTTCTTATGACAGACAGGTCCCATGCACCTTCTCATATCTGTCTTTTTCACAGCAGTTTCACAGTCCATCGGCCACAATTCTAAACTAGCAGCAAAAGATGTGAGTGCTACTGGATGAATGTGGATGAACTGGATGATCTGGATGAACATGTTTGAGTGGGAGCTACATGGTGGACCCCTCAGGAGAAGCAACAGCAATGTGAACCACAGTCTAGCAGTCTTGTGCGAATGCCACAAGTATAACACTGTGTTTGCAGTGCTGAGTTAGCTGATAGTGGGCTAATACATCTGGGCCCAGCGGACTAGGTGGCTTTGACAGGAAAAAAAACAGAGATAACGGTGAGTTCAGTCTGCAGTAACCAAAGCATCCACTGGTGCCATAGTAGTGGCAGAAAATGTTTCAGTGCCAGAACAGTCTATATGGCCACTGACTTGGATCCCTAATGACCCCCCAAAAAACCTCTGCACTACTGCTCCCCAACCTGAAAGGGATATGTGAGTTGTAACTACTTTGCTACAAGAAAGGATTGTTACGGCAGAAAAATAACAAGGATAAAATACTCTCTAAAAATGTCTCCAAAGTACTAGAAGTACTGTGTTTGTGCACTGCCTCTGGTGGTGAGAAAAAGCAAAAAAGTACTGCAGTTTACCTTTACCTATACACTATATTAGTTACCAGAGTCATTTACTACACAGTTTTATCCAAAATATTTAACTAGGTAAGAAGAAAGGCTTACCAATAACGGATACACAGCCGAGTGGAGCAATGAGGGAGGCTGGAGCAAATCCGTACGCTGCAAAGTTGCCCAGCTCCCCAAGTCCCATGAGCAGGATACCACACCACCATAGCCGGCTGGTATAATATGGCTTGGTGCCCCGTTGGGATTGCCGTATGTGGGTGTACTTCTACAGAGAGAGAGTAGATTACCAGTGTTGGAAATTGTTTTATTTTGATGTATTTTCTAGTTTTTTGTTTACTTTGCTTTGCTTCAATTGTTATTCATTGTTAAACAGTATTAATGCTGAAGGGTTTAAGAAGCCACCTCCATTTCTGTTCTCGTGGTTTGAACAATTACACCAAATGGCCTTAGAACACCCCTAAGGAGGATGTGCTGGGGCAGAACACAATAAGGTATTTACAACAAGATTCAAATGTCCCACACTGTTCTGTATGACTCTATTGGGGGTGGGGGGGTGGTCTGTTGCATGGCATAAAAGCTGTGTGTCTGAGCTGCTGTTCAGATTGGGGTTGGCACTAAGGCAGGAATACTGAGCGCTCTTTTTTTAGTAAAACCATCATTATTTCTGCAACCCCTGGTCTCCTGAATCTCTTCCATGGCAAGATCAAAGATTTACAACACCAGCATGCAGTTTATATCTAACCCACATGTTGTTTTTAGAATCTCACTGACCTGGATGTTCAGTGAGATACTGATGAGAAAGTTGCCACATACTGCAATGATGATCCCCAGGATATATATCTGAAAACACACACAAACACTGCACAGGTAAAATACATTAACTCTTACTTGCACTCCTAGCTGTGAGTGTGTTTATGACTTTTGTTTGTTTCCAGTTTTAATGAATTTAATAATAAAACAGCATGTAAGAACTCTGATCAATCATGTTTTAAATTATTTCCAATATAAATTATTTGAAAATTAATTTAAATTGCAAATAATTTATAAATATTATATGTAAAATATATGTTTATAAATTATTTTAAATTTCTTTTCCTGGATCAGGGCCTTGGCATGGTAGAAGGGCTTGTGTGGTCCAGGGATCTTCAGACCTAAGTCGTCTGGAGCAGTATGCTCCTGGTGGGGGCTCCCAAGGTGAACAAGTCTGGAGTGAAGACTCAGACTAACACGATCCAAAATCCCTTATGATCAGAGGATGCAATATATCATATACCCTGCCTGGGAGAGGGTTACCGGGACCTACCCATGGAGCCAGGCCTGGGGGTAGTGTTCCTCGGCAAGTGTTTGGTGGCCGGACAGCCCACGAAGCCTGGCCGGGTTTCACCCGGAGGGGCAACGTGGGGGGACCATTGGGCCCACCACCTGCAAGGTTCAGTATGGGGGAAAGGTGCAGTGCCTTATAGGCATTGGGAGATGGTGGGATGGTCCCTGGCGGCATTGACCCCTGTGGCGGAAACTGGTTCTTGGTCATGAGAACCATGACCTCACCGAAGGGGAAGGAGCCAGAGCTTGTGCGGGAGGTTGAGAGGCACCATCTAGTTACAGTTGGGCTCACCTCCATTCATAGCGTGAATTTAAACCTGAAATTAAACTCCTTGATAAGATAATATAAGATGAGATAAGATACTCCTTTATTAGTCCCACAAATTTACAGTGCTAGAGCAGCAAAGGGATACCAAGGCGCTAAAGAAAAGAAGTAAAATGAAGAGAATTAACAAACAAAGTAATTTACAAGGTTACAGTTTATTACTTATTGTTGTATTGATAATATATATAATACTAAAAATAACTCTTGATCTTCACATACACTCTCTTAGAAAATGTACAATATAAATGTTATAAATAAAAAAGCAAAAAAAATTATAGTGTATAGTATAGGATATTTTACCCGAATTGCACATGAAGTATTGATTATATTGCACATGGGACTGGTGACGAATGAACAATATAAACATTAGAAATAGAAAAGGCAAAAAATCTTTACACCATAGAGATATTTTACACATATTGCACATGGAGTATTGATTATATTGCACACAGATATGGTGATGAATACACAGTTGTGGGGACAGGGTTCTACTGGGAGCAGCACTGGTTGTACAGTCTAACAGCAGCAGGAAGGAAGGACCTGCAATAGCGCTCCTTCATACACTTGGGGTGAAGCCGTCTGTCACTGCAGGAGCTGCCCAGTGCTGCCAGAGTCTCATGCATGGGGTGGGAGTTGTCATCCAGCATGGACGCTAGTCTGGCTAACATCCTCCTGTCTCCCACCACCTGGGCCTGTCAAGTTTTTTTCTGTCTGCAGTTGAGATGCTGCTGTCCAAGCAGACCACTCCATAAAAAATGGCTTATGCCACCACAGTGTCGGAAAAAAGGTCCTCAGGAGTGCACTCCAAACAACCTCAGTCTTCTAAGCAGGTAGAGTCTGCTCTGGCTTTTCCTGTAAAGTGCACTAATATTATCTCACCAGTCCAGTCTGTTGTTGAGGTGAAAACCCAAGTACTTATAAGAGTCCACTCTCTCAATGTCCATTCCCTGGATGTTCACTGGGGGAGGGAGGGGTCTGCACCTGTGGAAATCCATCACCATCTCTTTGGTCTTCCCCATATTGATCAGGAGCTGGTTCCTCAGATGCCAGTCCACAAAGTCCTGGGTCTGTTCTTTTTACTCTCTGTTGTCCTCTTCTGTAATGAGGCTGATGATTGTGGCGTCATCAGAGAACTTCTGTAGATGATGATTCGGTGAGCTGTACATGAGTATGCAGTGTACAGGGTGAAAAGGAACAGTGCCAGGACTGTTCCCTGAAGGGCCCCTGTGCTACTGACCACCATGTCAGACACACAGTCCTGTGCCCGCACATATTGTGGTTGGTTGGTGAGGTAGTCCAGAATCCAATTTAACAGGTGGTGATCCAAAGTCCTACAGCTTGTTCCTTAGGAGCCTAGGCTGAATGGTGTTAAAGGCACTGGAGAAATGAAAGAACATAATTCTCATAGTGCTCCCGGGCTTCTTAAGGCGAGAAAGAGCTTTGTGTGGGAGATAGATGACTGCATCATCCACTCCAATGCCAGGTTGATAGGTGAACTGAAGTGGGTCCATAGATGAGAGAGGAGATGAGCAAGGACCAGACTCTTTAGCGTCTTTATCAGGTGCAACATCAGTGAGACCGGCCTGTAGCTGCTGAGGTCCTTCAGGTGCTGCGTCTTCGGCACTGGTACCACACAAGATGTTTTCCACAGTTGTGGTACCCTTCTAAGCTTCTGGCTTACATTGAACATGTGTCCAACCATTCCACACAGCTAATCTGTATGGGTAGGGGGGTTGGGCTGACAGCAGGGGAACCAGTGGGGGCGAGGTTGTGGAGAGGGGGCAAATGTGGGAGAGGGGGCCGGGCAGTACACTGGGAGTGCAGAAGAGGGGGGTTGCAACAGGGATAACTGTGTAGGGGGAGGTGAGTGATCAAATCTATTTAAAAATAGTTTGAGATCATTCACCCACTTTTGGTTCACTACAACCTGGAAGTCGGTTTTCTTGTGGCCAGAGATTGTTTTAAGGCTTTTCCAGACCCCACTGATTTTTGTTTTTCTGCAGCTGTTCCTCCATCTTCTTCCAGTAGCTGGCCTTCTTCCTGTAGGGGTTGGTCAACTCTCTTATTCAGGAGTTGCACAGTGTGAGAGGTGCCAGGCAGGTGTAGGGATACTTACAAGACCCTGGCTGGCTGCTGTGCAGTTGGAGTTTGTCCCGGTAGACAAGAGCGTCGCCTCAATGTGAATTTACATTGTAGGAGGGAAACTGTAACTGTTGTGTATGCATAAGGACCAAACAACAGTTCTGAGTATTCTGCCTTTTTGGAGTGAGTGGGTAGGGTGGGGTTCTGCAAAGGGCCCCATTATGTCTGTAGGTGACTGGGAAACCCAAATGGCAAATTGTTATTGGACTTCTGTGCTAGTCAGGGATTGTCCATAACGAAAACAAAAAGTTTGAACACAAGAATGTTCATAAGTGTACCTGGTACCAGAGATACTTGGGTCAAAGTACTTTATTGTCATTTCATCTGACTTGGGACTATATGTTCTGGACACTCAAGTGGAAAGAGGTGCTGAGCTGTCAACAGATCACCATCTGGTGATGAGTTGGTTTAGATGGCAGGGAAGACAGGCTGTCAGACTTGGTAGGCTCAAGCGAACAGTGAGGGTGTGCTGGGAGCGACTGTCAGAGGCCCCTGTTTGAAATTATTTTAACTCCCTCCTCCAGGAGAATTTTTCTCATGTACTGGACGAGGTTGGGAACACGGAGTCTGAATGGATCCTGTTCAAAACCTCCATTATGGATGCAGCCAGGTGTAGCTGTGGCCAAGAGCTTGTTGGTGCTTGTCTGAGCAGCAACCTAAAACCCCCTGGTGGACACCAGTGGTTAGGGAGGCCTTCAAGCTGAAGATGGAGGCCTTTAGGGACTGGTTGGCCCAGAGGTCTCCTGACTCAGCAGTTAGGCACTGACAGGCAAAAAAGGCAGCAGCAGTGGCGGTGGCAGAAGTAAAATCCAGAACATGGGAGGAGTTTGGAGAGGCCATGAAAAAAGACTTTTGGTTGGCTTCAAGAAGGTTCTGGACAACCATCTGGTGACTCAGGAGTGGTGAGGGTGGCTTCGCTTAAGCTGTATTCAGCAGAGGTGGAGAAACTCTGATTTCAAATGAGTATACTGTTGGTTGGTGGAAAGAGCACACTGAGGAACTCCTAAACCCGAGAGACATGCCTCCCTCACAGTACTCAGGACCAGAGGCTTCTAGGGTGTCAGACTCCATTTCCTCACCTGGAAAAGGTGGCATGCCCCTCCACGTAAGGGAAGTAGACCTGTCCCAGGTGGAGGAGTATAAGTATCACAAATGACGGGAAGAGAGATTGTAGCAGCCACAGGCTGGGACAGGCAGCAGCAGTAATGCAGTTGCTGTACCAGACTGTAGTGGTGAAGAGGGAGCTGAGCTATAAGGCACAACTCTCTGCTTACTGGTAGGTCTACACCCCACCCTCACCTATGGTCACAAGCTTTGGGTAATGACCGAAAGAATAAGATCATGGACACAAGAGGTGGAAATGAGCTTGGTTTGCAGGGTGGCGGCCTACACTCTATTTGATAGGGAGAGGGTGAGGCCCAAAGTAGAGCTGCTGCTCCTCCACATTGAGAGGAGCCAGTTGAGTTGGTTCGGGCATATGAACAGGATGCCTTTTTAACTATTATTCTTTTCAAAAGCTCTTTATAGCCATGGTTATACAACAACTGGATATACAGATTATCAATCTGCTGTGAATGAACTCTCACAGTAGCATCATTTTTTCCATGAGATGTTTCCTTGACCTTTGAAATGGACTGTGAACATCTCTGCGGACTATGACTATGAATGCCTAAGCAACATTGACGTTAAACTCTACTGTGTGGAACTAAAGCATTTAAAATGTGTACAATTTTGTGTTTTGTGAGTGAATAAAAAAAATAACTTGAGATGGGACTGTGTGAATCAGTTTGACAGGGTTTAAGGACAACTGGCATGCGCACATAGACACACACAAAAGGACCAATTTCACAAATCATACTAACACAACCAGAAAAATAAAATTGAGGGCAAGCAAACAAACTTTATAAGGTTATCTTATCAATTCTCACCAAAACAACTATAAGAAAACAGACATAAACACGAAAATCACTGATCATAAGCACTTCTAGCAAAGGCTTCACCGTCTCTTACTATAAATGTTAAAGTGGAATTCCACTGTTTTTCTTACATTTCTGCACAATTTATGAGATGTAAAGTTCAGGTCTGATGTGAGTGGGGCATTGTAGAATATAGAATATACACTTATATGGCCAATTATTTGCTATCCAAAATGACAAGTGAACAAGTGAAGATTTTTGGGGTACTATTTGCTTCTTAACACCCTGCATGTCTATACCCTTGTCTTGAATGGATTTTAAAAACTGTGTTAGACCAAAACTTTCTCAAAACTATTGCAATTCAGTGTCTCCGGCATCAGGTGACATATCTGTAACCATTTAATTTAATAGCTTTCATTGATAGCTTTCAGAGTGATCAAAGGCTTTGGATATCTTGTGCCTATAACCACCACTGTGAACAATTTTGACAGTTCTGAATAAATTTGTTGACATTGTAATAACTAAATTATGCGTTTAATTTAATTTTGGATTTAGTTTAATTTTGACAAATCAGTGCAATTACTCTCTAGCACTATTAGCCCATTGAGATGAGCTGTACATCAGCACTCAATAGTCATGTTCTGTATTTGATTTCAAGATATAAGGGAAATTTCCTGTATGAACTTAAAGTTGGCTTGAAAAAGCCAGCTAATTACATTAAATTGCCAAAATAGTGGAAGACTATTAATGGTTGCTAAAGTATTGCTTAGATGTTGCTAGGTGGTTGCTATGGAATTACAGTTTTTTATGAATGCTTACATGCTAAAGTTAGAAAGAACACATAGTTAGTGAAACAGGACACTGAAAAAGCAAAACCTCAACCCAGATCTGCGCAACTACAAGCACATTCTCAGACTACACACAGTGTTTTGCGCATCACTAAACACACTTCTCTACATTAGACACAGAAATCTAACATGATGTCACTTCTTTGCCATTTCAAGGCACAGCCTTTCAAAATACCACACCTGTGAACCAACTGATCAAACATGGCCTTCAGGTGTACAGAAGCTTAGGTGCGTAATTGTAAACTCACTAATCAAGTATAAGCACTGTAAAAAGGCAAAAGGTGAGGTTTTTTTTTTTATTCATGCTTTCTTTTTTGTGTCCACAAATTTTTTGCTGTGTTTATGTAACATATTCTATTTAGAAAATGTTCTGTTCTGAGTTTCAGTGCAAAATGCAACCTTTGGGAATGTATGGATTTATTTATTGACTGATGTTACAATGTGGAGAGGAGAAAAATATTCTTCAGTGTGCAGGGATGGGGTGTAATGGAATACAAGTATTGGGAAAACATATTTAGAGTACACAAATAAAGTATCTGCATTCAGTCCAAGTTACATTTTGTAAAGACAGTATTCAGAATACAGTTACTCTTTACATTTTTAGAAAAATACTTTTAGAATACATTCCCAGTAAATACAAAAAAATCTAATCTTCAAAAGAAACAGCGTTGATGCTTGTTTTTAAATCAGCGCACTGCATGTAGAAAACATGGTCATTAGATGAACCCCTTAAAAGAACCTCAATTAACAGTTTTTATACCAAAAGAAGCCTGAGTAGACTGCTAAATTAATGTGAAGAGTCAGTTATTAATCTCAGTGTTACTGGGCTCTGCTAAAGCCTGAGTAGACTGATAAATCAATGTGATTGGTTATTAATCTCAGTGTTACTGAGCTCTACTAAAGCCTGAGTAGACAGAAAAATCAACATGATCTGTTGTTAATCTCAGTATTACTGAGCTCTGCTAAAGCCTGAGTAGACTGATAAATCAATGTGATGATCAGTTATTAATCTCAGTGTTACTGAACTCTTTTGAGGGATGATCGAACTAATAATCTCATAAGTAGTGGAAATATTTATAAGTGATAAGTTTATCATCAGTGTTGTACTGGATTTTTTCACAGGGGATTGTAGGATTGGTAGACTGAAGCAGGTAGTGAAAAAGAAAAAATGTTAAGAATTTGTAATCTTCATTTAAATGATAAATGAATGTTTACAGGATAGATTACAGGATAAAAACTCCTCACAAGTGACAGCAAGGAACAATGTGAATTAGTAAGAAAAAATACAATGTTTTCCCCATGTACTATATCAAGATGCATCCTAAATGCATTCTAAATGTATTCTGAATATGTTTTTTTTATATATATATATTATAATGGAATCCAATACTGAATACATTTTTTGAAAAGTTTTAGCCATCACTACTTTTTTAAAGTTGCCCAACACTGTCAGTACTGGTCTTGTGTGCTGTGTTTGGTTATTCATACATTTTACTCTAACAATATCTTTGAATAAAATCAAACCCTACATTGTCAGAAAAGCAAAAATGTTTAAGGTGTTTTAGATTGAGCATAGCAGTGTGTAACTGGTCCAAACATAATCAGATTGTATGAACTCTGTGTGCACCATACGGTGACAAAATTTGGTTTTTATACATTATAATTATACATTGTTTTGAATGAAATGTTTTATTTTGCATACAATCTGAGGTGTTCTGCTGCATGTGTGTGTGGCTGTGTGAATTGTGTGTAGTGTTTGGACAAAATGACCCCTGTTTTTAAAATCATGCCTAAGCAATTGTAAAAAACTGTAAGAAAAGCCAACTTAATGAGAATGACTATCTTCAATGCAATTTGCAAAAAGTGTGTGTGTGTGTGCATGTGCATGTTTGTATAGGTGTTAGTGTTAACTCTGCCAAGTGTGTGTCCACACATAATCCATGCAGGTTAAGTCTCCCTGAAGAAATTCAAACAAATGTCCAGGGTGTGCCCTCTCTGTCTTGGCAAACAATGAAACACTGCTCAAACAGCTATGTTTCAACTGCCAGACTTTTATTTAGAAATGTTTTTAGGTTCTTTTTCAAAATTGCTGTGCTAAAGTTGAGATTAGAAGAAATTCAACCCTGAAGCGACATTGCACCAGTAAACTGCACCAGGGGAACTGTTGCAGTTCAACACAAATGTTACAAGAGAGGTACAAACAGGACTGATAGTTGTTTTTACTATTTGTCTCAATATTTTGCTTTTGTGGCAGTTGCTCATTTTCCTTGTCAACTGTGTCACAGATCATAGTAATCTTTTATCTGTGTGAAGTTATACATTGTAGTTTGAGTTGGTTCTTGGCTTGTACTGATTAAAGAAATAGTTTGATAAAGGTTAAAGGCTGTAGTTTGACTCGTAGCTAGAAAGAGCTTTGACTGCAGGATGCAATTTGAAAGGTAGTTTAAGCTATAGCTCATACCTCCATGATGAATCTTCAGGAGTAGCTTCCACGAGGCATCAGAAGAGAGTGAAGTTTTCAATCAGAGTGCACAGACACTTCCTCACACGCTGTACTTTCACATACACTGTATGTAGTAAATGAAGGTAACAATAAACACTTAAGAACTTAAGAGACCCACAGTAATATAACTTTGCTTTCGTTCAAGTGTATACAGAGTGTTAGTGGTTAGCACTGCAAAATAACACAGGAGTCCATTGTTAGCACATTCCATTATGTGACCTAATCACACGTGACTTGTGCAATTGCATCATTAGCAATGTGAAATCAGCTCATTCATTCTTTCTCTTTCTTACCCTTTCCACTTCTCTCACTTCAGTGCTCTCTATCTGTTTCTCTCTCTTAGCTTTGGTGTAAACCCCTTAGTCACTCATAATATGTCTGCTTGAGACAATAACTTTTTTCTTGAGATAAGGCCAATTAACCTATTAATAAAATATCAATGGCTGTGTGCCTTGTCCCCATAAGACAATTACATCCTGGATTAGACTGTATTTGTGTAACCATATTGTACACTATCCATATTAAAAACTGCTAACAGGTAAGTGCTTTAACAACTACATATACTACATATCAAAATTGTATTATCAGAGTCAGTTATGTATCTGTACTCGTATCAGATCTCCAAAAAATACTTTATTCTATCAGAAGCTTAGAAGAATTCCTAACATTTGAAACAACAACCACTGAGAAGGTACATCTGTGGTTAACATACCTTAGGGCTGCTCTGTAACACTGCTTCACAACATTCATATTGTACAGCACAAAATACTATACCACACACAAGCAACAATATGATCTATTGATACAAGCAAGCTGTCTATCAACCTAAATTCACACAAACAATCAACAGACCATGAAACGCAAAAGGCCAAAGTGAGGTCCCCATCTTAACCTCACACCCACACATATCATTATTGCAATAAAATAAAAACACTACCTCTAACAAAGCAGTTTCTATGCACTGGAATACATACATTGCTGCTGGTGGGACACAGCCAGAGGTCTTCAACAGAGTGAGAGAATGTGTGACTGTACAAGCTGAGTCTTTGTGAAGGATGGGACAATAGTGGTCTGTGCTGTTGTTGGACCCAAAGGAGAACAGAGGCAGGGGTGGGCCTACCAAAGCTACTGGGGAGGGGGCACAGCGGTCCACTAGGATGAAGACCATCAGCTGCCAGGACACTAGAGCTATTCTCTCAGTGCCTGCTCCTCTGCTTACCACAGTACCACTAACATACTGACTATGTGTGTGAGTGTGTGTGTGTGTGTGTGTGTGTGTCAGTGAAGTTATAATGTCAAACCACAGTGCAATACTGAGAGGCTCTTTGTGCCATAATGTGCTGTCATTTACATTTAGCAAGCCTCAAGAAATGAAAACACCCACAGCAAAGGAGAAAGGACAGTTTTTTCGGTTCTTCAGGGGGTCTTTAGTAAGGACAGTGGTTCTATACATAACCATGAACACTTGAAGAACCATTTGCATGCTTAAATGATTCTTTGCATGGTGATGGTCCTTCAATGAAAAATGTGTTGTATATGGTTCTATAAAACCTTTTTGTAAATGGTGTTATATAGCACCAAAAAGGGTTCTTCTGTCTGACATCGTAAGTCAATTGAACAAACTTACAAAACTTAGGTTTGCCATACTTTCGGTGCAAGTTTCAGCTACTTGTTTATCCATTTATTTATATATTTATTTACTTACTTACTTACTTACTAACTCTTTGTTTTATCTGCAAACTACGTTCATCATTAATTTAACAGTCTATCAAAATGTTTAGAAAGTCATACAGTGAAGTGTTAAGAACCTACACATTTGGAATTACAGTGAATGCCTAGTATAAAAATATGCAATTCCTTTAAAAAAATGCATTTGTAGAGCAAAAGTAGGCCACAGCCTCCACAATCGAACACATCGCCTTATCTGTAAAGGGTCCTATCTCTTCATGACACTTCTACGGAAGCCTTCTGGTGCATCTCGGTATTTGTCTCTCGCGTGCCCTCTTGTGGGCACTGTGAAAAAATACTCAATGTAGTTTGTCTAGCTTTCTTGTGATGCATTCCTCATCCAGATCGATCAAACAGCACAACTGATCATGAAATGTTCTCACTTTACTGATGCCGTGCTACTTGTAAAATAGAGATAGTGAATAAAGTGGACAAAATGAGCACCCCCTGAATTCACATAAAACAGCACAAGAATTTCCCTGTTTAGTCCCTGGTCAGCGAAACAGAATGTGGGTGAGTGAGTAGATGGAAAGCTGCGATCATAAAGTAAGTGTGTGTGTGTGTGTGAGTGGGTGAATGAATGTGTTTTCTCTTGCCAGATCAAATGCAGAAGTGTTAGGCTTGTGTCACGATTATTATAATTATAGTAATTATTAGCTTTGGAATTAACAACTTATATGTTCTGAAGATATTGCAACTTTCCTTGTATCGGAACATAATCTATAATGTCATGTTATCATTATGAAAATGCGCTGCACTAAAGTTTTCAAACATGTATATATCCACCTACGTCTGTGGTCACTAACCCGCCTCTTGGAGAACTACCCTCCTGTAGGTTTCACCTCCAACCCAAATCTCACAGTTCTATGCCTCCTGAAGACAATAATTGGCTGGGTCACATGTGGGGGATAGACTCTAGGAGCAGAGTTAGCGACCAGTGACATTGAAATTTCTCAGCATTTTGGTATGCTACATAAGGTATCTACTGTGAACATCCATCGCACCTCTAGCCTAATTACACTGCAGGACAGTGATTAGAACAGCAGGGGGGTCTAACTGCAGTGACTACCTCTGAGACAGAGAGGGAGAGAGGGAGAGAGATAGAGAGAGAGATTATTCCAGCTTTTGTATATTTAATTTGCTTCACCTAGGACATGATTACGAGCTTGTAATAATTATTAGCTTAACTGTAAAAGGACTGATGTAAAATTTGAAGACACTAGAATTCTCCATGGGTTGAAGCACCATCTGTAGGCATCACGATGGGAGAAATTCCAACATTTAACTATGACTACGACATTAATCAGATGTCACTATGAAAGAACCTCTAATTACAAGTATAGGTTTATAATACAACTTCCAGGTCACTGCACCCCAAGAGCATTGAAATGAATGTCGAAACCAACAAAAAATATTAGGATAACTGAGAATATTCCTAATCGAACCAGTTGTAGCGCATGGATGGGCTAAGCGACTAAAGCGACCGTTTTTATGACCAACGGCAGGATAGCTGTATTACGTCACTTAAAACCTTGAGAAACTTAAATGTTTTAAAAGTATTGCAGATTAGCGTGCGTCAAATTCCTACATTAAGCATAATATGCACCGTTACGACTAATAGACTGCACAGCTGTTGTTGTATAAATTATACTGTTTTCCATCTCCTTGTATCTCTGTTAGCATGTCACACTATTATTCTACCGATAGCAGTTATATTTTTTTCGTTGTCGTTGTCGCCCCGGCCGAATTACCAGGCAGTGGCATGCGCGCCCCTGCAATTGTTTTCGTGAGTGATCTCCCGGAGCTGTCCCTTTCAGGACCACCTACAAAATATTTAGCGTGGTAGTACGTGTTGCTGCACAGCAACGGAGAGCGCGCGAAGGATCTGGGGAATTTCCTTCGTTAGAGATAAAGACATTGAAAATGGAACATCGTTGAAGCCGTTTTTCTCAGCACATCAGAAATCAAATGCAAGAGAACGCCGCTTTTTGGTAAACGAATGTGATTGTGCTATGGGAAGGAAACCCCTCAATCTCAAACAATGCCTGACAGGCATAGAAACGTCTAGGCGGCATGAGTGAAGATTCTGGGAGAGGGTTGGTCCACCCTCAGTCTCAGCTCACATGAGTCAGTTTAATAGAATCAGCGGGCTAATTTCTATCATCGGAATCACAGACGCTTCATACAGTAAGTGAACTCTGGCTTTCGAACATTTAAGAGAATGTGCCATCTGCTTTGTAAGATTGGACGTCGCGTTTAAAGACAAGCTAAGCCTATTTGCGTAAGTAGGGTAATGTGAAAACATTGGTCTCATTTGCAGTGACAGAGCTGAAATGCTCAGGTCTTTGATAACTGTTATAACTTTGGTGACGCAAGAGTGGCGTGCACCTCCTACAGCGCCAATAGAACTAAGTGATAATGGTTATTTTTTCTTGCTATTGTTTACTACACAAAATGAGGTTGTCAAGCAAGTGCATCAATTAACCGTTTCCTTTTCTTTCAAGATTTGCAACCAGTCACAATCACACGAGGAGCCTCAAGACATGACTGGACAGAGTCTCAAGGATTCAAACGTAGCCAATACTGAGAATAACGCCATTAGCATTAATGTCGGAGGCTTCAAAAGGCGACTTCTCTCTAACATACTGTCTCGCTTCCCTGAGACACGTCTTGCCCGTTTGCTTCGATGTCAGTCAAAAGAATCCATCCTTGAACTGTGTGACGACTATGATGATGCTGAAAAGGAGTTCTACTTTGACCGTAATCCTACGCTTTTTCCCTATGTTTTGAATTTCTATAACACAGGCCGTTTACATGTTATGGCAGAGCTCTGTATTTTCTCATTCAGCCAGGAAATTGAATATTGGGGCATCAATGAATTTTTCATCGACTCCTGTTGCAGCAACACCTACCACTGCAGGAAAATGGAGCCAGAACGGGAGGAATGGGAGGACAAAAGTGATGAAGGGAGCACTACTTCTTCCTTTGATGAAATCTTGGAATTCTACAGCGATGCTGCAAAGTTTGACGAGCAGCCACTGGGGAGTGTCAGAAGGAAAATTTGGCTAATGTTGGACAACCCTGGCTACTCCATACCTAGCCGTATCATCAGCGTATTCTCTATTCTGGTGGTGCTGGGATCCATAGCCACCATGTGCATGAACAGCATGAGTGAGTTTGCCCTGCTGGACAGTGAAGGCCTGCCTCAAGAGGACCCCCGTTTTGAGGCTGTGGAGCATTTTGGAATAGGCTGGTTCACTTTTGAGCTGGTTGCCAGGTTTATGGTGGCACCGGACATCCTCCACTTCTTCGAACACCCACTGAACACGATTGACCTGATATCCATTCTGCCCTTCTACCTCACGCTCCTAATTGACCTAGTGGCTGAGAGCAGTCCTGCTCTGGCCAACCTTGGCCGTGTAGCACAGGTGCTTCGGTTGATGCGGATCTTCCGAATCCTAAAGCTGGCACGTCACTCCACGGGCTTGCAATCACTTGGAGCTACACTGAAAAACAGCTACAAGGAGGTTGGACTGCTGCTTTTATACCTGGCAGTAGGGGTGTCCTTCTTCTCTGTGATGGCCTACACCATCGAAAAGGAGGACAATGACGGACTTACCACCATCCCAGCCTGCTGGTGGTGGGCCACGGTTAGCATGACCACAGTGGGCTACGGAGATGTGGTGCCAGGGTCCATTGCAGGAAAGCTCACTGCCTCAGCCTGCATCCTGGCAGGCATCTTAGTGGTAGTGCTGCCCATCACGCTTATTTTCAACAAGTTCTCTTTGTTCTACAAAAGGCAGAAGCAGCTAGAGATTGCCATGAGGAGCTGTGATTTCGATGAGGGTATTAAGGAAGTGCCCTCTGTGAACCTGAGGAACTACTACGCTCATAAAGTAAAGTCTCTTATGGTCAGTCTGTCCAACATGAGTCGCAGTTCCCCCAGTGATCACAGCCTAAGTGAGTCTCTGCAGTAGTTCAGGTATCTGAAAGCAAACTCCTTTTTTTGGCTACAGTTTAAGTGTAGAGCATTCAGTTGTACCAAATAGTTCTGTCCTACCAGCAAAACATTCTCATCTGATGTGGCCCAGATTTGCCTAGTTTAGTTTTACTTTCTGAAACCGTAACCGATTTGTATATTTGCCATCTAAGGTCTTGAAAATAGTTTGTTTTTCACAATAACAGAATGCAAGTGTTGATCCAGATTTAGATTAAAAAAAAATATATAGATTTTTTTTCTTTTCACCAATTATATTCACTGTGTTTTAAAGAAACATATCCCCACAGAGCTCTAGACTTTTAGACATCCAGTATCTACTAACTCATTGAAATATGGACAGAGTCCTATTTCACTTCTCAATCAGTGGTTTATACCATGTTGGTTCAGTGAAATTCGGTCTGTAACAATGTTTCTTTCTCTGTTGGAGTTTTGTATTTGAATACTGAAAAAGTTTATTCAGTGTTACATACTCTAGATATATGGTCTCTAAATGTGCAGGAGGACATACCCCCTAGCTAGTGGTGTCTAGTGGAGTTTTATGTTGTTTAAATGTTGTACAGTGGAAATACAGTTGATAAATCACATGCAGTTGCTAAATTACACCATTAGGACAACAGATTTTTAAACGAAATAATTTGCCTTAAACATTTTCCTTCTGTAAATCTCCAAAGCTGACACAGACAGACCTAATTGATATAGAAGGCTATCATCTGAGACACAGCAGCAGGAATAAAGTAATTCGGCAGGCTCAGAAAAGAGCAAAGACTAGGCTTTGTGTTTTGAGGGAGTGGGCACAATGATAGAAGTTTCAAGCAAACAGCTTCAAGTGTTACATTCATTTATACTGTCACAGTAATAAAGGCTTGTTGAGGGGAGCAATAACCAATACACGTATGGCTGAGCTTAATCATACAGTATTATCAAAATTCAGGAGTGTGTTTGTTGGATGAAATTACAGTCTCCTAAGCTTTTTTAAGCTATATTGCTACTTATACAGTTCGGCTCCACTTTCTACTGGATCTGGTGACTCACCAGATCCAGTAGAAAGGGAAGTAGAGCTGTATAAGTAGCAAGATAACTTATAAAAGAGCATAGGAGTGCTCTTTTTTAAGTTATATTGCTACTTATACAGCTCAGCCCCCTTTCTACTGGATCTGTGACTTACTAGATGTGTGAAGCTGTCTATGTGAAATAAAACAAGCCATAATAGCTTTAACCAGATTTATGCAGTGACACATTTTCTTCCAGAGAAGGCAATGTTTATTTCTACATTCTAGAATTAAAATGAGTGAGCTTCATTTGAAATAACTACTGAACTTAGCAATGAGTTAAAAAAGTAAACAAACCTAAATCTGATCCACGTAGGTGCATTCAAACATTAGCACCAAGAATGTTGTATGACTGACAAATGGGAACATAATTTTGACAGGGTGCTGTTATAAAAACTGCTGTGAGCCATAAGAGATCAGCATGCAGGATGACAGATTCAAAATACTAGTTCAGCTAGCCACCTGTCAAGCAAATTGGCCTGATACCATGCTCCCTATGCAAGTGAGTTTTGCATGCATGAAAAGATGCAAAATTAAAAAAATAAACTGGCCCCAACAGCCAGATGTAGATGTTCTTATAAAGAATGTCACATGGGAAGCTGGAGTGTGCTGGGATGCTGATGTGTTTGTGCTGATTTAAGATAACTTGGCATTTTTTGGTTCTATGTAAGCATGGTATCTGTATTTGTTCAAAAAGCACTTTAGCAAATTCTTGAGGCTTTTCCTGGCCATTGTCTTCTCTGTGTGTGTATGTTATACATCAAAATGTACTTAACCCTTGAAGAGGGTTCTTTTTCTTATTGTCTGGTTTCAGTTATTCACAGCAGCACTTAAGTGTACTAGTAATCTCTTAACAGAGAATGAGGCCCAAGTATAAACTGTGCTGGGTTAGACAGAATACCTTTTTCTGACAAGGTCTTGCCAATAATCTTTATTATATAATAAAATCCCCATTTTATTAAATCACTGACTCAAAGTGTGAGCTTCTTTCCATATTTCTCAACATCCCATTTTGTATTCATGCAATAATTTCTGCAAATCCAAAAGCTCTTGCATTACCACAGCTTATTATCTGCTCAAAAAGTATTAATCAAAGAGCTCTAACAGCCAGCTGTTGCTTTTTCTATGTAACTGGTCATTATAAGTGAAAAATATCTCAAGGCACACAATAAAAATACCACATAAAGATGCTTGTGGTGTTACCATTTCTTGTGATTGGCCCTCTGTTACTACCTCAGAGGAACAATACTTACTTAAGGTTGTGATAATTTCACTTTATAGACAATCTTCCAAAGTAAGCCTCGGATGTTATTCGTCATTGCCTATTACTTTGATGCCTGACCTAACGCATTCAGAAGATGCTGCCTCTGATTCATCCTTTGCTGTGCTCAATTGAGCAGCTCCTGTGCTGAGCAATATTGAACTAGCCTTAGCTAATCTAGCCTTAATGGTTCCCTCGTTAATGCCTATGACATCACAGCACATCTGGAGCTCCCTTTTTCATTTGCTAGTTTCACAGTTTTCTTTGTTCCAATCTGCTACTGTGGAGCTGGCTGCTGGGAAGCTTAATGCTGCTCTTCTTAAAGTAATAGCTTGACAAAAAAAATTATTTAAGCCATTTTTCATTTACCCCAGATGTAGCAGATCGGCTGAGACATGTTTGATTTGATTCCCAAATGAAATGAAGTAAATAAGTTGTTTACTGAATAATTCTTTATTTGTGTACACTCAAAATTTTAAAATATTCCTGAATTGACCATATTATCGAAAGTAGCACACCCAAACAAAACAAAATCAAAATTTAACATTACTACTGAAGCAGAAATGTCTGAGACCTGAGACTGATTACATTATATTCTGCTAGTATCTGAACTACACATCTTTCTGTTTCATATCTTTTTTTCATATCTGTTTTCATTCAGCTTTAGGTTTAATAAAGCACTAACATGCTTATTATTCTAAAACAAGACACTAAAATGGACATCATGAAAGAACACCATACTTACTCAGCTCTGATTAGTTAGCGAGTCTACCAACAGTAACTTATCTCTAAATTAGTGCTATAGTGCTGGAGTCCGAACAAAACAGTTCTTTAACTACCTCAGGGGTCTCACACTACTGGCCCACGGGTCAGCCATGTGTCTGATTCAGTCATCACACAGTGAGAGATGCAGCAAGTCAGAATTAAAATATGAACAGAATTATCAAATTATCAGTTTGCTAATAAGCACTGACTAAGATGCATTTAAATGAGTGTATATATATGGAACACTTTTTCCCTATAGTTTTTCTATCAGCCCCTTTTAGAGAAGACTACCTGGCTAGTTGTTCACATGTAATTTGAGTTTACATGTTTTATTTTAAATGAAGTTTAATTGATCTTTCCATGATGGCTTAACTGGGCAAATCGGAATGTTTTCATTTCATAATAAAAATGCATGTATGTTGTTGGGTTATATTTAGTTGAATTTAGGTAATGATTCTGAATACATTTTAGAGAAGAAGCGAAAGCTAATATCATTTATTAATATATATAATGTATAATGAATGATAAGAAACCACAAATGTCAGAGGCTTTTCATTAAAATGTTTGGTAAAGATTTTAATATCCAATTGAATTAAGTCAACTTACATTGAAGTTACATTTAAGTAGAATTGCAAAGGTGGAGTTTTTGCGAGTGCTAGGAGTGGGGAGTTTAATACTGTTAGAAAAATGTTGGAATACGCTACATCAGTTAGTTGGTCACCAAGACTCAGCTATTGTGCAATTAATGTTGAATTGATCAGTAATTTATGAGTAGTTATTATAAGAAACCATAGTTACTAAGTAATTCTCTGTGAGACATAGTCGTAGAGTGGTTGTTGTTTAGTCAATAGTCAGTTACATTAATCATCAGCTCACTATTACCTACTGAGTAATTAACTAGTGCTCCTTGGTAGTTAAATAGTAGTTACTTAAATGTTAATGCAGCACTACTCATTAGTCCCTGCTTAGTTCCTGAATAGTTACCTATTAAGTGTGAAACAGTATTGTAAATTGTTACTGAAAGTTATCCCCTATATGGACAGTTGGCTCGTCTGTGCTTCGACAGAACAAGCTGTGGACACTAGCTCTCCTGGAATATTGAGTTTGGGGTTGTAAATCAGAACAACGTAAGAATTTACCTTGAATATTTCATAAATCAGACAGACTATTTCGTCAACCAGTTCATTAGCCTATCTCTGTTTTCCATGATGGCCTCACTGACTCCCACACATCTTGTTCTTTCCTGTGTCAGGCTAGGTGGCCTGACATTTATTGCATATGATGACAGCAGCTTCAGTGGTCATCTTCTTGGGCCTACTGCATTCTTTTTTAGTGCAAGTTTTTTGGTGCTACCCAGTGTTTCTGTTTATTTTTGAATCAGACAATTTGGCTATGGACTTCTTTTATATTAAGAACCAGTCATCAAATTAGTAAGTTCCTTTCTCATTGCATACATCTTGAATTTCCCAACCCTGTTTCACTATGAGCTGATGTACTGTAAGCCAGCAGTCCAGGAGGCTATCATGACTATCATCCTTCATGACACAGGCCATGTATGACTGCCACAGGAAAATATTTTATTAGAAGTGTGTCGATATCTGGTGTGACCCCAATGTTGTGTCCACTTTCTGTAGCACTACAGTTCCTGCAGAACCTGCTTGAAAAAGGTTGTTTCCTACCCAGTTAGCGTGGCTGATGGCACAAACATATGGTTGGGATATCCCTAGGTCCACTTGACTTTTCCTGTTATGCACAGGTCACGCCAATGTATTTCTACATCCTCGGTAATCCTGAATGTGTAATTCACTGGTATGAGATCTCAAACTGAATGTCAAAGTGTCCACTGTGCTCCGCACCACCTCCAGGGGTCATCCAGAACTCAGGTAACCACAGTTACATTTTGTAATATGATTTTTTGCCTTGTTTGTGTTGTGTCTGCCTATATCTACAGAAATGCTGCCTCACTTGTACTGAATGTTAATTAAATAACCAGATTAATGGGCTTGCTGGTCTACACTTATTCACTCCAAATAACCATTCATCTCCAAATAATCAATGCTGAGGAAGAGATGAAGAGGAAAAAAACCTCTTACCACAGTAAAAAATGTATCCAGTCATTCAGATATTTTGCTCATTGTCTGCATTCACTGTGGTATTTTTTAAAAGCTTAGACAGTTAACTGTTAACTGTTAACCTATAACTATTCCTCAATTTTGACCTGGAAAGCAATAGATGCCATTTATGTGTGTGTTTAATTCACACAAATGGCACCCATTGCTTGATAGGTCAAAATTGTTTCCCATCCCTGTTCTGTAGAACAGAGATATGAAACAGGGCCATTTTTCTGCTCTAACACAACAACTAAACCTGTTAATTAACCGATTAACTGAATCAAGTATTAAAGTTTTATAATTTCTTTTTCTGATTATTCTATGTCCATTTGCCAGCAATTAATGGAATGTTTGTATTGGTAGCAGAACTTCCTGAGAAAATTTCCAGTGTGTGTATCTCCTCCTCTGACATCTGAATTTTTACAGTGGTTCTTATTTGTTGGAAAGTTGGTTCAATTATGTGTGTGGTATATATAACTTGTGTGGTTTTATGTGATTGTTGTGAGATTGGTGTGTATAGTGGTTGAGGAGTCAAATGAAAGATTACTGAACAGTTCTCAATATCCAATTTCTGATAGGTTTAATGACAGAGTGTTGCCAGGGAGAAGCATTGAGGACTCCTACTATGCCATCTGTTCCATCTATACTGTTTAACTACAGAGCCTCTTGCTAATGTTCCCTCTCCCTCTGCTGCATAGTGACAAGTGGTTTCCATATACACACACACATACAAACACACACTTTGCCATTGACCACAGTTGTCTCCCCACCAATAATTACCCACTCATCATATGCTTACATGGAACTCTTTTGCTGCTTTGTTATTTAAAGCCTCATCTCACCCTTATTCCAGCAATTAAACAAGTGAAGGTTCAGATTCCAGATCTGACCTGCCCTTACCTCGCATTATCTCTAATTAGGGATGGGATTATGTTGCTATGGAAACTGGCATTTACACTATCTCACTGTGTTTAATGAGTTAAATTGGTAACTCTCTCAGCTTGTGGTACTAGTTCAGAAAATATCAGAGAAGAGAAGAAAAAGAAAGGACAGAAATGTTTTCTCTTGACACTTTTCCTTGTCTGCCTGCTTGTGTGTAAATAAAAACTCTAATTACTTGTTTGCTTAATAATATATTACTGTTGTTGGAAGAAAACCATGGTAATTTATAATAAGACTTTTTTCCCCCAAGTAATTTTGGGCCACTTCTTTTGGTCTATTCTTCATGAAATTTACACACACACACACATAAATATATATATATATATATATGAAGAGGATCCCTCTGTAGACACTTCCGCCAGATGGTACGTTTAACACATTTTGCTCTTCCAAAACCTGAATATAGATATTTTCTATCTATAATGATACACATAATATTCCTACTGTCCAAAGTAAAACGAATATCTCTAAAATGGCAACTTTACAGGAGAAGACAAAAATGTTCTTTACTTTTAATGTAAGTTAATGTAAAGAGGTTTTGTTTTTTCTATTGGTCCATTCATCATGACATTTCACACAATGTAAACAACAGCTGATATTCTCCAATTATGCTAAACAATAAAAAACAACAACAATTCTGATACTTTTTTTGGACACTAATGACATGCTGGATTGAAATCAAATAAGTAATTTGATTCAGTATGGGATTTTTGCATGTAGTTACTGATCCACTGTGAGTGTGTTTTAGACATCCATCGTTACCCATTCTGCATGTCTGCGAGACCACTGAAAATAACTTCAGGGTAATATATTCTAACTGTACTTTTTTGGAGAGATATGCTCATGATATTGGTAATGATTTTTTACAGTTTATTGTTTCCTGCATCTGTGACCTTAACTTTAAACCTATGAGTTTACAGCTTTATCAAAATATTCTGATTCATACTTAATTTATGAATGTATTAGTTTTAACCAACAATAACATTGCCTTTTTTATGAATGCCTCTGCTTGTGCTCCAGCAGTTCAGGTCAAATGGCTAAATCCAGACCCAGGCCCACTGGCTTTATCCAGGACAAACTCTAATGGAACCTGGCAGTGTTGATCAAGCCTTGACCGGAGAGGGCGTACAACACTTACAGCAGATAGATTTTCTCTCACTTGTTTGCTCTCACTTCTCACTTCCCGAGAAGGAGGAAAATGCAGAGAGCAGCAGGTGGAGAATAGCAATATACGGAACAACTAATTTGATTTGTTATAGGCACCTCAAGGTAAATTCTTGCCAGGTCAACGAATGACTCTATTTTCATTATCAAACAAAGGAAATTAGAGGACAAATTTGATTAAATCCAGAAAAAAGCAGAATTTCCCTTCAGGAGAAACAGTTGTAATCCAGCTGTAGATTGTGCTGATTGACCTTCATGCTGAGATACACTGAGATGTTTATCTTTTAGACTGAATCTGAATAATGAAGGTAAAGCCAGAGTATCAAGAGATGTTGTATGCATGTCAGCTCCACTAAAGATTTTAGATATACTGAATGGAAAACATGTAGGTTTAATGGCAATAGCTGATAGAGTAGACCGTGTTTCTTAGCATTGGTTATCTATCTGTGTGTATAAGTGTGTGTGTGTGTGCGTGTGTGTGTGTGTATGTGTGTGTGTGCATGTGCGTCTGTCTGTGCATGAAAAGGGGTACTGATAGCAATTGATCAGAGGTTCCAGTCACACTGGGTACTGCATACAGACTGATCCTCATCAATCTCTAATGCCACTCACACATCTCTGTCTGTCTTTCTCAGACATTCTGTGAAACCCCAACCTGACACATTTGTTCTCTAGATCAGGATGCAGCTGAGTGACAAGGCTATAAAGGGTAGCGTTACATAAACCTGACCACTGATCACACAAATTACTGTCTACTACTTATCCAGTCAGTGGTGACTGTGGGACTGTATAAATGGGGTGACTATTGGGTGGCCAAGGCAAGTTTAGAGGGTCCAAAGTCCATAAATCCCAAAATCCAAAACTACCCCAAGGAATATGTATGAATGCAGGATGTATGAATATGTATTTATCATAAATAACCAATTTCTACCTTTTATACAAAAACACTAATTACGACATTGACAGTCCATGAATGGGTAACACAACAGAAGTTTCTTGCAACAAATTAGTGAAACACTGGAAGCTATTACTATGACGTATTTAAAAGCACTTGTTGGATCATTAACACATCCATGTCCAAGTCCACACAATACACAATCTATGAGTCATACATGCACTCCTGTTCAAACATACAGTTGCTAAGTATGCAAAGGTTTGGGTACCCCTGGTCAAATTACATGTTTTGTTGATTTTCTGATTGAAAAAGTGAATAAATATATTTGCCGGATATGTATTTGTCCCATGTCACTCTGTATAATTTCTCCTTTATTGTACAAAAATGGAGGAAGGCGAGCATCCACTTCAATTCAAGTCTTTGACCATCAGTTGCTTTCACTTACTCCAGGGGGTAATCCCCTGGGAATCCTGAGGGTGGAGCCCCGGAGGGGAGTCCCTACCCCCAATAAACTCGCATCTGGAGAAGTGCAGTCCCAGAAGCTTGTCTATCTCTGAAGCCACACAATTCACACACAATTCCTCGCTATATCAAACACACAGCAAAGAAAAAACTAATCCCACTTAACAAAATAAAAGCAAAATCACACTACTAAGCAATATTTTAAGTAGCGAAAATGTCCATAACTTGAGTTAAATAGGGTCTTAATATGGTAAGGCAATACTTGGTGGAACAGATGACCACTTATCTTTCTTAGGGGAAAATGCCAAGTTACATCATTCCTCCTTGTGGCAACTCAAGTGTTGAACATTCACAAAAGCGCCCTGCTCACATCAGAATCCACTCTTTTTAGCTTTCTGCCCGGTATATATATTATATATTGTGTATATGTTACTGAAATTCTCATGTAACCCAGGAGATGGACAATGCAGGCAATAAATGTTACAAGTTACTACACAGGCCATTCATCATATCAGCTGGAGGTATGATATGTAAACTATAAGCTTGAGGCATTAATGTGGGATTTCTTAATGAAATTCACACTACACCCTTCTCGTGCTTCAGACTGTGCTCGTAGATCCCTTTTCCACAACACTGTTTTCCTTACCTCTCGCATATACAGATCATCAAACAAACTACTTGGACCTTAATAAAGCACTTCTATGTGTATATGTTGAACAGTTGACTAAAAAACTAAATGTTGTTTCTGCAACATCCAAAGATACACACATGGAGGAGTAAGGTTTTATGGACAAATAAGTCTAAACTTAAAACATTAAATACTGAAAATTTTTAAATTATATTTAGCTGTTGAGGCTTCTATGTAATTTTCTGTTGAATATATGGCTTCTCTTTCTTTCTTGAAAAATGAATAACTTGTACTTAATGGCTCTTTTAAATTTAATAAATGAAGGGGTGGTTTCTTACTTTTACACAGTACAGTGTGTAAAAACATTTCAAAGCTTGACCCAGAACACATTGCTGTTCTTCTTTTGTTTTTTCTTCCATGTGAAGATGCTCAACAGATCCACACTAAAACACAGAGAGCAGGAAGTTGCTTGTAGCTTCATCCTGGTTCCTGTACTACTCCTGTCTATGAAGTTGTGTGTGTGTGGGCAGCAGTTAACCCTGCGATAGGGTTAATGCAGGAATACATAGTCCCTCCTGCCCTCCCTTTCTCTCCTAAAGAAAACTCATCCTCATCAGCTTATCTCCATTCACCTGCTGCACAGCACTGCTCTGTTGCTATGGCAAAGAGACTGGAGAATGCAGTCATGCATGGCTCATGATGTTCTATCAAACCCAGTGCATTGGAGTGAATGCGAGGGCTGAGTGTGTCAGAAGCACAAGAGAGTTTCCCTTAAATCACATATAAGCTGCTGTTTCATTAAGGTCCATTTTTCTAGTCTAGAATTATCGGAACTACTAATAAGAATAAATAAAGAAGTGGAGCTGTTTCTTATGTGCTTTATTATAATGTTCTTGATATGGGATGCTCTTGAGGGTGAATCTGTAAACCTTTGGGATCATACATTTATGGAGAAATGTTATCAATCATCAAAAAGAAGTAAATTCTGTAATGAAATTATCTAAATGCAGCAATACTTAGTACATTTTCAAATTATTTATTTTAAAACATATCTTAAAATAAGCATCTGACTAGAATAACATTTTATCCACCTGATGGGTGTCACCACTGACTCTTTTGTGATCAGAAGCTGATGTTGGATGCAGTTCACCATTACATTGAATTTTTTCAGGATGAAGTCATAAGAAAAGTGCTAAAACTGTAAAAAAAACTCCAAGCTTGACCATTCACTACTAGACACATACTATTCCTACAAATTTGCAAGCATGACGACCTGCTGATTCATTCACTACTAGGGGTGTAACAGTGCAATGTGACATCATAATATCACAATGCAAAAATGGGACAGTGTGCATCATGGAGATGTGACAATGCATTGATTTGGCTACTAAAGAGCGATTTTTTCTCTGCTATGAATTTTCTAGCTCAGCCACAAGTATGTTCCCGTGAAGCCACACACACTCAAAAAAGTAAACTCATGCTGTTGTTGTTTTTACTTAAGTTTCTTTCACTAATGCTACTTAACACATTTGAGAATGAAACTTGAGTCAGTTGGGTTGTTTTGATGAAATGCAGTTGTTAGATTTAAGTGCATATTTTGTCAAAGCAACACTGCACTGTAAAAAATGTCTGTAAAATTAACAGTGAAGTGCTGTAAAATCATGACATGAAAAAAGTAAATAGAAAAACAATGAAGCAGTGTTTAATTTACAGTAATACTATAGTAAAATACCGAACCAAACACAACTGTTAATTTTAAGGTAAGAATATGTTAAAAGAATTACATTTCTTTGTAGAATTTATAGATTACTGTAGTTTAAACACACAAAACTGTAGTAAACAAAGCAACACAACACAGTTAAAATTACAACATGACAGTGTTAAAATAATGTTTTTTTTGTCAGGTAGATTTTTTTTATACAGAAAGAAACCGTATTACTTACAAATGCATTACACTTTACAGATAAGAATATACACAAATACAGAAAATTTAGTTAATATGAAGGGTTTAAAAAAAGTGATGTGCCTGTTTACATTTGATTAGGTCTATATTTAGCAATACATCATTAGGCTTGTAGAAAACTGTAATAATATTAGGTCACTGTAAAAAAATACATTACACATGAACCATTTTACATTATTATTTTTATTATTATTTTGCCTGCCCATCACAGCATATTGGAATTGAAAGAAAAAATATAATGTGTAGATTTTCTATGTGTAGAAATTTTTATCTTGTCTTCCAGATTGACAGATGCTCATCTGTTTCATAACTTCATCATGTTCATCAGCTGTTTATTTTTGCATCATATTCATTGTTAATCAATTATAAATAATACAATTAAAAGTTTCTGGGTTTTTTTTTCATTACACGTGATGCCATTTGTTAATTTATAGTGCCTTAAGGCCATTTTAAATGTGACTGCATTGATTTTCAATGTAAATTTTACATTCCCTCGAAAACAGACGCCTGTGTTTGAATTTCGAACTAACTAAGCTCTGCCTCGTCCAATCACAGCGCAGTAGAGGTTGTTTCTGTTCTTTCATTGGACTAGCCTACGTAATTATCGCGGGAGCAGCCAGCTTAGCGAAGGTCACGGCTCGAGGCCAGCGGTTGGAGCTGTGTGTGTATGAAGACAGTCATGACCTGTAGCATTGGTAAACTAACAATTCATTTTCTCCAAACTTGAAATACATGAGAGTTTGTTGTCAGATAAGTACTAGCTTTTGTTTGTGACCGAGGGTATATTTTGCAGTCATAATAACAAGGCCGACTGACCGGGGTTAAATCTGGTGGGTTTCATGCGTAATGCTGAACTGTTTCAGTTCGTTTTTTACATGCTGTTGTGGAGCGGCGATTTTTCAGTTAAGGATAAAAACGTAAAACGGGCGGTTTTGTTTGTTTGCTAAAAATGATTACCTGCAGTTTTTGCAGCAAATCACTAGAGATGTTGAGAGGTTATGTGCTGCACTGTAAAGTTCATAGGGACGAACCCCGTTGTTTTTTTAAATGTGTTGGCGCTGATTGCAAGCGGACATTTTCTACTGATGCAGCTTTTAAAGCTCATTTCTATCGTGTTCACAATGTGCCCCACCCTCTGTTACTACTAGAGCCGTTGTTAAAGATTTTAAATGTGCCATTTCGCTGTGTGAGCGCCAGTTTCACACAGTGAAGGAACTTATATCCCACTTAAAAGAGCATATAGTGGAAGGGCGACCTGTGGCTTGTCCAGTAACTGGTTGTAAAAATACCTTCACTGTTAAGTCATCATTTACTGCTCATATGTCCAGGAAACATGGAGCATGTTCAGTGGATAGCATAAGTGACATATACAGGGAAACTATTCCTCAGTCTTCTACTGCCATTGCATGTGAAGATGCTTCCCAAAGCTCAAATGATGCAACAACAAATGAAAGCATTGAATTGCCACAGAATTTCAGTGAGACCTTTCTTAAGAATGTATGTTTATTCTACCTAAAATTACAAGGGCAGCTTCTTCTTCCAGCTTCAACAATACAGACAGTTGTTGAAGAGATGCAAAACGTGCATGAGTTGGGACAGGATTACACTTTAAGTAAACTATGTTCACTTTTAAAAAATGACCTGAGTCTAGCTGATGATGCAATTGCTAAAATCTGTGATTGTGTGAAGGATTCAGATTTGTTCACTGTCTGTCATCAGGGACCACTGAAAACAACATATTCAAGAGCCCAGGCATTCAAAAAGATGTTCAAATACATAGAGCCTAAAAAAGTAGCATTAGGTAATGATGAAAACATGACACAAAGGTTTGCTTACTACATACCTGTGATACAAACATTAAATAGCTTATTAGAATCAGAATTGTGGAACAATTCAGTGTCACAACAGTCTTATGAAACAGACTCAGATGATTTTGGTGATATAAGTGATGGACAAAACTTTAAGTCCAACCAGTTCTTCATTGAAAATCCAAGATGTCTGAAGCTAGTCCTGTACCAGGATGCTTTTGAAATTGTCAATCCTCTTGGCTCTGCTAAGAAAAAACACAAAGTTGTTGCAGTCTATCTTTCTGTGGCAAATTTACCTGCTCATGTTCGGTCCAATACTGATCACATGTTTCTTGTCTTACTGTGTGGAGAGAATGACCTAAAACAATTTGGAAGTGCTAAGGTTTTCTCAGAGATGTTAGTGGACCTGAAAGATGTGGAGGAAAATGGAATAACTATAGGTGGTGAAAGAGTCAAGGGGCTCTGTATTGTATTGCTGGTGATAATTTGGGTTCACACAGCATTGGTGGGTTTACTGAAAACTTTAGTCGTTCCCAGTTCTTTTGCAGGTACTGTGAAATCACACAAAGTGAGTTTCAGAGTGATGATCCAAATGTATGTGGTCCACAGCACAGCCCTGAAACGTACGATTCTGTTGTTGATGATTTCAAAGCTGAAGACAGTCAAGACATCAAAGGGATAAAGGTAAACTCTGTTTTCAATGCTCTGAAATCTTTTCATGTTTGCCAGCCTGGTCTCCCTCCTTGTTTAGGCCATGACATATTTGAGGGTGTCCTATCCTATGATGTTGCACTGTACTTGAAGTATTTCATTAAGACAAAGAAATGGCTTACATATTCACTTTTGAACCGGCGCATCAAGCAGTTTAAATACAAAGGATCTGATGCTCTCACCAAGTCGTGTGCTGTCAACTCGGAGGTGTCCAAGCTTTCAGGACAAGCCATTCAAAATTGGAATTTCTTAAGGTTGCTGCCGGCATTAATTGGTGACAAAGTGGAAAATCCAGAAGATGATGTGTGGCATTTAACTCTCCAGCTTAAAGATATTGTTGATATGATTTGTGCACAAAAGATTTCATTGTCACAAATAGCTTATCTTGACATTATAATCCAAGAATATTTGGAATCTAGAAAGTGTTTATTTCCTGAGAGTCCACTAAAACCCAAACACCATTTCTTGCAGCGCTATCCGGCTCTAATTTTGAAATTTGGCCCTTTGATCAGATTATGGACTATGTGTTTCGAAAGTAAACACAGCTACTTTAAGAGATGTGCCAGGCATTTGAAAAACTTTAAAAACATGTGCCTAACTTTATCTGAAAGACATCAGATGTTTCAGGCATATCTTTTAGCTGGACCAGGATACAGTCAGTTTCTGCAAGTCAAAGACAGTTGTGCTTTTTACCCCAACCTTTACAGTGATGCAGTTCAACTACAGCTGGGCGATATGGCCAAAAATGCTGTCACGATAAACAAAATTCATATCATTCGATATCGATACATACCGCGATAAATGTCAAATCATTATTTCTTTGAAGTTTGAAGGCTGATTTTTGCTCCTGAGTGGTTAATTGCTGTTTTAAACTATCCTTTATGGTCGGAACACGACAAACACTCACCAAACAGTGGAACATTTCACAAATCTGTCATGGGAGAGTGGGAGAAAGTGCTGAGCTGTTTTTACCAGCTGGAAAAGCATGGCTATTTTGTAGTACTCATAATTTAAGAAAGAAAACAGATTATTTTTAGCTGGTGACGAGCGCTCGGCTACCCCGCTACAAATGACATCACAGTATTCAGACACCAGCTAGCGACAACTGGATATTCAATTGTAGTGAGTCCTCCTTTTAGGTATGTTTAAACTTAAAGTGTTGATTTTGTGTCGTGTTCAAGTTAGCCAGCTGCTAAAAACAGCTAGCCTGGAAAGATAGCGCTCTCCTGCTCCTCACAGCTTCCTCAGTTTACTTTCATTTAAAATGGAGCTGTAATTTACATGAACCCACTTCTTTCTTTTACTTTCGTTGCTTGGGAATGCACTAATATTAAAATATGACTGTCCGAGCGCTGCAACAGCACTTTAGTTGTGAAGATTGTGATTTAACGCTGCTAAAGCTGGTTAGGATGTACGGAAAGAGGTGAGTTCACTGTAGGACAGTATAATTACCCCCCTGATCTCGTCACTCACACTCGGTCACAGGAGAACTTTATATTAGTGATGGGCTTAATATGTTTAGTAATACAAAAATAACTCATAACTAGTAATGTAGCTAATAAAATGATAAAATCGCCAAGGTACATTAATTGCATGTCTATAAATGTCTATAAATGAGGAAAAAAAAAATGTATGCATTAATGTTAAGATATGCTAGCATAAAATTTTCTCGTTCCACCTTAAATGGTGCAGCAGTTCTTTGCGCCTGAGGCGTTATAATAACTTGCACCATTAAAGGTGGACGTTTTTTTTTTTATTATTATTTAAAGGTGGAACTGAAAATTCGAAGAAGAAGCTGGTGAAAAGTAAGCCAATTTCAGCCAAATAAACCAAATAAAAATGTAAATCTTGCAGACACAGGTGTTTATCTTGAACATATCAATTAACATTTAGAAGTTCTCAACAGGCAGGATAATGTGAGGTCTACTCTTGTCGAGCATCACTGAAACAAATTTAGCTAAGCTTTATTTAAACAATAGAGGAGAGTGGAGTGTGTTATCGCGAAATAACATCACGGCTGTGATTTGGTCGCAGGCACGAGCCGAAGGCGAACTAAGCTAACCTAACTGTTTTATAATATTGTACAAGCACACGCGGATTCACGCCGTTTTCTGTTTCAGTAAGGTTAGATGAGAGCAGAAAAAAGGCTATAATCGCTGTTTTGTAAAAAGAACCGAAAGAGAATTAGAGAGGACTAATTTACAGGTAAGCAGGGGGTTTAGGGGTTCACGTTCATGTGTGCGGGCGCGCGCCCCAATTGTCATTTTTTTCTGTGAGTGGGAGAAAAGAGAGAGAGAGAGAGCTGCCCGTTAGTTTGTTCTGTTACCCACGTGGCTCTTCGCCTTTTAGTTACTTTACGTGTACTTTAGCTTGAGTAAATGGACAATTGAAAATAAATGCCTCCATGTTCTGGAATTCATCTTTAGGAAGCCGTTCTTGTTCAAACTTTGACGTTCCATGTAAATAGTGCAGCAGTTCCATTCAGGCGCCAGAATGACCTGCTGCACCATTTAAGGTAGAACTGGAAAATGCGTCTAGGAAACCAGCTTCACCCATGTCAACTTTCTGAGGTCTGTCTACCACTGAAACCACTCAGAGTGTTCTATTTTTGTTCCAAAAGAGTTATGTCAATACAGTGTCAAAAGGCATTGTGTATCAATTTGAAGTGGATATATGCACTATAAGTATATTAAGTAACAAAAACAAAGGTGTCTGAATACTTGTTTCACCTCACTGTAGTATGGTAACATGAATGATGGCTGGATTATGACAGGAGTTGTCAGCAAATATATTGGGAGTAAAAAGGCATAAAAAAGTAGGTTCCATAAAAAAGCATATCTTTGTATAATATGATGTTTGTTTTTTAGAGGCTTGCCGGTGGTGTCCAAGGTGTTCAAAGAATGTACTGGGGACAAAATATGCTACACACTGGGGATCAAGGGTAAGTCACACCTTTGCTGTTTCCTTTCTTCTAGAAAGATGTTACACTCTAGGGTGTCCCTAAATCTTTAAAACACTCTGGTCCTGGTCTACTTATGTTCTACAATTACAGACTGTAGTCTGTCTGTATCTTTGTATAATTTATCCCACCTTTACCTTGTTCATCAATGGTCAGGACCACCACAGAGCGGATATTACTTGCCTGGTGGATCATTCTCAGCACTGCAGTAACACTGACGTCTTGGTGGCGTGTTACTGTGTTGCGCTGGTACGAGTGGATCAGACACAGCAGTGCTGCTGGAGATTTTAAACACTGTCCACTCACTGTCCACTCTATTAGACATTCCTACCTTGTTGGTCCACCTTGTAGACAGCTCATCTGCAGCTGCACAGTTTGTGTTGGTCATCCTCTAGTCCTTCATCAGTGGTCACAGGACGCTGCCCACAGGACAGTGTTGGCTGGATATTTTTGGTTGGTGGACTATTCTCAGTTCAACAGTGACAGTGTTTAAAAGCTCCTGCAGCACTGCTGTGTCTGATCCACTTTTGCTACTGTGACACACATGTTCAAGGCCGTGTTCACACGGCAGGTAAAAGTGGCCCAAATCCGATTTTCTCACCAAATTTGATTTTTTTTTTTTTAGGTTGTTCACATTATCTTTTTAATGTGATCTATTGCTGACATTCCTCTGAACAGTTCACGCTCCTAAACTGATGCGCATGCCCAAAAGAATAATAATGTCAACGGTAACAGCCACTTGCTTAACCACTTTTATTGCACGCCGCAATAAAAGGGGGGAGTATAATAGTGAAAAGGAAAGCTGATGCAAAAGTGTAGAATAGCCTAATTAGTAACGATAAAGTGAGCTAATTAACACCATGCAAGATTAATGAAGCTTGGGCCCTTATCTTCTTAACGGTAAGACGTGTATATCGGTCACTGCGTGAAAGTTGGCTTAGAGAGATAGTCGGATCAGGTTAGAAAATAAAAAGGGGGAACGAGAAGTGAAAAGTAAAAGCCCAGGGCCCTGGGGAATTAGATTAAGGGGAAAATAGTTTACTGGAAAAAAAGAAGTTAAAGAAAATAGAGAAGAGACGTGAAGAGTTAAAAAGAATAGAAAGGATAAGAGTTAAAGAGAATAAAAGAAGTTAAAGAGCATAGTGATGATATGAGTGAAAAGAGAAATAAGAAAAGGGAAGAGAATAGAGATGATAAGAGTTAAAAGTGAAAAGGAGCCGCAGATTTGGACCAAAGCCCTCTGGGAGGCGGTTTTAGACGGGCCTAAAATCCCGGGAAAATCACTAGGTGAATTTCTGGGTCAGTTTTAAGGAACTGGAGGTGTGGAAGGAAAGTTCAATTATAAAGTTCCCACTCAAACACTAGTTGACGAACAGTGTCTGAAGCAGCTTTTTATTGAATATTCACACCTCATAAAGGTAGCATAAATTTAGAAGAAAAAGAGAAAAAGGAGCGGCAGGAAATGCATGCTATAGGATAAATGTTTTGTTCTGTGTCTTCTGTGTCTGTGAGAGCGCTGTGTGTGCTTCTGTGTGAGGGGGATTGGCCCCCCCCTTACTGGGCGTGTGCGGAGCTGGCTTCTCCGTATGCGTATGTGTGTGTGCGTGGTGCTTGACTTGGAGGTGCTCCAGCTGTGTGACTGGCTTTAAGAATGTATAAATGATAATTTGTATATGAACCTCTATGAGAGGGCATTTCTCTGATATCGTTAATACCATGAGCTTTCCTGGGGGACATTGTTAGATTTAAGATTTAAGATAAAGTTAAGATTTATGAGCCTCATAAAGAATAAGAGGACTTTTATAAATTAGTATCCATGAGCCTCATTCAGGGGACTTGATAATAATAATAATAATAATAATAATAATAATAGGCTTCATGAGCCCCCAAGAAGGACGTTTATAATTTTGGAGATGAGTGGAGAGACCAGTGAGGATGTTTGTGTGTGTGGGTGAAGAACATTGAATGAGTATGTGAGGTGTTGGAGTGAAATAAACTGAAATGTCTTTTTTTGATGATAATTTGGTGTTTAAAGGAGAAAAACATTTGTTATAGATAAAAATGACCTAAGAGTGGGCAGATAATGGGCATAAATCATATTGGATTGTTTTTGTGTGGTCCATAATACCTAGTGGGTTCATTTGATACATGATTCTGATCTGTTTTTTCCTTTGTCCGCCTATGGGGTGTGTGAGGATTGTTGGGGACAGAGAGAAAGAGAAGAGGGGGGAGCCCAGCAGCTCCAGTGCTGACACGGATTGACCTCATGCCCATCTGGCTCCAATCTGATTAAGGCCAGTGTGTTTTATCCACAAAACTCTTTTTGACAAATACCTGCATTTTAAATATATGTACGTATGCTTATTTAAAGTCATTATTGTTGATATATATACAATCTGCTTCATTTATAGGCTATTATAAGAATATTTCTCTATTTGGGGGGTTAAAGAGTATAACTTTGTTTATATGATACTATGGGCTATAGTTTAAGAGAAAAAGAGAGGTTTGGCAACAGACTGACTGTTCAATGCATTTAATTAATTAAGGGAATATACTTATTTGGTTTAAACTCTTAAGAATTGCAAATATAAGTTTTATTGTTTGTGCATGGTTTATTCTGATTTAAGGTGCAGGGGTTTGAACATTGGGTAATAAATAGGTGTTTGTCTTGCTGCAAATAAGAACACATTGGGTGATAGCTGCTCCCTTGTGGGTATGTGATTACTTTGAGCTTTATATAGGATTAGATTTTTTATTTTGTTGGATATTTGAGGAAATTTTATTTGCAATTAGGCAGATTATTTGTGTGTTTGGTCCATATTATAGGTGGATTTATTGAAGTGAATTGCTAATTACATTAATGTTTCCGATTTCTTTGGAGTTGGCAAATTTCTTTCATTTTTACTGATGTGATAAATTAGTGGTTTGAAAAAGAGAGAAAGGGAGAAGTAATTTTAATTTTAGTAAATAGTCTTAATTCACAATAAGGGAACATAAGGGAGTAGTTATAATGTCGACAAAGGACATTAAAATTTCGAAAGTAATCACGCCTGTTGATGTAGTGCAGAAGAATAATTCTTTAGTTAAAGGCATTGCAAAGATATCGGAGAAATGGCATAAGCGTTGGTCTGAAATTGACCAACCATGGCCAGTGGAGGGGACCCTTAACCCAGATGTAATTAAAACAATGCAGGTGCTTGTGTCCACATATAAGGCAGATCAAAAGAAGGGTAAAAAGGGGGAAAAACGTAAAGAAAAGAGACAAATAGAGCTTGGTATTCTCCAGTTGTTTGAAAACGAGGGACAGAAAAGGATAAAAGCGGCCAAAGATAAGAGAGATAGAGGTGCAGAAGAAATAGGAGAAAATGTAAAGGAAATAGAAAAATTAATGGCAGAAATTAAAGCACCTTTCTCACATATGGATCCAGTAAAGAGACCCCCACCTTATGAGAAGGAGGTGAAGTTTAAGGAAATTTATCCCCAGCTCCCATTGATCAGCCTGGAAGGTGAATATCGCATCAGAGATGAGGATGACCGGATAATTGAAACAGGTCAAGCGGAAACAACTATAAAGATGTATCCAAGTTCCAAAAGTAAGAAGAAAATGGCACGGTTGGAAACTAAGGGTGAACTGAGGATCAGGAGGATGGAATCGGGAGATGATGGCGACCAAAGTGACCTGGAAGGGATCATGGGTGGATATGACCCTGCAGTCAGGCGAATATTGATGAGAGCGGAACGGAGGGGAGATAAAACATGGAGGAAAGAGGACTTAGGAGATGATAGTTCTAACGAGAGCGAGGGTGGAGACAGTGATGAAGACTCAGAGAGTGAGGGTCTTTTGTCTTCGAAAGGGTTTTTTCCAGCAGCATCTAGTACCAGAATAGGAGAGGATAAAAAGAGAGCTTTAAGAGAGGTTGAGAGAAGTATAGATCAATGCCTTTCGTACTTGGATAAATCCATTAAACCAGAAAGCCGAAAAGCACTGGAGAACCAATTAAAGGAGCTGCAAATTCAGAAGAAAGAGTTGCGGAAAGGAGGCCCCCAAAAATTGGATGTGAAATATGCATTGCGCACAAGAAAAGGGAAGACACACGAGAAGATGTGTCCAGTGGTCATCCGAGGACAGAGCTTGGAATACAAGCCTTGGCAAAACACAGATATGTCAGATATACTTGAGAAGTTACCTACTCTTCAGGATGGAGCACATCCTTGGATTTCGAAGTTGGAAGAGATCATGGTGGGAACACAGCTTGCAATAGGAGATATTAAGAGACTTTTGGCTAATCTCCTTGGAGTCCCAGCCATGGAAGAGATTCTACAGAAAGCAGGACTTAATCGATATGTGGGGACTGCTGTGAATGATCCGGAGCTGTTTTCTGCAATTAGAGGTCGAGTATGGAGAGCGCTGAGAGACACATTTCCGACAAATGTACATCCTGATAATATTCTTATTGAGCCACTGGGACAGGAAGAAAACCCGAGGGCCTATGTGTCAAGAGCCCATCAAGTGTGGAGAAATGTTACAGGAAATGACCCGGATTTGAATCAAATGGAGCAGTCAATTTTGCGAGCCAAAATACAGAAGGGGCTGCCCCTACCAGTGAGGAGTAAACTGGCAGAGGTGGTTGGTCTTGGAAGTATGGCAAAGGGTGTTTATACGGATCACATAGCCCATCAAGTGGAGCTATATAGGAAAAAGGAACATGACCAGAAAGAACAGGACCAAGAAACCCTCAGAAAACTGAATCAAATACAACTGGTGGATAACAAGAAGAAAGAGAAGAAGCAGGCTTTGGTTATACAGAGTCAGTCTCCGCAAAATCAACCATTACCACAACCGCAGTCGAATCAGGTTCAGCCCCAGTCGTTTCAGCCATCGTTGGTGGTTCCAGTGGCTGCCCCCCCACAGCCAACTTTGGGTCAAGCGCAGACCTGGAGAGGAAGAGGTCGAGGAAATTTAGGAAGAGGAAGAGGAGGAAGGTTTAATCCAAATTTTCAACAGTCCTTAGAAGTGTGTTATAATTGTGGACAGTTTGGCCATTTTGCTTGTGAGTGTAACAGACCAGGAGGAAATTTCAGAGGAGGCATCAGGGGCCAACCAAGGCCATTTGGGGGACCGGTGAATCCTTATAGGGGTCCGGAACCGGGATTTTAGAGGTGCCCAGAGGACCCGAGAGGGGGGTGTCAGCTGGTAGCATCAGGGCCGGAGAAAGATCCAACAATAAAGGTGAAGGTAAATAATCGACCATTGGAAGTGATGGTGGATAGCGGAGCTGCTTTCACCTGTATTCGGCCTGAAGAAGCTATACATCTCCCCATGTCTGGCCAATGGATTCGGACAATCGGGTTTGAGGGAGTGAAACAGCTGATTCCTCTCACAGAACCAATTGAGCTCTGCTATAAAAATATGAAGACGACTTTACCTATACTGGTATCAGAACATACACCTATTGCACTTTTGGGAAGAGCTGCTTTGTGTAGATTGAACTGTACAATAAAGTGTACACCTGACGGCTGTCTGGTGGAAGTGCCAAATGATATTGCTCACCGATTATTGATGACAACGGAGACTGAAGCTTCTTCAGTATTTTGGATTGGAAATCTTAGTGCAGATTTTTTGGAGCCAGCTAAGTTGTGGGAGAAGTTTCTTGTGGCGAACATGCCTCATGCGAAGCTTCCAGAGTATCCATATCATTGCACGCTCAAGTATTTCAAGGATGCGGCTCAATCAAACTCGGAGGAATGGTTGAGTTGTCAACCAAAGCAAGTTCAGCTTCGGTCATGCTGCATAATTTTGGGACCACAAGGAGCAGCCATGAAGATAGATAAAGATGATTATTTGGATAAAGAGTTTGACATTGAGAAGAGTGTGCCACATGTGACTTTGTTGGTGGCTGAAGAATGTGAGCAGAAGCACATAGGAGAAATGATGGTAGAAGCAGAGGAAGCTGTTTTTGAACCAGTAAAATAGAATCTTGCCATCTGGAGGAGTAAGGATCAGCGGTTTGTTCAGATTATGATTACTGCTCAAGGACAGGGACAGCCACAAACTGTGCAGATGACACGAGTCAATTTGCAGTGTTAAGATGGATTCAGACTCTTTGAAAGAAGAGATGTTGTGACAAGTTCCAGAATGTTTGTGGTCACGGCATAGTACTGATATTGGACTTGTGAAGTCAGCCCAGCCAGTGAAAGTTGAACTTCGACCAGGAGTTAAACCTCCTTGGAAGAACCAGTATCCACTGAAAGAAGAGGCAATCAGAGGGATTGAACCACAGATTGAAGGACTTGTGAAAGCAGATGTTTTAAAGATAACACAGAATCCTCAGAGTAACACGCCTTTGCTGCCTGTGAAGAAGCCGGATGACTCGTATCGCCTGGTACATGATTTGAGAGCGGTGAATGAAGTGGTAGCTGATTTTCCAGCAGAAGTGCCGGATCCGCATACTTTGTTAGCCCAAATTCCTCCAGATGCGACACATTTCACAGTGTTAGATTTATGTGGTGCATATTTCAGTGTTCCACTCAGCATAGAAAGTCAGGGTTTATTTGGGTTTACATACAATGGACAGTTCTATGAGTATAAGAGATTACCACAGGGATTTAAACATAGTCCTCATATTTTCAATAAAGTATTGAAGGATGATTTGGTAGGGATAGATCAGCTATTTAAAAGTACAGTAGTACAGTATGTGGATGACATTATTATTTGTTCACCAGATGAGGAAATTAAATTGTTACAGATATTGGCAGAAAAGGGACACAAGGTCTCTTTGAAGAAGTTGCAGTACTGTCAGGAGAAAGTAGTTTATTTGGGTCAGACAATAACGCAAGGACACAGAAGCATTTCTGATAGTCAGTTAGAAGCTATTCGCAAGGCGCCTAAACCCAGAACAGTCAGAGAGATGATGACGACATTTCTTGGTATTGCTGGTTATTCTTCAGCATGGGTAGAGGATTATGCTAGTTTAACAGGGCCTTTGAGAGCTATGATTAAAGATGCTGGGAATGCTCAACTTCATTGTAACCTTTCTTGGACACAGGATGGCCTTTTGGCCTTTGAGACGATCAAACAGAGGTTGCAAGAGGCTCCAGCGCTAGCGCTTCCGGACTATTCTAAGAATTTTTTGTTATATGTGTCTACTTCCACTGGGGGTAAATATGCATGTGCAGTTCTTTGTCAGCCAACAGGTATGGGGACAAATCCTCAACCTATTTCTTATTATTCTACTGCTTATTCAGAAGTAGAGCTGGGGCTACCGCTGTGCTACAGAGCACTGGTGGGAGTTTTTTTAATGTATGAGAAAGCATCGTCGGTCACAATGGGCTATCCAGTGACAATTCTTACCCATCATAGTCTTAGAAATCTCTGGAATTATGGCAAATACACATTGACTATGTCTAGACTTAGAGACTATCATAGGCTCTTGGAGCAGGAAGATGTTACCCTAGCAAGGTGCGTGACAGTGAATCCAACTGAGAATTTGCCAACTCCAGAGGATGGTGAACCACATGATTGTGTTCAAGAAGCAGAGAAATACTCGAAGCTTAGATCAGATTTGCAAGCCCTCCCATTGCGTGAGGCGGACTTGGAGTATTGGACTGATGGGTCCTGTTATCGTGTGGGAGATAAATTGAGTGCTGGTTATGCAGTAGTAAAAGCCCAAGGGACTGAATTTGTCGTTGAGAAGGCTGGAGTAGTACCACAGCCTGCATCTGCACCATGCTTGCTTGAACAGATTGATTATGTCATAGGCAGATGTACTATCTGCTTGAAAAATAATGTTCGAAGGGGGGTGATGGTTCCTCCTGGTTACATTCCAACTCCAAGGGGTCCTATGCGTGAGTTAGTTGTGGACTTTGTTGACATGATAAAACCAGTTGAAGGTAAGAGATACATGCTAGTTGTTGTGGACAGATTTTCGCGTTGGCCAGAAGCGTGCCCGACCAAGCGAAAAGACGCTCAGTCAGTTGCCAAGTTTCTGTGTAGAGAGGTCATAAGCAGGTGGGGACTTCCAGATCGGATATCCTCAGATAATGGGAAAGAGTTTGTGGATAAGACGATGAAATTGATTGTGCAAAAATTGGGAGTTAAACAGCGTCTTGGTGCAGTTTTATCATCCGCAAAGTCAAGGGATTTGTGAAAAAATGAATGGGGTTCTGAAAAATCGTATTGTTAAAATCTGCCAGCACACAGGTTTAAATTGGGTAGCGGCACTGCCGCTGGCGCTAATGGTGTGTCGCTCAAGTGAGCTGCGTGATTTGCATATGACACCTCATGAGTTGGTCACAGGAAGACGAATGCCAACGCCTTGTTTGCGTACAAGTGGAAAGGGTCCAAGCGTAGCCCTTTTGGAAGATGAAATGCGAGCGTACGTTAAATATATGGCTAATTTGCATAAAAGAATATATACGTACGTTTCTGACAGGCAAAGAAAAGAGGAAGCTCAGGAGAGGCTTGATGAGCAAAAGAGGAGCACAGTGCAACCTGGAGACAAGGTGTTCGTGAAGGTGTTTAGAAGGAAGTGGTATAACGAATGCCGTGAAGGACCATTTGAAGTTGTTCGCAGTACGGGAACGGCGGTCCAGGTTAAAGGGTCTCCAACGTGGTATCATTTATCGCATTGTGTTAAAGCATCAAGGGAAGAGGCGCCACGCTTACAGGGAAGAGATGTTGAAGGCTCAAGAGAGCCAGGAGAAAATGGGGAAGAACATGCAGAAGAAGAAGAGATGCATACAGATCTCCAGAGTCAAAATCCAGAAGAGGAGGGTGTCCAGGTTGTTGACAGCGTTGATGATTCTATGTACTTTTCTGATGATGCCAGAAATGACTCTGCAGTTAATGGACAGGAAAGAAGATTTGGTGACATTGATTTTCAGCATGTCCCAGAAACAGCAGAGCCTATTTCAGTGGAGAGCGAAGCGCCAAAGGTTTCAAAGGACTGTGATTCCGCTGCGGGAGAAATCAGAGATACAGTTAGACGTCGAAGTCCAAGACCAGTTCGGAAAAGGGTCAGACCAAAACGTTACGAGGACTAGGGCTGAAAAGACCTTAGGGAATTCTACTTTTTTAGCGTTGAAGGTTACTGAAGATATAAATATGTCACAGTTAATAACGTTGGCGCCTCAAATGATTGAGACGACATCAACCCCTTTGAAGACAGTAGTCAGAACTAAGTTAGGAAGAGCGGTTTCTCTCCCCTGTAGATGTGGAAGATTTAATGTGGGTGGTAATAATCCTCCTATGTGGAAAAATAGTCGTGGTAAAGATGTGCTGTTAACAGGACCTGAAGTTGATATGGTGCCTCGTGATCAGAGGAAGTATCTGTTGTTTAATGACTGGAGGTAGTTAAAAGTTAGAGATGATTGTTCACTTTTAGTGCGTAATGTAACATGGGAAGATCAAGGGGAATACACATGTACTTATTTTGAGCCAGAGTTGAAATTTGTTCCATTTCAAAATGTGTGGAGAGAGGGTTATATGACGCGTAAGGTAGTGGTTGTGATAGAAGATTTGAGTTCTTCAGGAATCTTCAGGGTGGCTACAAGAGTCACCACAGCAACCACTCCAAGAGTGAATATTACATTGAGGAAGCTTACTACTTTAGCTCCGGAAACAACTAAGAATGTTGATACATCAATTCAGGCTGTTACTTTAGCTACGATTTTGAAGGGGATGAATGCTACTACAGAGAAGATGCCAATTTCTGCTTTTGTTACTAGGGAAATATTACAAGTGAGGTTGGGCTAAGGGCAACCTGTGCTAATAAAACAGTGACGACATCTCTGTCACCTAGGAAAGTTGTAAATATAACACAGACACCTGGTATGACATTGTTGAATTTTAAAGAAAGAGTAAATATAACTCAGAAACCTATGCTAAAAATAGAGCTTAGTGTGAATAGTAGTAAGGAGAATTTGGAACCTAGAAAACAGAAGGTGGAAGAGCATGATGCAGATTTATCTGTGACAGCTCAGAGGACTATTTTAGACGAGGAAGAGGGGTTTTTTGACTTTGACTGGACACCAGAGGACATGACTAACCAGTATCGTGTATTACAGAAGAGAGAAACTAAGTGGAAGGCATATGGATTTGATTCTTCGGTGTTACAAATCGCAGACCCATGGGCAGGTAGGAACTTATGGTTCCAGCAGTTAACTCATTCTGTAAGATCGGTTAGGAAGCTGAATTGTCCATGTGTGGTGAAAGTTCCAACACCAGGCACATGGCCTTCAATTTTAGAGACAGTACCAGAACCATTAAGTGCTAAATGTCAATCATATGCATTATCGTGGCTGTTATATCAGCAGCAAGCAGCAGAAGATAAGGTGATGGCTCTGTCAGTGCATCTGTTTAGACCTAAACATAATTGTTCTTGGTTGGGAGAGTTACCATATGTGAATTTACTTGATCAGCATGAAAATATGATAACAGCGGTCCCTGATCCGTTGGAAGTGAAATTTGTGGGGGCTAAAGACTGTTTTTGTTCAGATGGTACTCATAAGGGGCCTGGAAAGTTTATGGGGATATCAGACTGTAACAACTATATTATGGACTTGGGTGAGCGTAAATATGAGGCTATGAATGACTTGTATAAAGTGACTTTTCAGGTACCACATCGCAAACTGAGTAGAATTTTGATGGTGCGGAACCAAAAGTTGCCGGGAAATGTAACTATAGGGAATTTTAAGGATATTTGGTGGGTTTGTGGTGATAAGGCATATATATTCCTACCGTATGGGTGGATAGGATGCTGTTATATGGCGATGTTGAAGCTGCCATATGAGGTTTTTACTGTCCAGAAGGGAAAAGTTTCTGATGAGGTTCAATCTGAGGCTATTTCAGGAAGTAGGAAGAAAAGGGAACTAGCACAATTTCATAATCTGGAGTCCTATCATTGGAGGATAAGCCTAGGAGAGAAGTGGGGTATAGGATTATTTCCATGGTATGGGGTGACATTTTTGGCAGATCACATTGATAATATTACCTACACCCTACAGGGTTTTGCAAATGAGACTATAAGAGGTTTTGAATACTTGTCAAATACTCAAAAGAGTCACAGACTGACATTGCTGAAACATGACATGGCTCTTGATTATCTTTTGGCCAAACAAGGGGGCCTATGTGTGGCTCTAAACTTAACTGGTGATGCTTGTTATACTTTGATTCCTGATAGTTCTGACAATATGACTAGTGTCATAGATGCATTGAAGCATATAAGGGATGCGTTTGGCCCATCGGAAGGAGCTGGATGGTCGGCGAATGCTTGGTTGCAGGAAAAATTAGGACCATTGGGAGCAGTGTTGGTTCAGATTATGGTAGCAGTTCTTATATTCTTGAGTGTGATGTTCTGTTGCTGTACATTGGTGTTAACTTTTGCGAAGGCAATGATATTGAGATGGGTTGGAGTTGTGATGCCTGGAGATCAGGTTCAGACGCCATTATTACATAGGACTGACACAGACGATGACGAAGAAGTGGTGATAGAAGGTGAACTGATGGAGAAATATCCATTTTGAATATCTATTCTTATTATAATCTTAACATTTATTTCTTTTACTATTTAGGGTATTTAGTAGTCTCTTACTATAGAGTGGGATGATAGCAGAGGGAAATGAAAAAGGAGATTTATAACTGAGAATAATGTGAAAGTATGATACTGTGAATTTCACATTTACTTATAAGGTGTTAACCCATATGTGATGTTTCAATTTGCATCTGTTGTTTTGGCAAAAGATACTGGTTGGTGGTTTTCTTTCTTTTCTTCAAGAACAATGCTGGGGGAAGACCACTGCAAGAGTGGCTGGATCTTTGGGGACCCTGATGTTCATGGACAATAAGATTGGACTGAAGGACTTTAAATAAGGACACAGTGATACGATGCCCAGAGTCAACACATCATCGACACTACACTGAGAGTCGACGCTGCTGAGGAGTTGCAGTGTGATACATTTTTATGTCTTCATATGTATTTGCATAGTATTGGATTTTGTTATGTCATATGGTAAGGGGTGATATTGATAGAGGACATTTATAAGAAAGTGATAATCATAGTAAGACATACTAGTTGGATTGAGTTGTTTATTGCATGAGTAGTACTTAAATTTATAATATGCTCTTTGTTTAATTGTTTGAAGACTGATGTTTTCTGTTATGGGGTAAGTACATTGGGACCTCAGATGTTTTTTTCTTTTTTCAGATGCTTAGGGATAGGGGTGTTAGGCAGGGAAAGGTCCATTGGAAGGTCCGATGGGTCGACCTGCCTGAATATGGACATTGTTTTGATTTTATTTTCTGAGGTTTCCATATGTGTTTGCTTAAGTCATATCCATATACAATTTGTCAGAGGACCTCCTTTAAAGTGGTCTGGAGTACTTTATGTGGTCGCCTAAGGTAGAGGGACCGTGAAAGAATTTTTCCTGTCTAGATTGTTTGAGGGATATTTCAGGAATAATAAGCTGCCGGACAGGTTTTTTCGCTCTCACACTCCAGAAAGCTGTTGCATTGCTAAGGTTATGCTATAGGAAGAATTGTTATTTAGTTACAACTACAAATATGTATAAGCTACTTGTTTGTTTTTCGAGACTTTAAGGAAGTCTCGAAGGGGGGAAAATGAAGTATATTTTAAAAAGGAACCTTTGATATAAGAAGGTAAAAACACTATTTCAATAAGTTGAGGTGGTAGTATCTAGGAGTGCCCTATGTGCTCTGTGGGTGCAGGGGCTAGGAATGTGAATTGGGGGGCCCCGTGGTCCATTGGGAGAGGGCCTCTCACTTTCTCCCTTCTTCTCTTAGGTCCAAATAGATGAGATCATTTTAAAAAGAACCATATGCTCTGTCTCCTGTTTCAACAACAAGAACCATACATATATGCTGTTGGTCAGTCTGTTCGGGAGGGGACATTTAGAATTGGCACAGATCCTCCCTCAGGTACTCTATAGTGCTTGATATGATACTGTTTTACTATGTAATAAACTTTTTACTGGCAACTCAGTATCGGCGGAGTTTTTCTTCACAACATCTAAACACCATCGCCACTAAATAAACAACACAACCAAAATGGAATGTTAGAGGAACGTTTAGAGAACATAATTTTGAACGTTGTCAGAATGTTCCAAGACAATGTTCCTAGAATGTTAAATAATTGTTGCAAATATGGTTGAGGTGACGTTCTAGGAACGTTTTCATAACTTATAAAGAACGTTCTGAGAACATTAAGAAAACTGGACAAAATAACGTTGAGGGAACATTCCAATGCAACGTTCCCACAACCAAAATGGAACGTTAGGGGTACGTTCTGAGAACGTAATTTTGTTAGCTGGGCGAGCGCTGCAGCAGCGTTTTAGTTGTGAGGATTGTGATTTAACGCTGCTAAAGCTGGTTAGGATGTTAGGAATATAGAAAAGGGCATTTCCTTGTGTCAAAAAATGATGACTCCATGGAATTTGGAGAACTTCTCATTATTTTAATTCAAAATGATGCAGCTGTGTATTTTGTGATGGATATACATAAAGCTGACTATCATTCTGAATACCATCTGTACTCGGTGACAAAACAGAGTCTTAACATTAACGACTTGGTAGATTTTAATCCGTTACAATCGTACATTGTTAACGGCCACCAGGTCATTCCGCTGAAACACAGTGTGTTGTCAAAATAAACTTGATCTTGGCAACTGTGGTGGGAAAACCATACAAAAGATTTCATATATGTGCAATAAAAATGACAAAATACTACATTAGAAATATAAAAGTGCATTTTTTTCCTTATAGACATACAGAAATTGTAAATCCTTACTCACATTATGCACTCAAAGTAGAGCTTCCTCTTATGTGTGTATACATATACACACAGTGTTATTTGGCTGAATGTCTAATTACTTTTGTCGTCTTTTGTTTTGAAAACTGGTGTTATTCTTCCATGATTACAGAACTGACTGATATGGAGCAAACATTTCAACGCACTGCCATCACTGAGGTCTTACCTGACCTTCCCGAGGTGTCGAAAGATATTCTAGAAGAGACCTTATAATCCCTTGGAGTGGAGACATATGATGATTTTCAGTTTATTGACAAAGCCGATTTGCTGTCAGCGTTGAGGCCAGTTCAAGCCCGAAAAGTCCTTGCCGCTTGGAAGCTGAGATGTAAGTCAGTTATTGCAGTACAGGATGTAACAGATGTCCAGAGTGGCTTGCATATAAAAATCAGTTGGAAATATGGAAACATTCACATTGTATTCCTGACAGCACTGTTTGTATATGTGTGCATGTTGTTGCAGGCCAGACTCCTGAAACCAGCAGCTCATCTTTTGGTACCTCGCAAGGACCTCCTTGCAGTCTTTTTCACCAAGAAGTTCATCCTCAATGTCTTCCAGCAGCTGCCAAAGCCCTGATGCAGTCATTGGAGAGAGGAAAACGATCAAGTCCACGAATGAGAAGGGAGATTGTCCGAATTGTGGTTTATGAGATGATGCAAAAAAGTTCATGCATTAGTAAAAGGATCTCTACTGAAGTTGCCAAAAAGATGGTGGCAAAATATCCAACATCTCTGCAAGACATAATAGAGGGAGATGTGACTGGACCTGGGTATCACTCTCTAGTCCAAACAAATGCAAAATAGGATAGAGAATGTGAAGCGACCCAGAAGGATAAGCGGTTTAGATGATGTATGTATGTATGTATGTATGTATGTATGTAAGTAATGTGAAGCGATCTACGACCCCAAAAATAAAACAAAAGCATCACACTGATGAGTCTGACACAGACGAAGCCCCTCCAGAACAAAGATCAGCAATCCAAGACAATTATGGATGCATTAAATGGGATTTAAAATTCCTGCCCCTTGGAGAGACAGAGAGCCAGCAGGAGAAGAAAGAAAAACTGAAAATGATGTCTCATCAAACTGATGCAAATCCAGAGGAGGTCAAACTTCTGATGAAGTTGACTTTCTACACGAAGCGTAAACAAGTCAACCAGGGGAAAAATATAGACTGCCTCCTGGAAGAGTGGCCGTTTTGGTTTGACGAGTTTGGCATGGCAGTCCACTTCAAGGAACTCACTGGAATTGGGCTTAAAGAAACTTGCATGCGGAATGTGGATCTGAAAGCGAAACGGCTCCTGAACTACATGACTACTGTTTGTGTGAACAAGAACAGAAAGTTACTACAGGCTGTAACAAAGTTTAAAGTGATGAGGGGAGAGCTGAGTGGCGGCTCTGAAGACGTCAAAGAGATGGTGTTGCTTCTGCTGTCCTACTTTGATGAGAAGGAAGATGCAATGTTCTGTTATGTTGAGGACACATGGCTGGCAGGGGAAGTGCAATTGGAGTTCACTTGACTCCCACCATTGTTGTGTGTGGTAAGTTAAGTTTTTTCTTTCTTGGTTTTTGTTTCATTCTCTCTTGTATTCCTCTATTGTTTTTTCCTTTTCTTTCTCTCCCTTTTCTGTCTATTTGTACACAAGTTTGTGTTGCCCAGTGTTTTGTTACTGTAAACTCTTGGGTAAAAGGTTGGTCAAAGTGGCCTTAAAAAGCTTTACATTTCTGTCATCTAAACCTGTACATAAACTTTCTGTATTGATGATAAGCAGTGTCAGGAACAGTTGTCTTGTTTTAATTTTGTTTGAATATACTTTTGTTGTTTTTTCTTTTTTCTTTTAAGGACAATCGAAAACAGTGGATCGAAAACATTGTGCATGACAACCTCCTCTCCTTCGTTTCTGCCCTGTGCATGATGTTTGGGAGCTATTATTGCTTCAATGTCCATTACCCAACAGAGCTGGCGTCAACCCTGGGGTTTCTGCAGAGGTGAGTCTTTTTGGATTGGATTTATCCAACATTTTCACTTTATTGAACTGAAACAAATAGGAATGCATTGAATTTTTTTTTTCTCCCCTCTAAAATCTGATGGAGTACGACTTTTTAGTACTCATGGATACAGAGTCTGATACCATACTGAATTATGTACTTTGAATGATGTAGTTGTTGGAGTAAATGAGTGCTGTGTTCCTCAAGTTAAATCATTAAAATCTCTGATTTAAATGATGTGCATTAGCTAGCTATGCTGCATTAGTTAGGTCTGATCAAGTAGCATTGCAGTGGAGAAGATTTTGTTCCACAGCAAAAAGTGCTTCTGTACAGCTGTAAGTAAAGTACATTTAATAACTGTGACCCCTGTCGCTCCTCGTCTGTCTCTGTAGCAGCACAGTGACAGTAGGAATCGCATCTGAATAGCTCACATTTTGAGTTGTTGAAGTTTTTTTGGTTGGTTGAGCTATGCAGTTGAATCTCCTCTAAATCCAGCCATACCCTGTAATTTTAGAAATTTTGCTATTTGATGACACATTGTATGAAAACGCTTGGTCCACATGCAGCCTCTACAGACAGCTCTGTCTATGGACAATTTCAGAAAAACTTTCATTCATAATAACACACTGAGCAGACACACTGAAAAACAGTGCTGTTAACAATGAAAACCAGGGGGTGTACACTCTCTACGGCCTGTTTCACAAAGACAGTTTAAAAAAAAATCAACACATTAACATTTATACTTTGGCATTCTATTCAGCCAGAGTACAGTCGCATATATGGACTCTGGTAGCAAATATAGAATGTAAATCTTTGCCTCTGTTTTCGTTAGCCTACGTGTGTCCACTCATAGTGGGGAAGTGATTGTCTGTGTCTAAAAACGGGTGAGTCATTAACTCTGCAAGCAGATACTTGTTCACTACCAGCTTAAGACGTTTGTTCGTTAGCACTGCATCAGTGCTGCGAATTATTTATGTGTAGTTTTTTATTGTTAATGAAGCTATTTTATTATTAAAAGTCATCTATTTTCCTCTGTTTTCCAAGGTGTTTTTTCTCCATCAACCCAGAGAAGGGCACTAAAGTGGAGAAAACAAACACATCCCGTCTTCACATGAACCCTAGAGTCCTTACCTTGATTCAGGAACTTTCGGACCATGAATGGCGTGATGTCTAAATATGGACAGAACTCAGTAAGATTTATGGCCTGTTATGTGCCCCACTCACAATTTGAATGTTTGTTTCTGCTCATTATCTGCTCAGTTCATCAAGCTTAAGAAACAAGTAAAAGTTTAAGGTGAAATTGTTACAAAGTTTGTATGCAGTTGTTAATGAGTTTCATTGCTCAGGTATTTCCTCATATGCATAACCTCTACCTCAATTTGAAGAGCTTGTTTGACAATATTGGTACATGTGTTGTATTTATTCTAAAAAGGAAATGCAGTAATCCTTAAAGGGTGTTAAAAAAATCTTGCGTTTATTGATAAATTTAATTACTCATTGTCCTTAACATGTTTTTAGGAGGAAAGTCTTTTCCTTCTTTCTTGCCCTCCCTTACTCTGTTTAGTTTACTCTTTCTTTCCTTTTTTTCCTTTCAGTTCCAATGAGATGATCACTAGTCTGATACATGTGCTTTATTCTAATGTTCGTGAAGTACATATTTTGACCTTGTATGGTAGGAAATGATAAATGTTTTGTTGCCTGCTTTGGGGTTAATAAATTCTTGGAAAGGAAAGTTATTGGATCTTTCAGTACAGTATCTGTTAAGGTATATCTAGCTTTGTTTAATCTGTGTACATTGGGTCACATTTTTCACAAAAGTTAAACTTCTATAAGAAGGCTGGGCAGTTTATATGAATTCGTCTGATATAGAAGTGTTCAATCTGGCCGTAATGTGTAGAGACAGCTTTTATTTTTCTATTTTGAGCAGTAATCCTACCAGACAATAAGAAATTCAAGACAGTTTTACAATTTATATTTGAGATTGATATTAGAGAATCCTTACAACAGGATTTTATGCCTTTAAATTGTAATGCATAAATTTTACAGGAAATCAATAGCCGTATTTAGATGTTGCTTTCACTGTACAACTCGTCATTAATAATGCAAAAGACACTACAGTTGAAATAATTTTCGTGTAAAATATACTAGAAAAAAATTCCGTTAAATGGCAGTTTATTTAGGCCTTTACAGTTAAACATTGTTGTTTGGTATTTTTCAGTGAAATTGAATGTAATTCAATGTACAAAAAACTGAATTTGCATGTAAATTTTTCTGAAATAATTAGTTTAATAGCAGATTGTTCATGCAAATTCAGCAGAAAAGGGCTGTTGGATTTACTGGATTAAAATGTATTTTTGTGTAAATTACAACAGTTTTATATTGTAAAACGACAGGTTGTTCTGTAAAGTTGTTTACATTTTCACCGTATTTTTACAGAATTATTCTGGCAACCACAGCTGCCAGTTTTTTTCTGTAAAAACAACAGATTTTTTTTACAGTGTGTGAAGTAAACTCAACAGGCCTCCGTAATCTATTCGTCCGGGACATTCGTGGCTGTCTCTGCACTCTTCTCTTCAGTGACGCCATTTTCTTTTGGTGAGAAGCAGAGCAAGTGCGGTGAGTATTTGTCATAATTATGTATAACGTTGAGCTGTAGTAACTTAGATGTTTTATTAAAATATTTTGTGTAAATGGGAAACCTCCCCGTTTAAACAGATATTGAGAGAGCACTAGTTAGCTATCGTTAGCACTAGCTAAGTTAGCATTAGCGTTTTTCAAACGCTCTGTTTGGTCTTGGAATTCACATTTAAAGTAATTAAAATCACTTTCGTCGCATCCCATGGCATGTTCCAACCTCATGTAATGTCTGTTAAAATTTTGTTGCAGTTACTTAACTATATCTTTCGTGTGTTTTGTTTATTTTATTGATGGTAAAACAGTTTTTTTGTTTTTCTTTTTCAGTAACATGAATGTGGAGGTGTAAAGAACAAACTACAAGATATCGGTTACTGAAGCACTACAGGTTAAACCACGGCCTTTGGCCACAGACACCCTTATCCATGCGCATATTCAAATTGTCCTTGCACATGTAAAACTTGGAATGCACTTCGAAGCCACCTACATCTGACACTGACATTCTCTCATCTCCGTCGACATCTTCACCATCGTTGTCATCATCCCTCAGATGTGAGCCATGGCCAGATGACTTTCCTGTGCCTAAGTTTGTCTATGATGTAGAGATCCAACTCCAGCATTCAAATAGTGACTTTGAAAGTAACAGTACCCTCTTCAGTCCTAGTCCAAAAATGACATTCCTGAATGCACAAATCACCACAAATCATCAAATATAAAGTTTATCCCTCAGATGCTGAATTTCATGCAGTATCTGAAGCACTAGTGAAGAAGCACCTATGTTTAAGGGAGCAGGGTTCTGTTACTGGCTTCTCTGGTTGGAAGATTAGTTTGAAATATATAAAATGGCAAACTTTCGCACTAAGCTGCGAAACATTGGATGTTCAGAGCTGAGTGTTAATTCCCTCAAGCGTACACAGAGTGGTCAACGCACATCTCCAAATCAAGTGAAGAAACCTAGAAGAGCAGAGGTGAACTACTATCCAGACTATCCTGTGGGACATACCAAAGAGAGCCTAGAGCAAGAGAGGCTGTCACTATTGTGTGAGGTGAAAAAGAAAAACAACCAGCAGGTGGTCAAGGAGAAGATGGAAAGAACCTTTGCTTACAGGCAGCATGAGGTGATTGAAGACAAGCCTTTCATTGCAGATTTCAAAGAAAGGTGGCCAGCTCTCTTTTCTGAACGTGAGGTCAGTCCATGTTGTGTTGATAGATAACTAAACTAAGGTTTAAGGGGATGGCCTTTTAAAGGAATGTTCACTTGAAAATTACAATGAAAATGTATAGTTTAGAAGGGTGCATACTACCTGTTTATGTACCACTCTAGCAATGTTTTAACCAAAATGAAATGGGAAGTAAAAATACCATTTGATTTGTTGGATAATTACATTCATGTTTTTATTAATCCATAATTTGCTGTGGAACACAAACAATTTTTATTTTTTCTGTCATTGTTAAATGTTTGTAGGTGCAAACAGAGTTTGCACGCATCACTACTGTCCCATTAAGATCCAAGTTCATGCAGCAGCTAGATCACCACTCTTCCCAGCTGATAAAAGTTTTGCGAAGAAAAGGAGGAGCTGCTGGACAAAAAATTAGGAATCTCTTTTGCAGACAAGGTGTGTTTAACAAATGTTCAGGAATATTTTGCCGATTCAGTTTACTTTATTATTATTGTGCATTTGTATTACTTCTGCATGCGATAACATTATGTTATCAGGTGGATGAACATATTTATTCAGACAGCTGTTCACACAATTTAAATATTCTTGATTTCTTGCCCTTGTACGTTGATGGTTGGAACCATTTGCATATCCGTTTATACTTAAATGCAGAAAATGTGACTGTATTATGTACTGTAAATGTGTCTGTTTGAAAAGAAACATTTTATCAATGCACATTTACCTTGATCTCCTGACTAAATGCTAAGATCATTTGAGTCATCTTGGGGTCAGTTTACACCTGGCGTTAACTAGTGTTTTGTATCCGGAGAGTATCTGGATATACTTAGACCGGATTCTGTTTACACTTGTCAGTAAAATGCATCCCCAGCGTGAACACACAAGATCCGATTTTACTTCCTCCGTAAAAAGCACACCACTGCGTACATTTGTTTTTCTTCCTGTAAACAACAGTTTCTCAACAAAATTATCCCTATCATTGAGCCTGTGAACAGTTTAGAATAATAGTGAGTGTTCTCCCACACGGTGGAACAGTAGAAGGTCCTAATATTCCAGTAATGGCTGAATCAGAAAATATGACGATCTATGTAAACCACAAGGGAAAAAAAGTTACTGCTGTCATCTACCGGTAAGCGCAAGCATGCACACGGACACACACAGCGGAGCAAGACAGAGAGGGCGTGAGGGATAGAAAAGCCAAGATCTACAGTAATAGTTACTTGTATTAATGTTTTTTCAACCGACATATGTCCACTTGCCTGACAGAATCCGATCAAAGAAGACGAATTCTGTTTATACTTATCTTAAATGTTGATGAGATCTGTCTCGGACCACCTCCAAATGTGGTTTGAGTGATCCGATCGTAAACTGTTCACAGTGCATCTTTGTGTTTACACCTTGCTTTTCATGTGGACAAGCAACACCAAACATGATCTGATCACCAAAAATCATGTTAATGCCAGGTATAAACAGGCCCTCGATGAGTGTGTCCTGATTCTGATGGGCTCCTTATTCATTCTGTTTCAGGTTTCCATGAGCACTACTTAATATACTGTATCTTTTATTAATTCGATAATTATCTTTGTACAATACATTGTTTAATGTATTGTAACTTGCAATATATAATTATTTGCTAATTATAACTAGTTACCACAAGTAATTATGAAACACTTGCATTACAGGTGCTTGTGTTATTAGAATGTGTGTCCCAAATCATGCCACACTAATATGTGGCCAAACACTACCTGTAAATTGGCATGACATGAAGCAAGCATGAAGTTGCATCATAAAAAAATTAGGACCCTGAACAGTTTGCTTGTGTGGTGATGCACCTCTGGTGTTAAATGCTGCACAATGCAATATTACAACCACTTATACATTTCCCTTGTTCTTTGCTGCAGAATGACACCATTGAAACAAAAAGAGCTTGCATACTGAAGGCAATGATTGTTTACCTCTACGAAGACCCTGAAAACCTCATAAGGGAGTATCTTGCAAGTATTTTGGCCTCTGCTTTTTCAACAGAATTATTTTTTCTGTTTGTGCTTTTTGGAGCCGTTTCTAAACAAACTAACATGAATAAACTCACGATAAAGGAACGTCACCCAGTGCAGTGGTGTGACTCATTGGCTTGTTTTTGATAGCTTTTGGACAACAGTGGCAGTCTATGGCACAGGAGAATAAGATATACCAGGCTTTGACTACACACACAATGCTTGTTAGTAGATCAGTTGATTGTTGGTTTGATTCCAAACATGATATTTGTTGACAATAAGAAAAACATCAAAAATTGCCATGCGTGCTTCGGCTGAGAGAAGAGATACTTGCCACACTTGCATATTAAAATCATAACATTATTAGCAGCAGTTTCTGGAATATTCAAAGGTATGATTTATGGATGTTCTGTTTAAAACAGTTTTTTTTGTGGCTTGTGCATGTTTTGGCTTAAGGTTTATTTGTTCTATTTTTGAGGGTGTTGGAGACAGCCAGGAGATGGAGCAGACAATTCTAGGAATCTTTGCCATAAAGAAGGAAAGTGCAGAACCCACAGATGAGCTGGAAGATGTTGGAATAATCATCGAAGGTGTGGAAGTGCTTCGCGACCTTGGTAACGTTGCAAATGCAGTCGCTGTTTTATTTGGCCTCATGTACGCATTGGACTTGAGCTACCCAACCAACCTTAAGTACACATTTGAGGTTCTACAAAAACTTGTGATGGAACTGGATGGTAGACATCTCTCAAGAAAGGCTCAAGTGCTAAAAAACAAACTGTTTGAAGGGACAATGTAGATGTAACCAAACAGCAGTATCCAGACGCGTGCGGATTAACTGAGTAAAAAAGGTTTTATTATCGCTAAGCACGCTCGTTGTCAATACACAGGCAGGGGTCAAAACCAAAAAGCGGAGTATGATCACAATGGTAATCATAACTACAGGCAAACAAAACCAAAGGGACAAGGCAAAAGACGTGGTCGAAAAACAGGCAGGCAAGTTCAAAAACCACAGATCAAAAAAGACAGGGCAACGGTACAAAAGGGGCAGGCAAGAGGCAAATCAAAGAACGAAGCAAAGGTCGGATAATCAGAAATATACAGATAGAAAGAAACACTCAGTAAGTTCGCTGGGAAACAATACTTCGCACTGACTCTACCTACAGCCCGGGCTTAAATACTAAGCTAAACAGATCACATGATAAAAGGACAGGTGAAACAGGTTAATACTCGGGAGACTTTGATCGTTGACAGGTGCGTGACAGGTGCGTGAACATTGTCTGAAGTCACATGATCCTTGAGTGACTTGTGGGTATTGGAGCCTTTCTCTGACTCGACATGAAGTCTCTCTGTCACATGATCTCCCAAAGTATTCTGGGAAATGGAGTCCGACTCTCCCTGAGAGTTCGTTACATGCGTGACAGTGGACATGAAATTGCAAGTGAGTGTGGAGCCTTTTAGTTGAACGCTCTGAGGTGGCAGGGAAGGAGGCTTGGAGCTAGGGCAATCAAAATAAACAATCTTTTTGGATATGTTGAACTGTCAGGGTTATGCATTATAAGATGCGGCATGCTCTTTGTTTCTAATGCTTGATGTCTGAATGTTTTAACAGACTTAATGTTCACAAGAGAGAGACGGGATGAGCTGAACAGTTAAAAACTGTTGGGTTGCATTTTATGTCCATAAAAAAATTGATATAAAAAAAAAATACAGAATGGCGTGGGCGATAAAAGAATAAAAGAATAAAAGTGGGCAATAAAAGATTTATTGGAAAAGTAGCAAGAATATGAGGGTAAGAGAAACTTGTGACGTACGGCGATATTGAGTGAGCCTGGAGCAAAAGCCACTGGCACCAAATTAAGATGCATATTTTACATTACTGTTTGTGATCTCTTTAGCATGACATGTTGGTTTAAACATGTACTGTTTAGATAATGTTCTGGCTAAGTGTGATGCACTGATTTTTTTTTTGTTTTGTTTTTGTTTTTAACACTACTGAAGTGGCAAAGGAAAAAATGAATTTTTATTTAGTTATTTTATTTTGAAATATTTCCTGTGAGACATTACATTGGTTCACCCTTTATTTTAATATTGTTTTCTGTTTACCCTAATTTGATAGACATTGAAAAGAGATTTTAGATTTTCAATTGAAATTTCCAGTGAAAATCAGTGGGGATCTGATTTCACAGTTTTCTGAAATTAAACTTTTTTTCAAAAGTTATTTAAATATTAATTTTTAACCAGTTTCATTCTGCCCTCAGTTGGAAAGCTTACGTTTTTGGTCTGGACAAGTCCCATTCTGTTGAAATTAAATTAAATTAAATTAATTATTTCACATGAATAAAGTGATTTTCAATCTACTGTGTGGATTTTTTTTGACAGGCTTAGTAAGTGTCCTTAAATTTACTACCATTGTTAAAATGAAAAACAGCTAAGTAAAATGAAATTCAGTAGTTGCCCCAACTATTTAAGCCAGTTAGGTTGGAAGGATGAAGTATAGTTTAGTTAATCTTATTAAATATAGTTGAGTATCGGTGGTCCAACATTGTTACACTGACATAAGTGAGTTAAGTCGGTGTAATGAAATACTCTATTGTCATTAATCAGCACAATTAAGTAAAACAAAAGAAAAAGCATTTTGTTGAGTTTATGTTGGTCAGTTTAGTTGGCTATACACAAACCTATTAATTAAAACCAAGCTAACCATATTACAGTTACATTGGTTTTGCATAATACAGTCATGCTGATTTGATTTAATGTAGTCATGTTGGTTTTTCCTAGTACAGTTATGTTGGTTTTACTTAAGTTGGTTATTTGACGTTTAATAATATGATTTAATTATATCTAACACAACTCAGTTTAGTGGAAATTGTTGACCTAACTGGATTTAGTAAATCCAACAAATTATTTTTTTGAGTGCAGCTACATTACACATGTAGGCTGTGTCTACTGACAGGGGTGTAAAAAATACTGAAAATCCCTACTTAAGTACAAGTACTGTTACTGCAGTGATAATTTACTCAAATACAAGTATTAGTAAATAAAATTACTCAAGTAAGAGTAAATAAGGAGTTTATTGAAATACTACTTAAGTACTCAAGGTTACTTAGTAACTTTTTTGTATTTCCATTGTCACAACTTGAAAATATTTCTGAGCTGACTTGGCTACATCATTGGAAATAATCTGTGCAGAAGTACACTAAAGCAAAACAAGATATTATGTGGGGGAAATAGTTCTGAGAGCTGACACTGGACACCGTACACTCTGCTACAGGTGTGCACATTTACACACCTTTCTGTGAACTGTGTAAGGAACAAGGTTTACATTAAACTGCATGCATTTCATGGTTAGATGATTATATAAGACTAGTTTATGTTTCCAATAAAGTATTTTTGAATCACTGAAAGACTGTTCAGAGGTTGTTACTGTTTAATTAAATTAATTTAAGAGAAAAAAAAGTCAAAATTGAGTAGATTTCTTAATTAATAATGTAATTTTAGTGAGAGTCCTGCTGCCCACCAGCTCCCTGGACTCCAGCTTACGTCTATAGGTGTGAACCTCTACAGACATTAAACACATTCACAGCCTTCAAACTGTATATTTTTACTGATATCTGTTCAGAACACTTCTACCACTAAAATCAGCAGCAACATCAGCAATTTAGCAAGCTTTGATTTTTTACTGTAACAATATTTCACTAGTAATCCTGATGATCATACAGAATCAGACATTATTAGTTAATTTGGCAGTTAAACAGCTAAACAGCCTCTCACAGACAAACACCAAGGCAGAGAGAGTGGAAGAAGAGTTAGGCAGAGTTCTGTGAAGAACTGACTGAAAGTCTCTGATGATGCAGTATTATCTGTAAAGTGAGATCAAGGAGTATTTTTTTTAGCCTCTGCATTTTTAAGTTAGTGAAAGTCCAGATATGATAACTGTACAGTTTTTCTACAGTCAGACTGAACAATGTTCCAAATACTATGGCTCAACACTGTTTACTCTGTCTGAGTGATGCCATGATGTCTCTGAGGGCTCATTATTAATGTGAGCTGAGCTCTGATTGGTCTGTGTACAGCGCACAAACTTCATACTCCACCCGCAGTCTGATCAGATCAGATCAGGCCGGTCAGCTTAAACAACGACAGCGCGACATAATCACTATCCAGAGTTTATGAAGAGCCTGTATTAGACTAGATTTCTTGTATCACAGCCGTAAACGACCGTTTGTCTCCAAAGCAGCAACTGAACAAGGCTGTATTTTAAGCGGGTAAACTGTAGGCTATGGGCGACACCTGTTAACTAAGTAGCTAATAGGCACTTGTAATAAAATATACACAACAGATTTCAAGTTAATAAATAGAAGCATTATAAAAGAAGGAAGAAAAATGTACAAAAAAAAACGGTACCTCTTCAGCTCGGATCAGCCAGCTCGGCAAATGCTCGCTCAGGCTGGAGTTGACTTGTGAAAGCGGATCTCAGCAGGTTTTGTGTTTGGCTGCTGATAATAAGGCCATTTTCTTTAGCTCATACGAAAATTAATACAGATTACCGTTTGGATGCGGTCTGTTCCTTGTGTGTGCTGGTTAAGTTCTTCTCTTTTCTTCTCCACTAAACTGGACATCTCTGTAGTGTTTTTCCTGCTGGAGCTGCTGTTTTTTGATTGGTGAATCTTTTAAATTTAACTGTGCTTTTTTCTTGTTGGTTTATAAGCTGATACACTCAATTTATTTTTACTCTACAATGTTATTACAAATTAAAGTAGTGAAGTAAATTACATTAAAAATGAACTCAAGTAAGAGTAAAAGTACTATGATTTAATTCTACTCCAAAAAGTACCATTACAGGGACTGTACTCAAGTACAGTAATGAGAGTAAATATATTTGTTACTTACACCTCTGTCTACTGATTATCCCATTTTAGATAACAAATGTCTTTTCTTTTGTGCTGTCTTTCTTTCCATGTTACAAAACTCAACTAAGGCAAGCATTTGAAGGGCAAATCAGATAACACCCCTTTTTTGAAGTGCTACTACCATTTTTTCCTCTCTTTGGATGAACTACTTTGAAAATAGTATTGATAATAAGAACATGTATCAAACACTGAGCAATTATTTTTTTTCACATTATTCTCTATTTCTTCTTTATTTCACAAATTCGGTCTCTTTGGCATTAACACAGCTCAGCCAGACCTGGCTCTCAGTCCTGCATGCAGCAGAAAGTCTTGAAACTGCTCACATGCCCACGTCAGGCCTAGCGCATAGTGATGCTTGGTGGTGGTAAGAAAGCGTGAATGCATATTCTACAGGTTCTCAGGGGATTTTAACCTGGTTGTCTAATGCATGTGATCATTTGAGTACCTGAGTCAATTCACCCAAAGCTAAAATGACAAAATGACCTAGCAATGAGGGAAATTCACTTTACTTTAAAAATTCCACATCTAATGCACTAAATCATTTTAGTAAATCATTCCTTGCTGTGCTAAACATGTTCCCCACAAAAGCTAAAAATGAGAGATAGATGGAGTCCCTGACTTACTAGTGAAATTTCCTCATTGCTTAAAGCAAGAAATAAAACTTGGACTGTTGCCAGATGCACAGGGGAGAGAAAGAGAACTGGTTTACATTCAGACAATTAAGAAATAAATGTACCTCTGCTATTAGAAATGCAATATCAGATTATTATCTCAGCTTGATCACCAACTCTTCTAACATTCAAAATTTCTGTAAAGCGGTTAATGCCATCAAAAACAGCCCGTTTCCCCAAGCAAAATTTTAGTTGATGATCATTTGACATCTGACCAGAAAGAACTTTTTTCTTACCTGTTCTTTGTAATCTGTTCTCATAAAAAATTTTTGTTTCATTTTCTTGTTTGATTTTGTTGATTTTAATGTTGGTTTGTTCATGTAGTTTGGTTCATTTTAAGTTAAACTAATCAAATTCCATTTTTCTTTTCAAAATTTCTTTTCAATCCCGTTGCATTGTAAATGCTCGGCTGCATTGAAAATGAGGGTCACCTTCAACGTGTTTCCGAGTGAAAATAAAGATTGGTTGATTGATCAATTGTGTTTCAATCTGTAGCCTGTTAGGCTAAACTAATGCAAGCATACAATGCCTCCCACTGCAGTAAGTTACAGGCTTGATTACGATTGGTTCCGTGCTTTAGAACACTCATTTGGAGGATTGAGACTCATTTTTGAGATCACAAGTTTGAAGTGACAGAAACATAATAAATGAGAAATGTATGACTGAAGTGACAGAAATATAAAAAATTAAATTTTTCTGTGCTGCTTTGAGCTGTACCCTGCTGGGCTAAGCTAATACTAGTGTAGTTAGCCGGCTACAGGTGAAACACCAGCTCACAGGCTCAGTTCCAGACGCTGATGCTCAAATAACACCTGTTTAGAGGTTGTTGGATGAAGTTGAGATTGTGCTGAGTGAGACTGGGGTCCTTTTGGATGAAGCTATGGTTGTGCTGAGTGAGGCTGAGGTCCTGTTGGATGAAGCTGTAATTATTCTGAGGGGGCTGGGATTCTTGCAAATGAAGCTGCAGTCCTGGGCAATGAGCTAGTGAAGCTGATGAACTAGATTTCTGTTTAGGGTGCTTTAAGAGTGTGCTCTTAATTAAATCAGTCTGTGTACTATTCTGTCCTTATTGTGTGTAATGTAACACAACTTGACAGATAGCTAAACAGCTGGGATTGAATAAAGAGCTGAACCAAAGGCGTTTCAGTGTCTTCAGTGTTTACTTTATCCAGATTCCCAATCTTTTTTGTGAAACTGCAAACATTACATATCTTCAGTTTTGGAAGACATCAGTATGCTTACAAAATAGACCACTGAGATATTTGTAAAGCAACATGCTTTGTATCCACACGGTATGTAATACAGAAAGGCATCTAACATTACTAACAGCATTTACTACTAACAGCTCAAGAAAGTAGTAATTTTCTACTTATCAGCATCTTGAAACATAATGCACAAAGTTTTACTCACAAACAGTGATGTCTAAGGCACAAAACGTGAGGATGGACAGAGATGAAATTACACCTGCTTCATCACACACAGCTCAAATCCAAGATGGCTGCACTGACCTCTAACCCTCATCATGTGACTTAAGGAACACTTTTGTCTAACCTTAGCAGCACCATCTAGTGGCTGTAAAATAGAAGAGTCAATGTATAAAAGAACAGTCACAACACTCCCCGTCTGGTATTGTAAAATACCACTATACACTGTCAACCGTTATTCCCCTGTCTATGATGGTGACATGAAATAAATGACTTGGGAAACTGGTCTGAGGAAAGTCTTTGCAGTTCCACCCTTAGTGACTCTCAGCTCCACCTTCCTGACTTTCCCATCACTGCCAGGATAAACCTTTGTTACGCAAGCCATAGGCCATTTGTTCCTTTTAACTTGCATGTCCTTCATCAGAACTAAGTCCCCCTCTTTGACATTGGACCTTTCAGTCTGCCATTTTCTGCAGCTTTGTGGAGTGCTTATGTATTCGCGCCTCCAGCGCTCCCAGAAGGTATTTGCAAGATGTTGTACTTGCTTCCATTTTTGCCGGAAGAGGTCCTTGGCGTCGAATGTTCCTGGCACAGAAAGAAGAGGGCCGACCTTTTGTGTTAGCAACATGGTTGGGGTCAAGAGAGCAGGTGAATCAGGATCACTAGAAATGGGAGTCAAAGGTCTTGCGTTCACTATTGCAGAGACCTCTGCCATATACTTAGACAACACTTCCAGTCCAGTATGCATCGACAGATGCCAATCATCCTCTCCCAAGCCCCACCCATATGGGAGGCATGGGGACGATTGAAAACCCAGCGACAACCTTCTTCACTAAGGTAGGTTTTTATGCTTGGTTCTTCCTGGACCATGAGCACCCACAAAATTGGAGCCACAATCAGAGCGTATTTGTCTTACAGGGCCTCTAAGAGCAAAGAAGCGTCGAAGTGCGTTAATAAAGCTAGGCGTGTCCATGGATTCAATCAGCTCAATATGGACAGCACGGACACACAGGCATGTTAAGATGACTGCCCATCATTTGTTACTTGCGTGGCCTCCCCGAGTGCGCTGCGAGACAACTGTCCAGGGTCCAAACACATCTAGCCAAATGTAGGTAAAAGGAGGATCTGTTTTGAGGCGGTCTTCAGGGAGATCAGCCATTTTTTGTTCTATGGCTTTGCCTCTGAGCCTGTGACACTGAACACACTGGTGGATAACTCTATTAATGCATCTTTTCGCACCAACGATCCAAAATCCTGCACTTCTTATGGCTCCTTCTGTAAAAAGGCGGCCTTGGTGCTTGGTCTGCTCATTAAAGTGGTTCACAAGTAGAGAAGCGATATGGCTTTTGCCGGGGATGATGATTGGATGTTTCTCTTCTAAGTGTATCTGAGCATTATTCAGTCTTCCTCCAATCCTCAGAAGACATTCATCATCAATGATTGGATTTCATTTCCTCAAAGTATTGCTCTTGGAAATGTCTTTTCCTGCCTTCAAAAGTGCTAACTCGCCTGAATAGACTTCTTGCTGTACAGATCCAAGGATAGCAATTTTTGCTTGAGACAGTTCTTCTACACTGTGAGGCCTTGAACAGTAATGCCACCCACTGCAGGCGCTCTTCTCTGCGTTGGATTTTCAAGAGTGAATGACATGGATAAGACAGGCGATGGCACGCAAGAGAGACTTCCAGCTGGAAAAGCGCTGGAAGCGGTGAGATCCAAGTTTGTCATGAGTGTCATGGACTGCTACACTGGTGCGGCTTGACCGGATTTCAATGTCAGAGATTTCTCTTCAGTGGAGAACCCATCGGGATCAGAGAGAAAGGTAGGTCCAGATAGCCAGATAGAGTTATGAAAGTCTGAAGCAGTTACAGAACGCGTAGCAACATCTGCGGGATTCAAACTTGAAGGTATGTAATGCCACTGATCTGGCCTGGTAGACCTTCAGATTCTTTGCACTCTATTACTGACATAGATGTAATAGCATCTTGTTTGGTTGCAGATGTATCCTAGTACCACCTTACTGTTGGTGTACAACTCAACCGAGTCTGGTTTGACATATCTCCTCTACAATAAGCTCTGCCAGTTCAGCAGCTAAAACAGCAGCCCCTAGCTCCAAACGGGGAATTGTATGTGTGGAAGTAAGTGCCAGTTTTGCCTTCCTGAGAATGAACCCAGTCTTGCATGCTCCACTGGCATTTGTCACCTTCAGATAAGCCACCGCTGCAATCTCCACAGGGGATGCATCTGAGAACACATGGATCTTTCTCCTTTGGGCCTTGGAGAGTGAAAGGTTCACATAAGTTCTAGGCACTTCCAAATGTGTCAGATGCTGTAATGAGCGCTTCCATGCTTCCCACTCAGCCTTTTTCTCCAATGGTAGTGGAACGTCCCAATCCACAGATTCAGAAGTTAGTTGGCGCAGCAGAAACTTTCCCTGAATTGTAACGGGAGCCACAAATCCAATAGGATCAAACATACTATTTACCGTGGCCAGAACTCCTCTACGTGTGAAGGGCTTTTCATCTGTAGCAATACAGAATACAAAGGCATCACTCTTGAGAGCCCAACCCATTCCAAGGCTCCTTTGAGTAGGAAGAGTGTCCACTTCTGGATCCAGGTCTTTTAGATCCTTTGCATGATCTTCCACTGGGAATTCCACCATAACTGCAGGACAGTTTGAGGCTATCTTGTGAATTGCGACGGTCTTGTCTCACTACAAAACTGTGGAACATTTGTTCAATATCGGCAGTTATAGCAACTGCCTCCTGACGAAAGCGTAGCAAGACTCCTAACAAGGTGTTGTTCAAATCAGGACCTGACAGGAGTAGCTGGGTTAAGGACACACCTTTGTCTTGTGCACTTGAGTTGAAAACAACTCTGATTTGGCCTGGTTTACGAGGATGGTAAACACCGAAAAGAGGCAGATACCAGACTTCTCCATCTTTGAGAGCTGGCGCCAACTCTGCATGACCAAGGTCCAAGATTCTTTGCATGTAGCCCACAAAATGTTCTTTCACCTGTGGTTTCTTTTCCAGTGTCTGACAAAGTGAACAGTGCTGTCTTGGTGTACGGAATGGAAGTGGTGCCACCCAGCTATTAGATTCACCAATGAACATTTCCTTGTCCATAATTTCCATGAACAGTCTGTCCTCGATGGATGGTGCAATCTTTTCATCATCTTTTGTCTTTTCAAACACTGTACTTCCTAACATGCATTTCATCGCATTTGAAGTGACATGAGCAGTAAGGCTGGAAGGAGATGTTTGCTGCACCTTAACACTGAGCTTCTCTTTGACGTGAATGAGGTTAGGGCATGGAGAGCACACACTTGGACGTCCATTCGACAGAATCTTAGTACGAAACGTGTTCACAACAGCTGGTCTGTGTGCAGAACCCAGGCAGACATCCCCAACTATAACCCAGCTCAGGTCTAGTCGCTGGGCATAAAGGAAGTTACTGGGACCATCTTCTCCCTGAAGTTTCAGAAATACCAGCACAGGTATGTAGTGTGTAAGGAGTGTTGGTGCCTTCAATGTTAAACACATCAAAAAACACAGACTTGGCCCAAGATCTGTTACTTTGTTCGTCTAGGATGGCATACATCTTCACCGTGTTCTTTGGGCAGTTCTGAGGGTATACATTAACTAGGCAGATTTTAGAGCATGATTTGGGGCTTGGACCGGTACCACAGACTTCTGTGCATTTTGACATGATATCCAAAGACTGGACTCTTTCCTCCTCCCCGCCATGCTTTGACAAGGCTTCTTTGTTCCACGGAGCTGGTCCTGGGTGAAGAGCTGAAATGTGTTTCTCACTGTTGCATTCACTGCACTTGATAGGATCTTTACAGTCCTTTGCAATGTGAGTTGTGGAGGAACAGCACCTGTAGCAGACTCCTTCCTTGAGATAGCTCTTTCTCTCCTCTAGTGGTTTTGCTCGGAAACCTCTACAACGTCTCAAAGGGTGAGCCTTTTTATGCAGTGGGCACTGTTTCTCAACATCGGTCAGCTTTTTAGTACATGTGCTTGTTGCAGACACATCCATTTGTGCTATCTCTGTTTTATGAGTGGCAATGGAAAAGGTGAGCTCTGCAGCCTCTTCAAATACTCCTGCTTCAGCCAGAGCAGCAGCGTCTTCTTTTTCTTGTTCTAAAGCCATCAAGGTACTCTCCATACAAACCTTTTCTAGTCTAACAGCAGTTTCTTTGTCGATGAAACTGGCTCGTGCACGTGCTGCCTCTGCTCTTGCTCGAGCTTGAGCAGCAGCCATACTAGCCGCTGACCTTATCGATGCCAAAGATGAACGAGAAGTAACTGACCTCGTCTCATGAGTTTGCTGTGCCTGTTTTGTCCGCTCCCTCCATAACTATCAACTACAAGCATACGAGGTTGATGTAGGGGAGAACAACTGGCATAGATGAAGGCTTCACTACTGTTCCTGTGTTCCCACTGTGCAGTGTTTTTTCACTATTCTGTCCTTATTGCGTGTAACGTAACACAACTTGACAGATAGCTAAACGGCTGGGATTGAATAAAGAGCTGAACCAAAGGCGTTTCAGTGTCTTCAGTGTTTATCCAGATTCCCAATCTTTTTTGTGAAACTGCAAACAAACATTGCATATCTTCAGTTTTGGAAGACATCAGTATGCTTACAAAATATGAGATATATTTGTAAAGCAACATGCTTTGTATCCACACGGTATGTAATATAGAAAGGCATCTAACATTACTAACAGCATTTACTACTAACAGCTCAAGAAAATGTAAGTAATATTCTACTCATCAGCATCTTAAAACATAAAGCACAAAGTTTTACTCACAAACAGTGATGTCTAAGGCACAAAACATGAGGATGGACAGAGATGAAATTACACCTGCTTCATCACACACAGCTCGAATCCTATCAGAATGAAGGAAATCAGAATTAGCAAATCAGAATTAAGGAACACTTTTGTCTAACCTTAGCAGCACCATCTAGTGGCTGTAAAATAGAAGAGTCAATGTATAAAAGAACAGTCACAACATGTACAGTAACAGCAATGAAAATGTCACTTCTTTCTACCAGAGCCCAGAACTCAACCATATATTATGTATGCTACAACAAGTGGAAGAAAGGTTCTAAAAGTGGATATGTTTATTTAAAATATATCAATATGTAAAACACACGTACACACTCACCACCTGTTTAATTATCCTCACCTTATGTACAGTCAGTGAGCCATTATCTGACCATATACTAGTGCTATTACTATTAATACTATTAGTGCAGCATTGCAGTGAAAGCTCCTCTCTTTGATGTGCTACAGAGAAAAAAGATTTAAACTTTAACTTTGTAAAACAAAAAAAGTAAAAAAGTCTTAAAATGGATTAATAATTACAAAAGGCACACATGTTGACAATATAAAAGAATATTTATCGGAACATCTCTCTGTTGCACATTACACATTACTTTTGTGAATGCAAGAAAGTCAGTGATAACTAGCTTTTATTGTTAATGTACACTGCCCTCCATAATGTTTGGGACAAAGGTATGTGAAATGGTTTTACGCACCTGCTGGGTGCAGGAACCTGGGTTCGCCATGTAAGGACTGCTCAGCAGATCGAGGTAAGTTTCAACAAAATGTCCATATTTATTAGTGTTCACAAGATAAAAGAAAAAGAAAAACTGCAAAAAGAAAATAAAAGAATTAAAAGCAGTTTCTAGACATACGATCTCTAGTTGACTTTAACTAGTCCAGAAACATCAGTCCAAAGGTTTCCTGACTCAACTTCAATACAAGATAAAGGCCACAAGGCTGATTATACTTTTAATTCTACAAACGCCTTATACCGTAACACCCCCACCACCATGTTTTACAAATGAAGTGGTATGCTTTTGATCTTGGGCAGTTCCTTTTTTACCTCAACAATTTGCTCTTCATCACTTTGATACAAGTTAACCTTAGTCTCATCTGTCCACAAGACCTGTTTCCAGACCTTTGCACGCTCTTTTAAGCACATTTTAGCTAACTGTAACCTGGCCATCCTGTTTTTGTGGCTAACTAGTCATTTGCATTTTGCAGTTTAGCATCTGTATTTCTGTTCACAAAGTCTTCTGCAGACAGTAGTCATTGATAAATCCATTCCTGCCTCCTGAAGAGAGTTTATGAACTGCCTGACAGGTCTATGGGAATTTTCTGCATTGTGCTGAGAATTCTTTTGTTATCAGCTGCAGAGGTCTTCCTTGGCCTATTAGTCCTTTTATGCTTACTAAGCTCACCAGTTATCTTGTTCTCCTTAATGTTTAATAAGGTGTGGCCGGTACTGTTTTATTCTTGTTTCTCAGCATTATAATTGACTTTCATTGGCACAACTCTGGTCCTCATGTTGACAAACAGCAAATGCAGACTCCAAAGGTATATAAAAATGTAATTTCTACATGGCAAAACTGAAATGTGTACAAATATATCCTTTGTTAAAATCTGAAAATGTGCACTTTAACACATTTGAATTGTTTGAGCAAAAATTTTAAACTGTGGGTATAAAAATGTATAAGATAGAGGTAAATAATAATGTACATATGCCTTTGTCTCAAACATTAAAGAGGGCACAGTAACTTCACTAACATTCAACTATATCAGGTATCTGGTAAATTATGTGATCAAGGTGACTTTCCTAAAAATGATCAGTTCTAGCAAATACAAATAAACTAAACTAAAGAAGAATGTGAAAAAGAATGTAATTTCTGTAAGTATGGCTTTTTAAGCTGAATTTTACTTAAAAATGATTTATTATTATCATTATTATTATTATTATTATCAATGGTAACAATAATTATAGTAATAATGAAGACAGCCCAAAATGAATTAAAGTGAATGGAAAGCTCTCTCAAATGGCCCTCTCATGCCTGAGCAGTTCACTGTGTTTTAGGCTAAAGTGTGCCCGTGTAAGCTGAGGGGAAATCCACTCATCGCACTGAAGATCCCTGGCTAACCCAAGTGCTCAAAACAGAGGGTAAATAAAGGCACAATATCAGGGTATAAAATCCTTGTTTGTTTGATGAGGGACTGTTTCACTACATCATCCACTGTGGGTTTAAATCCAGAAGCCATCTTAAAGACATGCCCCTTCCTGTATATAGGGATCTCAGGGAACAAAGAGATCCCCCAATGGATGGAATTTGTACTGTGTAAGTGTAACGTCTATCTGAATGCACCTTAGTCCTAATATTGTTTTATGATAGATTTTAGAAAATATTTTGGCCTGAAACATATTTTTAAAATCGATTCATGGCAGAGATGCAAATATATACCAAATGAAATCTTTTTTTCATTTTTTAAATCAGATTTTCCACTGTCTCACCATTATTAACAATACATATCAAAACTCAGATGACACATGTAGGTTCACTATAAATGGCTATATTTACATATGTTACAGATATGAACAAATTTTGGAAATTTGGTTGAATTCCCCTTTAATCCCAGGCATTAGCAACATAACTGTACACATCACTTAGCATTATGAAGAGCTATACATGTTATTATACACACGTTGGCTATGTATTGTTTCATGTAACATAATCACCTAGCTATTATTTAGTTTTTGTGATTGAGATGCTGTTCATACTTTGTTTTATTTTGAACGTTATAAACATTACTGACCAATGTTTTGAATACACAGCCAAATTCACATGGTAAGCATTAACTATAGCTAAAGTATACATGTAATATACATTTAATGTAGTTAAATACACCATACAGCTGTAGCAGCTGTATTTCGCTATTTTCGCTAATTGCAAAAAAAGTCAGACAGGACTGCGCAAATTGCTGCCAACATCTCTACTCAGCAAATCGAGAAGGTAAATTAACCTTCATTCTACTTGATCACGTGATGTATCATGTGATGTAGATGACCTCACACAGGTTACTCTTCTGTGTCAGTACATGAACTCGAAAGGTCCTTAAGAGAAGCTTATTGAGGTTCTTACTCGCAAAGGCCAAACTTGTGGAGAAAGTGTACCATGTTGTGGCCGACTGCTTAAAGGCAAAAAATGTGCAATAAAAATATGCAATAACACACAACCTTGAGTGTTCTATTAACGTAAGGAATTAATAAATTGGGCCGTGAACGTGCCATTTAATATGTTTTAATGTCAGCAGTTCCTTCCGCCCAATTATATTTCCTGAATTATACGAATGGTATTAGGTTCAATTCTGGCTGATTCCAGGTTGTTCAGGTGTTCTTCTGTCACAGCTGCCGACTGAAAAGCTTGCTCAGTGGTGATGACAGTTTCGGAATTTAGTGTAGTCTCATCTTCTGAGTCTGACCAAATCGGCTGTAGGTCAAATGTGATCTTAAAAGTATCCATTTTCTGTTTGTGCGCAAAGTAAAAAGTAAAAACATTCAAATAGCTTGAGTGTCTCCTATCAAAGTCATTGCTTACCAGTGGCATCTCAGCGGAGTGATAGTGTTTGATAGTGTGAAAAACCTGTGATGTTATGGCGAAATATCAGCACAGTTAGAACGCCTCTCAACCAATCAGCTTGCGTGGCCGGAACTAACATTTGTATAATAACAACATAATGGCATAAGGACTGTAATATTACCCTTATCACAGTAGTGTGCTCGCTGCCACCACCTTTGTTGAGCCAGTAGGGTCTGGCAATTACAATGCTAAATTACTAGGCACCCATAAAAATAAAACCAATCCCAGATAGATTCTATCACACCTTTCAGACTTTATTAGACACAGTTCAAATTAGTTCAGATGTTGAGTATGGCTAGGAGGGCAAAAAGGCTGGACCTAAAATCTAGAATTAAAAGAACACAAAAGCAGTAATAACTTGCACTTCTAGAGAGCCTACACAGCACACAGTTTAATACAACAAAAGCAACTAATTGCACACACATGAAACGCTCATAACACTGCACTCTACAACTTTTCAGTGTTGATGCCCCCTACCAAACTCAATAATCTTCACAGGGAATCCAAACAAAACAGGGTGCGGATCACAATTAAATACTAACGTTAGAATTACACAAGGTATAAAAGGGATTATATTTAATTAACACTAGCACGCTTAACTCTATGATAAGGCTTCTAGATTTAATTTATAACATTTCCCAATTTAAAATTCTCATCTATTTTATTAAGTTTAAATTAAAAAAACACCCACAAAAGAGGTCGACCACACACTGATTAAACTCTAAAAAGGAACAAACTGACCCGGCATTTTAGTTGTCCAGGAATAACCCCGCACAGCCTTGGCACGGCGTCTCACGTGGCCCGGCAATCACCCCAGGCCACCCTTTGATGTAGCAGTGAGTCGCTCCAGCAGCGCTTCGTCACAGTCTTCTTCAATTAGGACAGCAGTTCACTTACGTGGCAATTCTTTCAGTCGTCAAAACTCTAGTCAATGAGTCAATTCGCTCGTGCTGGCCCACTCACTCACATGCAATCCACCACACTGCTGCCCTGCGCCAGTCTGACAATTCCGCCATTTTATAATGTCCGTGCTGCTCAGCTACACCGCACAAGTTCCACCCCTTCTCCCTACACAATCCAAACTACCCTATGTGCAAACATTACACTATCCCCCCTTCGCCATAAGACCCATCCCCAGGTCTTTCTTTAGTCCATCACATAATTTCTTTGCCAGGTGGGGGTTCTTCTATTTCGCAAGGGTCTATCTCCATTGTGCAGACGCGGTACAGTTGAGGTGGCAGGTTCTAAGGCAGGTGGATAGTGTCCATCTAAAAGACTTTGTCCAGAATCACCCCCCTGCTGTCCAACACTATACAAGTCCTGCAAAACAGCTGCAGAGCTTGCAGCTTGTTCCAACCTTTGTCCTTTACCACATGCTGGTACTTCTGGCCTCGAGATGCAAGTTCTTGGTGTCTATGAATAGCAGCATAAACTGATCGAAGCCTCCCTTCCAACTCCTCCACATACCCCCCAACTGAACTACAGGGCTTTGTGACTTCTACATTAAACAAAAGGTCTGCAGGCATCACAATTTCCCTTCCAAAAACTGCATAATAAGGGGAAAATTTGGTAATAGAGTGGACACTACTTCTATATGCCATCATGATGTATGGTAAAGGTCATCCCAATTCCTTTGGTTAGCATCTACAAACATTGAGAGCATTGTGGTAATAAAGCGATTTATGTGTTCCACTAACCCATCAGACTGGGGATGATAAGGTGTAGTCCTAGTTTTATGAATATCTAATAATTCACAAACTGCCCGAAATAAAGCAGAGTCAAAATTCTTCCCCTGATCTGTATGGATGCTACAGGGAGTAGCACCTAAGAATGAACTGCTCCACTACGACCCTTGCCACAGTCTCTGCATCTTGAGCCTTCATAGCAAATGCCTCACACCATTTACTAAAATAATCAGCAATGACGATTATGTACTTATTCCCCTTAGAGGTGACTGGTAAGGGTCCTACAATGTCTATACCCAGCTTTTCGAAGGGATACCCTGCTTAACTGTGCATCTCGCTTACTTCCTCGGGAGGTTTCGGACCGTACTTTTCCACTCAGTCTCTTACTTTCTGAAGCTGTTCATCCTTCGCCTGTTCCAACCTCCAGTCCCGCTTCATCCAGTCATTCTCACAGTGTTCAAACAACTGCCCCACCATAGCCCTCGACTCACTGGGCATCGGGGCACGGGACATTGCATCAGCATTCCCATGGCTTCTTCCCGGACGGTGAACTATGTCGTAATCAAAAGAGGCTAGCTGCTCCAGCCATCATGCAATCTGGCCTTCAGGATGGTCAAAACTATGAAGCCACTTTAGCGAGCTGTGGTCTGTCCTGAGTGTAAACCATCTCCCCAAAAGATAATGCCGAAACTGCTTCATAGACGTGACCACTGCCAGTAACTCTTCCTTGGTAGTAGCATAGTTCCTCTCCGTTTTACCCAAAGCTCTACTTGCATAGGCTACCACTCGTTCTTTTCCATCCACTATTTGAGACAGAACTCCTCCAATGCCCACATCACTGGCATCTGTATCAAGTAAGAATGGTTTATCTGGGTCTGGAAAAGCTAATACGGGGGCCGTAGTCAGATGCTTTTTTAGTTCATTGAAAGCATCTTGACACTGTGCACTCCATCTTAGCACCCTTTTCAGTCAACTTATGAAGCAGCCTGGCAATAGTGGCGAAGTCCTGCACAAATCTCCTGTACTATGCGGCTAATCCCAAAAAACTACGCACCGAAGTTTGACTTTGGGGGATCTTCCACTCTTTGACTGCAGCCACTTTTGCGGGATCTGTCATAATACCATGTTGAGAAATGAGATGGCCTAGATATTGCACCTCCTTTGCAAAAAGCTGGCACTTGCTGGGCTTTACTTTTAAATTAGCCTTCTTTAATTTCTATAGCACAGTCTGTAGACGACTGAGATGTTCCTCAAAAGTTCTTCCAAAGATGATTATATCATCTAAATAAATAAGAAGTCCACTGCAAATCTGGCAGAACTACCTCTATAAGGCGCTGGAAAGTGCTTGGCACATTACAAAAAGAAAGAACATTGAATTGAAACAGACCTGTTCTTGTAGCAAAAGCAGTCTTCTCTTTGTCTTTGGCATCAGTCTCCACTTGCCAATATCCACTTGCTAGATCTAAAGTGGAAAACCACCTGGCCGCTGTGAGAGAATCAAGGGTATCATCTATCCTGGGCAGGGGATAAGCATCCTTCACCGTGACCTCATTCAACTTTCTGTAGTCAACACAAAATCTGTAGTCAACACAAAATCACAATCTCGACTCACATTGCGAACCTAACTCGGTCATGCAGATTTCTCCTGTACAACATCCAGAGGATCCGACCCTTTCTCACTCGAGAGGCCACCCAGGTGCTAGTGCAGTCTCTTGTCATCTCAAGCCTTGACTACTGCAAATTGCTCTGGGCTGGTCTTCCAATGCAGGCCATCAAGCCTCTGCAACTCATCCAGAATGCAGCAGCACGGCTCGTCTTCAATCTCCCAAAGTTCAGCCACGTCACCCCACTGCTGTGCTCCCTTCACTGGCTTCCTGTAGCTGCATGCATCAGATTTAAAACCCTTATGCTTGCCTACAAAGCCAAAAATGGACCAGCTCCTCCCTAATTGATGGCAATGGGGAAATCTCGAACTGTACCATGAGCCCTTTGAGCGTCGAGTACAGCTCGGCTTGACCCTCCATCCTTCAAGGCGTGTGGAAGGCAAGCATCAAGACTGTTCTCTGTGCTGGCACCCAGGTGGTGGAACGAACTCCCACTGGCTGTCCGTACAGCAGAGTCTCTCGCTGTCTTCAAACGCAGACTGAAGACACATCTCTTTATACAGCACTTAAATAAGCACTAAATTAAGTTTTGATTGTAATGTACTGTACAGCACTTATGTACTGCATTGCATTGTATTGTATTGCACTGCTCTGTGTTCAACTCTGTTCCTTTTTCTCTAGGTGTCAGTAATGACTTTCTGATTCTAGCAGTATCTGAGCTCAGGACTGGCTTTCTCTCTAACCTATTGGTAACTAGCAAAGATACTTTCTCTGGATAGGCAAAGCACTTTTTGTAAGTCACTCTGGATAAGAGCCTTTGCTAAGTGCTGTAAATGTAAATGTAAATGTCCCCAAAATATCTAACTGGGCCCCATTTGCAGCTTGCACCTTCCCCTGATATATTGACAAGTCACTGGATGAATCCCCCAACAAATCAAAAAAATCACTACTTATTAAAGAAACCTGTGCACCTGTATCAATAAGACACATTGCTTCCCCTAATGTGACCATCTACATAAAATCCCAATCCAGGATCTTTGCTGAAACCTGAGGGCTGACTTTGGGAATCCTGAAGGCTGAGTGAGCAGCCCGGTGCACTCACCCACTCTAGTTTCCCACCTGCTTAGTGCAGTTTCTGCTTAGGTGACCCAGTTCCCCGCACTGCCAACATCTTTTCCCAGAGGGATCAGACACACCCCTTGACCTAAAAGGCTGATGACCTGTGAAAGGATTAGATGGAACCATCCTTTCTTCCTTCAGCTTCTGCACTTAGACAATTGGTCAAGAGCTTTTAAAACATCGTTTATGGCAACAGCTGGTACTTGTGGTTCTCCAGCTACCTGAACACCCCATACCCTAGCTTCTGCTGTGTTATCCTCTTTCTCCCCCTCCTTTAAAACCTACAACTCAGTAGCCAAAGTAATCGCATCTTCAAGACTCTTCGTTTTGGCTGCCCTTATCTGCATTTTTACATCTCCTCTCCCAACAATTACTAGATGTCAGCTGTAGTTATTCTGACCTTCTCATGCACAACAAATTGAGATAGCTGTCCAAAGGACAGGTGCTGAAATATTTTGCAGCCTTGCATCTTTGTGCAGAACTCGATGACCCCATGTGATTGGAGAAGTTTTATTTCTTGGTTTATATGACTTCACATTTAAATGGCCTAAACAAGTAGCTGCAAGGCAAAGGAAACACAGCTCATTTACTTCTAGAAGAGGTTCTGACATTGATGCCAAACTTGCATTGTTTGCTAATGACATGGACTGTGGCACACTTAGTCACTTTCCCTCGCCTAAGTAGTTCAAAGAACAGAACAAAGAAAATGAAAGAAGCAATTCAAATGATGAAAGAATCACTTGATTCACAATTTCAGGAGTTCAGACAAGAAAAAAACATGCTGCACTTCATCTTTAAACCACTTGCAGCTGACACAACCACCCTCAACTTTGATGCTTTTTCAGGAGTTAGCTGAGCGGACGTTGAATGCAACTGGCCAATTTACAAGAGAAGGACATGCAAGTGTCTAAATTATGGGTCTAGCAGAGGACCTTGAAATTTTGGAGAGACAACAAGCTGCTTTGGCACCGAATCCACAAATGGAAAGAAATGCAGGAGATTCCAAAGCAGGACCAACTTGTGTGTGGATGTGTGCAGTTCTTTACCGGACAGTTACTGTAACCTGAAAAGATATGCATTCGGAGTACTGTCCATTTTTTTGTTAACGTACCTCTGCAAACAAGTGTTTTCAAGCATGAATTTAATCAAGAGCAAACTTTGCAGCCATCTAAACAAAGCTTACAATCCTGCTTGAAAAATTAAGGTGTCCTCCTACAGGCCAAGAAGCTGCCCAAAGATACAGAATAATGGAATAATGCAATACTGGAATAATGCAATAAGATCATGGCTTTTCTGGACTATGAACTACAGGATGTTGACATGACATCAGATATCTCTTGAACGGACAGAAACTTACATGAACTAACACCAGCAATAATACTTCAGCTAGGTCATAGAGATGAACACTAAATCACCAGAGGTGATACTGAACAGTGGAACTTCACATCAACGTTAATCGTTGTTAAATTTACTTTATTTCTAAAGCGTACTGGAAAATATATATTCCAAATGTATTTATCAAATATATTTTTGCAATGTATGAAAATGGCCAAAAAATGTATTTGTTAAATATATTTTTAAAATACATTTATCTGTATTTTTATTATACTTTTCAGTATAGCTTTAACAAATGTTACAGAAACAACTAAATAGTACTGACTTCTGTGTTTTGCATTGTACATTGCATTAACTATTGTACGTATGCGGTAAGACAGTGCTCACACAGAAAATTAAGGTAGTGGAATACAAATTTATTTCAAAATGTATTCAAACAATAAGGTTCCTTAGACAAGTATATTGGCTATTTTCATCAATTTTCATATATATTTAATAAATACATTTACATACATTTATTTTTGTATGCTACATTTCTTTGTAATATTTCCACATACATTTTTAAATACATGTGTTTTGAAATATATTTGGTTAATAATGTGTTTTAAAATGTATTTGGTTAATATGGCAGTATATTCTGAACTACATTTTAGTGTTTGGAATGTATTTCAGCATGGATTGCTGAATTGTATTTGACATGTATTTCAAATATACATGTCCATATTTTTTTTTCCATATGGGTTGTAATCTGATTACTGCCTCAATCTGTAACTGTAACAAAATATAGTACAGTTTCATTTTTTTAATTGTTCCATGTATTGTTACTTCCCAACTCTGTTATGTTGTTAAACAAAATGTTTTTCTGCAAAACATGTTCCTTAGTTTTTACCTTAACATTTTACTGTGAACTTCCTGTGCTACAGCAAGTAGCTTAACATGCTGTAAATTGAAGTTCAACCCACACACACAACTACATACATATATTCTACAGTACACCCCACCACCACAATTATTTCCTATATGCACTGTCTCCTGCACCTTATGTCCATACACAATGTAGCAGAAATGCATGACTATTCGTTATGTATTTTTAATAGATGAGGCTAGGCATGAGAGAGATACTAGAGTAAATGAGAGGGGAGCACTGAGTGGGTATGGGTTATTAGCACCATTAAGAGAGCAGCAGTGGGTGTGGATTCAAGAGTTAGCGTCAAAGGGCAGTAGTGGTTATTGGTATTAGAGTCAGTAAGAGAGATGAAATTGGTGTAGATGGGGTGACACATTAGCAGCGGGTGAGCATGGAGTTTTAAAATCAGTTTGCTTTGTGGGCTTTACTTGCCACTGATGCAGCAGTGTAATCTCTAACACCGAATTATAAGACTCTCCTGCTTCCAACTGTGTTCTGATGAAAAGGGAGCTTTCAACCACATCCTTATCATCCTCAAAGAGCTGTTCTGAGCCATCTTGATCCCACAAAAGCCTTATTTTAGTTCTTCCACCAGACCATAATGTCCCACCATCCTAAGATTAGATCACATGCTGTCTCTGCTTAGGTGCTTAGGCAAACTGGGGTGCTTGCCCTATGTATGTTCATGCTTTCTAATTAGGGTGCCTGAGTTTTTGTGATAATGTCCTTGAATATCTCTTTATATTTCTCCTCTTTGTGATAACTCAGGCAGCTGTCTCTGCTACTTTTGTGTGTGTGTGCATGCGTGCATGTGTGTGTACACTTCAGTAACTTGAGACTCAATCAGATGTTATCTCCCTGGCCACCTTATCATGTCAAGAAGAATACCATAAGCACTTTTCCTCCTTGCTCTTAGGATTTAAGTATGTACAAAGCAGTGAAGCTTTGCATTTTAACAGTCATTTTAAGGTGTATGATTGATGAGGCCGATGAGACTAAACATTGTACATTGAACATAATTGTGTAATTTCTGAAAAAGAAAGAGGCCTGTCAACCCACAGCACTAATACTTGACTTAATATAAACTGAATCTGAGACTCATTTTACTGACTTTCTGTAGATAATGTGCTCTACAATTGGATTTTCCACATTTTCCACCAGTTTTTCATGATCCAGGGATTGAATGTCTAGTCAGACATTTGCCATATCCAAACATTGTGAGAGTTTGGTAGTGTTATATTAATTTTCATTACACTCTTAGTAAAATCTAGTAATAGTGAAGTACATAGTACTGAAAGGGGTTCTTTGATTTGTAACAATAGTGGAAACCTTTTTGGTGCTATGTAGAACCATTTTAAAAAGGGTTTTTCAAAGAACCATACACAACTTTCAAAAGAATCATTTGGCCATGCAAAGAACCATTTATGCATTTAAATAGTTCTTTGAGTGTTCATTGTTCTATACCGAAGCATCACCTTTACTAAAGAACCCTTGAAGAACCATTTTTGAGTGCATGAGAGAGTGTGTGTAAGGCTGAGACAAAAATCCCACAGTGATGGCATGTCTCCACCTTGTGGTGAATAGATGCATATCACACAAGCACTAATGGGTAGCTTTCTTCTTTTTCTCTCTTCTGTACTGACTGTTGAACTATAGATATTTCCCTTTAGCATAAACATTTAGGGGGACTTCTTTCCTTTCTTGCTCTCTTACACTCTTTTGACACTGCCCCTTTCTTTGTATTTCTCTGCCTCTCTAACATGGCAGCAGTTAAGGAAGTTCGGTCCACCACCTAGGTGCCAGGACAGAGAAGAGTCTTAATGCTTGTCTTCCATGCATCTTGAAGTATGGCAGGTCAAGCTGAGATGTACTTGATGCTTGAAGGGATCAAGGTACAGATCAAGTTTTGACCATTGCTATAAGATAGGGAGGGGCTGGTCCATTTTTGGCTGTGTAGGCAAGCAGTCACAGGAAACCAGGGAATGGAAATGCAGCAGTGGAGTGACATAAGTAAAGACTGAAGTGACATGATTAAAGATTGAGTTAAGAAGATTTAAGACAACTGTGCTGCTGCATTCTGGGTCAGTTGCAAGGGCTTTATGGCCCACATATGAGGACCAGCCAAGAGCGAGTTGCAGTAGTCAAGCCTTGAGATGACAAGAGACTGAACAAGCACCTGGATGGCCTCCTGAGAGAAAAGACTGAATCTTCCAAATGTCATAGAGGAGAAACCTGCTTGGCTGAGTCAGGTTCACAAAATGAGCTGAGAACTATAACTGGTCATCCAGAATCATACCAAGACTTCCTGCATCTTCACACGGAAGAACCAAGGAGTTCTCTAATGAGACGGCAAGATCACAGTGAGGACCTGTAATTCTAGGGATGAATAGCAGCTCAGACTTGCTAGGATTGAGCTTCAGGTTATGAGCTGCCATTCATGAAGAGAGCCTGCATGGAGTGGATGTGGACCCTCTTCATGTTACCTGTTAAGAGCCCCCATACAAATAGGATTCAAACCACTTCCACGCAGAACCAGTGATTCCAAGATTGGTGAGGACAGACAGAAGGATCTTGTGGTTGACTGTGTAGGCTGCAGAGAGGTCCAGAAGAATCAGAACCGATGACAACTTGACAGATCTTGCTGCCTGGAGCTTCTCTGTCACTGCTATGAAGGCTGTTGAGTGCACCAGTTTAAAGCCAGACTGATTTAGGTCTTGGAGCTGGTTCATAATTGATTATAGACTGCATGCACATTCAAGATTTTTTGAGAGGAAAGAAAGGAGTGATAGCTGTCGGTAGCTGCTGATATTGGAGCAGTCCAGCATGGGCTTCTTCAAGATGGGATCTACCATGGCAGTCTTGAATGACAAAGGAGCGTGACATAATGACAAGGAGCTGTTTATAATGAAAGTGATGACGGGCAGCTGGTCCATAGAAATTGACTGGAGCTGTGTGTATGGAATAGGAGCCAGCGGGCAAGTGGTTGGATTGCTGGATTTGAGTAGCTGTAAGACATCATCTGTGGTAGCAGAAGAAAAACAGGTTAGGAAATTAAGAGCAAAGGGAAAATGACTGAGAGAGGAAAAAGACAGGCAGGTTCTATTAACCTTCTCTTCAAAGAAAGTGATGAAATCCTCAAAGGCAAGAGAAGAGGGTGGGGGGGATGAGGAGAGAGGAGAAAATGCTAAAGAGCTTGCATGGATCAGATGCTGATTCTTCCAGTTTCCCACTGTAGAAAGATGACTTCGTAGCAGTTACTTCAAGTGAGAACTTGGAAAGGAGAGATTGGTAGGAAAGAAAATCTGAGTCATATTGGGATATCCTCCACCTTCTTTGAGCCTTTCTTAGTTCTTTCCGGTTACTGCACAGGACACCTGTGAGGAAAGGGGCAAGTGGGGAAGATCTTGCTGGCCTAGAGGAAAGAGGACACAGAAGGTTAATAGCAGATGGGTGTGAAAAAAGGAAAGTATCTGTAGCTGTATCCATGTAGAGAGAGGAAAATAAGTGAGAGTGGGGAAGGGTAGTTGAAGCAACAGATGAGGGAGGGATGGAGTGCAGATTGCACAAAGTAAAGGAAGAACATGAAGGGGTGACATGGACAGAAAGAGCAGGGAGAGTGTGAAAGATAGAAAGTGATCATCTGAGCAGTGAAACTGTGATATCTCACGCTGTGGTAGGTCTGCTGATGATCAGGTCCAAAACATTGCCTGCTCTGTTCATTGGAGTAGGCTGGTTAAGGGTGAGTTGGTCTTGTGACTGCTAGCCCTGCTTCTACAGTTAACACCTTACGCTTAGAAGAAATCTTATCAACACCGTTGCTGAGCCATATGCCAATAGATTTTTTTCTGGCTTAATCTCCGTTCTGAGGAATTCTCACATCATTCTCCCCTAACATCCCATGGGGAAAAATCTCTCTGTCTAATCCTATTCAGCTAAAATCTTAGTGAAATGAAATGGAATGACACAACCTCTCAAATGCACTACTTTGCAAAGAACTTTGAGATATGTGAAGGGGGTTGGAGCTCATGCCCAAATGTCTTCTCTGTGGATGAATGGATGGATGAATATAGATAGATAGATAGATAGATAGATAGATAGATAGAACTCAGACAAATGTTTTTGATACTCTACAGCAACAGGATGACAAGAAACAGCCTATAGGAAATGGGCCAGAGCAGCTGCAGGTTTTCATTCCAACAAAACAGGACTACACATGAAACTGAGACCAACTGATTAAGAATTTAAACTACTGTAGCACTGCACCACCATTGGTTCCTTTGGACGTGAAGGCACAGAGCCTCTGGGAAAGCACCAGATTCCCAGTTAGAGAGACTTCTTATTGTAAATAGTTGTTTTTTAATATGAGGTGAACATGTGTTGCATGTGCCTTATTGTGCTGGCTGTGGAGTTAGGGTGTGTGTCTGTGTTGTCTACCATCCACAGACAGTATACAGCTGTTACCGACCTGCCTGCTTCTCAGCTGTTTCACTGAGCGCTGGGCAGTGCTCCACTGCTACCAGTCCAATAAAGAGCCTTTCCTGAAAATGCTATATTTCCCACATCACGTTCTTTGTCAGACGTCAAGTTTGGTGTCAAAAGTGGGATTTCCTGCCCAGTGAACGGCGACACCACAAACTCAAAATGATCCCTGAAGAGGAACGAGCCTTGCCAAAGATTGCCACAGAGAAAATAGCTCAGCGAGGACCAGCAGCTGAGCCTGGCAGAGGACAGTAAAAGAGGTGGTAGTGAGGACTCCTGGATGAGGTTCAGCAGGTATTTCTGGCATTCGGGAAGGTGGTGGGGGGCACACTGCTGCCAGAGGAGCTGGGCTAGCACATGCAGCTCTCCACAACAGCCGACTTTCAAGCTATCACAGCCGAAGCAAGGAATGCGGTTGCGTGGAGGAGGAGGACGCAGCACTCAGTCTCTCTGCTGCGGCGCACCTAGGTAGAGGATGTGGGGCTGAAAGGGAGAACTGGGGATGTGAGCAAGTTTGTTTGCTGGGGCAGTGGACATTCCAAAACCTCTGCTGCATAGAGACTGCAAGGGGGTTATGGAGTGGGGTGTGGCCGTGCCCCAGGGACTCTACTCTGACTCTGCCCGGACTCTTTGTAGGTCCCCAAGACAGTTTGGACCTTTGAACAGGCCGCTGTGTAGCATTCCACTATTCAATCGTTTGGTCATGGGCATGTGGTGCCCAGGCCCAGATCAGCAAGTTATGAGCTCATGGGCACAAATGTTGAGTGGGCCCCTACCTGGTTACCTTTTTTGGGTGGTCAGTGATTTTTTGTAGTATCACAGCAGGTTATACAAGGCCTATGCACCACAACAATGTTGGCATGTCACCATTATGAGCGCATTTTTTTTCCATTCGAGGCAAAACAGGAACAAGATTATGCACACATTAATGAGAGCACAGTTAACAACCCTAATAACCAATGCAACACTTCCCTATAAAGCATACATCAGTTTTTGACAAGCAACACCTGAACCCCAATTAAGATGGCATAAAACCAGACAGCTGAATTGTATACATAGAGATACAAGCAGTCCAGCCAAAGTATACTGCTGAGGCCGGTATGGAAATTTTTTGAGTACCTGGAACATTATATTCAAGGTACATTCACAGGGACACTAGCTCAATGCTAAAAACCTGAAAGCTCGAGTGAGATAATGAAGGATAGTGTAACAGTTATAAAGCAGTGATTGGGGCAGAAAAATAATTTGATGTCTATTAACAATGTGGAGAGCATCAAGATTAAGATCAGCTGTAACAGAAAATTATGCCATGTCCTAACAGCAAGCTGGCATTTAAATGCTGTATTGCATTGTGTCATGAGGCTTTCAGAATGTCTACACCGGAAGCATCAAGTGCACATAAAAAGGTCAAAACTTATCAAAAGATAGCTGCGTTACTGATGTATTTAATAGAGGTTGTTGCGGGTTTTGTTTTTTCCCCAAATTGATCATCAATATATTAAATTACACAGTTAAAATAACATTATACTGCTGTTGTGGTGGGTAGCTTGGTTATGCTAACTTGGATCTACTTGGCTAACCTAATTAGCTAACACAAAACAAAGGTTTTCCCCTCTAACTTCCAGCACTCTAGCTGTTTTTCTCCAAATTGTTTACTGCAGGGTTCGTAGAAATCCCTCTCGTCTCCACTTCATGGAAGACTTACTTCTCATTCATTTTAAGGTGGAACTAAAGACTGTTGTAATACATCTGCGGGGCATCTATTAAAAAACAGCATGTCGCATCTCGCTGCATCGCAGTCTGCTGCTCTCAGCTGGTGCAGATGTAACCCAGGTTTCAAATGGCTAGAAATTAAATCCAGACACACAGTGGAATAATAATAAATTTAATGATTTATTTCAGAAACAATATAACACAGAAATAACAGTTTAGAAAAGTCAAAATAGATGACTAAAGAAAATAAATTGAGCATAAATCAACAGCCAGTAGTTCTTTGACAAGTCCTGGTCTGAACGAGAGATGGCCAATCTAAGTGGGTGTTACCTCCGCCTATCCCCAAGGGACATCCTGTGAAGAAAACGCGGAGTAGAAGAAGACAGAACACTTAAGTAAAATAACAAAGAAAAACTTGGAAGAAATACTAATCAAATAAGTACTCTAAAGAATTTTTAATACCTAGAACCACTAGACATTTGAGCCTGGAAGCTACTAGAAAGTTAATTAAATAGAACTATTAAGGTGCTTCTACTTACTCTGAGCTGTTGATACTCTTCATCATTAAAATGACTACTGAGGGGAACTTTGAGCTGAAATACGTCTGAAACGACGATTTCGATTTCTACTGGATTGGATTTGGTGAGTGTGATATGTATATTTTTTTTATGTAAATAGTTGTATGTGCAGATAAAGTAACAGCTAACTAGCTTAGCTGCTGTTACAGCCTATGCTAGAAGTGCCATTGGTGAATGCTAACCGCCATTTTGTACTACTGAAAAGTAATCCAGCCATGTGGTGTTACGAGTGTACAAATGTGTATATGTTGGAAAAGAAAAGTGAAATTTGGTTTGTAAACTGGTTTTGAACAATATGTGCAGGTGTATTAAGACGCTGTTTTTGTGAACAGGTAAGTTTTTTTGTTGGTTTGTTTCAACTCTCCCCTGCATTCGGTTGCACGTGGCGTGTGCACCCATTGGACACTAGATGGCGAGCCAAGCCCACGTCTAGAGGACAACTCACCAGACTTTCGAGTTCGAGCACTATAGACGGACTTTTCTCTTGGTGACTACACTCAACAGTGTGGTAGGACTGAAAATTGCAATTTCCCCAGTGAACTGAGCTTGAAAAATAAGACAATATAAGTGGTTCATTTTTGAACCACTTATAGTTCTAACATTTTTATGGACAGTTGAGAAAGAGGTTGAATTTGTATCTTGGTTATTGTCTGGTTGATTGACATTTGTTTGTTTTGTTGTTTAATTCATGTTTTAATAGTTTTGTTTTAAAAGAATAAGGGTTCATTATTTAAGGTTTGAGCATTGAGGGAACTAAAATAAGTGGAACTAAAACCATAAAGTAGCACTTCATACACTAGAATTTAAAGCTAAACTAACACCTAAACCATAAAAAGAAATTAATACTTACCTTAGCTAACTTAAATCCTAAACCCTAACTGAAAATACAGATATAAAAAGCTAATTACTGAAACTTTAATAGAGTGCACCAATTAGACTGACAAACTGAAAAAAATAGGTAAACTACTGATTGTCCAAGGACTGCATCAATAAAATTAAATATATTGATTAGCACAAGGTGAATATCTGGAAAAAAAAGATGCCTGTTAATTGTTTGAATTAGAGGGTAATTGAAGCTTTTGTGAACACTTGAAAGGTCCTCACTGTATTGTTTTTTTATTTTACTATTTGTTTTCATTGCTGTACTTATCTTGGTGAAGTTTAATAATTCTGTCAAAGCTAAGAAATCACAAATTCATTCCTTAATACAAACTCATATGATTTTATCTGCACTGGTCTCATCTCCATTTTTTTTTCTTAATTTTATGTAAAGTGCCGCTCCCTGAGCGAACCTACACTGGTCCATTCGAAACCCATAACACCTAGTTTAGTACTAGAGCTGACTCACGGGTTACACAGACATCTTCATTGATTATAAAGGAAGCGTTTTAGTATTGTTCTTATTCACGTTGCTTGCTGTTAGGATGTGGTGTTAGTTCATTTTTACAGCTGTGCCACTATAGTAAAGGTACCGCCACAAGTCAAAACAGCTGTATAGAATTTGTCATAATTACTAATGGGGGCCCCCTAGTGGCCCAGACCTGGCGGAGCCAGCTGGGAGATCGGCAGACTCCCAGTGAGAGAGACTTTGTGTTGTAAATAGTTGTTTTGTAACTTAAATGAGGTGAACATGTGTCACATGTGCCTTACTGTGCATGCTGTGGGGTTGGGGTGTGGGCAGAAGTGAATAGAGTGGTCTAAATCAATACTCAAGTAAAAGTATCGATATTTGGGTAAAATAATGACACAAGTAACAGTAAAAGTACCTTCTAATAAAACAACTTGAGTAAAAATAGGAAAAAAAGTATCAGGTAAAAAAACTACATCCCAGCCAATATATCCGCATGGGCTCCACATGGGTTAACAATGGGCTACCAGTTGGCCCCTCTTTAATGCTATTCATGACAATTATAGCTTTACAATAGACAGTTAAAGCTTATTAAACACATTCAAATAAAGCCTGTAAGCTTTCTGCAAAACTGCATATCACACAGCATATTCCCTACAAGTTTGTATCAGAACTTAAACTGAACCTAATTTTACAACTCCTTCATCCACAAAATTAAATATGTTGCATAGTTTATAAAACTATCCAAAATTTTAGACAGCTAGCTGAAAATTGTAGCCACCTGGCTAGACGGCTGTTTTAAATTTGTTTAGTGTTCAGTGGCTTACAGGCTTAATCCTCAATCATTTGGATTAATATTCCTTTAACAAAATGTTCTGTTTTACTTAGCAATATCAGTGAAATTGGACTAAATATCACTTTCCTACCTCCATAATTCTGTTCATTAATCCTCTGCAGTCAAAGGCTAGCCTTTTAGCTTTTTGAGGCTGAAGGCACCTAGATTGTTCTAAGCTTGTGGGGGTAAGGACTGCAACATTGACCTATGTTTAACCTGATTCTGAATCAGTCATTTTGACAATCTGTAACATTTTGAGCCAGTTCCAACCAGCTGAAACCAGTTGCAGAGACTGGTCGTTAATCGTTTATTAAAAATTAAGCAAAGTGGAAAAACAGAGACATTTATCGTCTGTCTTGTACTCATGTTTAAGTGGGCTGAGGCAGAAAATTGTGTACCACTTTGTCTGTACTTGCAATATTTTATTAGTAATATTTAAACACTGTTTATATATTTTAAAGCATTTAACATTTCATTTTTGTATATTTATGAAAATAAATGCAAGAAATGACCAAAACAACTCCCAAGACTCACAAATGAATGGGCAACTTGACTGGGGCCCAACTAGGGCCCACATCTGTAGTCATCTGTAGTCCAACTGGGGCACACAACCTTAACCCAACTAAGGCCCACAACTCCAACCCAGGTTTTGCCCAGGTAAAACCACATAGCCCAGTTAAATCCAATATGGGGCCCACATCAAACTGTTAACTGGGTTAAGTATAGAGTAACTTATAGAGCTGCAGTGGAACTTCATAGTAAATCCATCACCTACCAGCATGGCAAATAAAGTTTGTATGGCTCTATTTTTTTATTTTGTGAATTATTTTGGTCTAAAATAAAACGTTAAAGCTCCAAAGTCTGAGATGCTACCAATCTCAAAACATTACAAAGTTTATTTCATTTTTTTTGTTTTATTTACATAAATGCCTTTTACAACAGGCATTGTCACAAAGAAGCTTTACAGAAAAATCCAGGTCTAAGCCCCCATGAGCAAGCCAGTGGCAACAGTGGCAAGGAAAACTCCCTAAGAGCATGAGGACGAAACCTTGAGAGGAACCAAGACTCAAAAGGGGAACCTGTCCTTCTTTGATGGACACTGGATAGCAAAACAGTAACAAGAGCAATATGAACATAGAAAAAGGTTTTACCATTAATATAAAATGTTAAAATAGTGAAAAGGGAAAAAATAGCCTGTCATTGAACAGAGGTATTTTGATTAAGCAATGATAACTGATGACTATCGTTAGAGTAAAAGCAAAAGTATTATGACTTGAAAATACTCAACAGAGTACAAATCCATCAATAATTAACTTAAGTACATGTACTTGAGCAAATGTAACTAGTTACTACCCACCTCTTGGTGTGGATTTGTGTTATCTACCATCTATGGTCAGTATATGGCTGTTACTGACCTCCCTGCTTCCCAGCTGTTTCAGTCAGGGCTGGGCAGAGGTGCTCCACTGCAGCCAGTTCAATAAAAAATCCTTTCCTGAAGCACTATTTTTCCTGTTTCTCCTTATTTGCCAAATGCCACAATATAGTTGAATTACTGCATGTTTATCTGTCACTCTAAAATCTGTAAAAATCTTGCCAGGTAGTATACACTCCATTTCAACAGGTGTTTGGAGCAGCTTCCCTTGTCTCCTCTGGTATTTGGACAGCATCAGGAAATTGGTTTACAGGTCACAGAGAAGAGGAGGAAGATCGGAAAAAGCAGTCATTTTAGGGTTTTTGCACCCAGTCCTGGAGTGAACCTTATTAACTTTTTTTTCGATCCAAAATTTAACAACTTAATGAAATAAGAGTAGTACCATAGTACTTAAAGCGTTTAAATTAATAATACTTAAAATTAGTGATTTCATTGAATATAACTGAACTAAAAATTATAGACACGTATTTTTTAGTTCCCAGAAATCATTAGGCCTTTGCTTACTGGGGGCAGTTGAAGATGGCGCGAGGCAGCTGATGTTGGCACAAAGTAGAGGGGATAGTGAGTTTGTTAAGGCAGTTAGAGAGGTCTAGTTTCCATGTTGACATGAGGCTCTAGGTGGTGCTGAAACACTGCACCTCACACTGGGAGCTGAGACCTGTCAGGCAATGTAACTAACTAAATTGATCATCAAGGATCACTTATGCTCACATTCTCAAATATATTTCACCATTTTACAGTAAAGATGTCCAGGAATGGAATGCAATTATTGGTTATATGTAATCAGAAAACAGAAATTAAGTATCCGTATTCAGTTCACGTCACATTTTGTAAAGGCAGTATTCAAAATGCAGTTACTTTTTAAATTTTAGGGGAATTCTTTTAGAATACTTTCTCACCAAATTTAAAAAATATACACCATCAGTGCTTATTTATTAACTATTTTAAAATCAGCACACACCATGTAAAAACATATTCTAAATAACTCAAAAAATGGCTTCTTTACAAACACTGGTTACTACTAAAGCCAGAGTGGGCTGATAAATCGGTGTGATGAACCGGATATTAATCTCTTTTGATGGATAATGGAACTGAATTGTCTCCTCAGTAGTGGACATGTTCATGAGTGATAAGCTTATGCAATACATTAACTAAAAATCACATAGCTTCCCGCTTTGTAGTCAGGTTTGCAAGATTTTGTTTTTTGGGATGTGGTGAATTGTTTGCTAAGTTGATGAGATGGCAGTGGAATTATGGGAGTAGTAGTGGACTGAAGCAGGTAGTAAAAGATAAAATAATGTTTTGAATTTTGTAACTTTATTTTACAACCCCGTTTCCAAAAAAGTTAAGATGCTGTACAAAATGTGAATAAAGTCAGAATGTAAATCATTTAAACCTTACATTTAAATGAAAATAGTACCAAGACAACATATCAAAAGTGGACACTGGGAAATTTATTGTTTTTAGAAAAATATATGTCTATTTTGAATTTAATGCCAGCAACACGTTCCAATGGGACAGGGGCATGTTTACCACTGTGTTACATCACCTCTTCTTTTAACAAAACTCTGTAAGGGTTTGGGAACTGAGGAGACCAGCTGCTGTTGTTTTGAAAGTGAAATGTATTCCCATTCTTGGGATATAGGATGATATAGTATTTCAGCTGCTCAACAGTTTGGGGTCTACTTTGTTATATTTTATAATAATGTGCCAATGTTTTCAATGGATGACATCTGTACTGCAGACAGGTCAGTGTGGCACTCGGACTCTGGATCCTATTTATATAAGGTTTCTTTTTTGCATGGTAGAGTCTTGTATGGCAGAGAAATTAATGATTAACTGTGTTCACAGACATTGTTTTTTGGAAGTGTTCTTGAGTCCATGCAGTGATTTCCACTACCGAATAATGTCTGTTTTTTTATGTAGTGATGCCTGAGGGCCCAAAGATCACAGCCAGCCAGTACAGATTTTCGGCCTTTTCCCTTGCATACAGAGATTTCCCTGGATTTCCGAATCTTTAGTGATTGTGAAATCCCCAAGTTCTTTGCTATTTTATGTTGAAAAATGTTATTTTTGAAGTTTTGCACTATTTGTCTACGTAGCCTTTCACAGAGTGGGAAAAGTAAAGACCTCCCTGTCTTTACTTTTCTTCTTTACTGAAAGACTCTGCCTTTCTAGGATAAACTTTTTATACTATATAGTAATTATAGTAATCATGTTATTGACCTGTTGCCAATTACCCACCAGGTGTTTCTATTAGCATTACACAACTTTACCAGTCTTTTCTTGCGCCTCTCCCGACTTTTTTGAAGCATCAAATTCAAAATGGGCATATATTTTTCAAAAACAATAACATTTCTCAGTTTCAACATTTGAAATGTCTTTGTACATTTTTCAATTATTTATAGTGTTTAAATGATTTATACATCATTGTATTTTGTTTTTATTTACATTTTACACAGCTTCCCAACTTTTTGGGGAATAGGGTTGTACATAAGTGAATTTATTTATCAAACATATTACCAGACGAATTACATGAAGAAAACTGCCAAGCACTAACAGCGAGCAAGAGAATGAATTAAATAAAAATTACAACAGCTGCAAAGTGTCTTATTAATGCTGCAAAGTGTCTTATTAATATTTATTCTAAATGAATTCTAAGTACATTACTTTTTATGTAATGGAATACATTACTGAATACATTTAGGGAAGTGTATTCAGTATTCAGCCAAGTATTCTGCCCAATCCTGGACAGGTTTGTAGAACCAGATAATTCTCTCAGATAATATGAAGCGCATTTGCACACGATCTGTGCTAACAATTTTCAAACATCAAGAGACTCAAACATTTGAGCACTCTAACAAACCTTTTTCCCCTGCTAAGGAATGAATGATACGCAGGTATTAGGTACGTCAGGTGAATTTTATTAAAATTAAAAATAAAAAGGTTTTCATTATAAGTGCACATCTAAATGTCAGCCTTCACCAGTGTAATATAGTCTCGTTAAGTTTTCATGTATTCTCTTTGGTTATGGTGAAAACATAGGTAAAGCACCCAAACTTCAATGTACATATTTTTAGACTGAACAACAGTGTGACCAATTAGACTCTCATCTTTCTCTCTCTCTCTCTCTCTCTCTCTCTCTCTCAGAAACTCTCCATGGTATTTTAAACTAGCTTCACCTATCCGATGCTATCACACTCAAAAGCCGCCACTGCAACTCAACCTGGCACTGCAGGAAATCAGCCACACACAGCTCTGATCTTTCATTTCCACAGGAAACATTGCTTAGAGGAACTACCAGAGGTAGGACACACATATAAATATACAACCCACAGCTAAGAATGAGGCTGGATTTATTTAAAGGGAGTGCTGTGTTGTCTTTGTGTGTATTTGAGAATGTGTGCAGGCGTCAAACTAACACTTGATTTTTTTTGTCTTTGTGAATAAAACGTCACCTCATCAGACCTGACCATGATTTCCTACTCTGTTTAGCTCATAATGAGCACACGCACACACCCACACACACACACATACACACATATACATTACCACACTCAGACACACTTCTCTACTGGTGAATTGGGGTCAGTCTTTTAAATGTTCCTAGATTGTTATCTCCTACATTTAATGGGTTAGGTCAAGTTTCTTGCTTCAAGTAAAAGCCACAGACCGATCTATATCTAAGTGATGCTAATTTACGTGTGTGTGTGTGTGTGTGTGTGAGAGAGAGAGAGAGAGAGAGAGAGAGAGAGGGAGAGTGTGTGTATATGATTTAGTCTGTATATATGTGTGAAAGAAAAAAAGGCATGTATACAGACAGACCCGCAGATTCCAGTGTTATCATTGTATGACATTTGTTACTTTTTCTTTCATAGGACTTCAGCAGGGAGATGAGGTCATTCTGTTAGAACTCGTATACTCCTGAAACACACACACACACATCTCCTGTAGACCTACATTGTGAATGGGCTGAAAGAAGGAGGAGTAGCGTATGCAGTGCAGGCAGAGATGAGTCCCCTGGTACAGCGAGCACAGCTCTGTTCAAAAACCCTGCTGTGAAAACACCAGCAGGTGGGTGAATGGAAAGCAGGTGTCGTGGCCTGTCTCAACCTCAATTACTCCTGAAAAACACATGACTACATCAGCATGTCTGAAATGGGACAGTCATCTGAACTGCCTAAACACACTGCATTCATCCACACTATGATGCCCCTGGTTACCCAGATTGTCCTGTGTAACACATACACACATTCCTCATTTTACCCACAGTGGAGCTCCAGCCTGATTTACACACCACTGTTAGTAACACACACATGCCAGTATTTGCGCTAATTGAAAGTGATGTTAGTCAGTTTAGAGTGCAGAGTGGCAGCTCTGCTGTAACACTATCTCCGGGTTCACTTCTAATCACGCAGACTACCTCCAGAATCCACTGGGCTCTCCTGGCCTCCCTGAGCAGGTCCAGAGAGTCCCTTGGCCACAGGAACACAGACTGAGCCTTTTGGCAGTACTAGTGCGTGGGAAAGCACCCAGCCAGTGGTAAAAATGACAAAGTCCATAACATATAGGACCATATTTACTGATTTTAGACTGGACAGCCAGTAGATTATCCCTGAAATGGCTTTATGCATCTGTGTAGAAAGATCTTCATAATGTTAGAATCTTAGAGTCTTCCATATTAAAAACATTAGGCAGAAAAAGCCTTTTTTCAGGCCTTAGAATTGTTTATAAAGGTAAGTGTTTTCATGAAAAACAACACTCAGTACATATTGTTTATACTGTAATTCTACTGTAATACTCATCCACATTAAATTTTTAAACCAGACAGACAATGAATGCACACTAAGTACTTGCTAACTATATTTACAAATATAGCAACCAGGGATTTCCTTTATTTGGTGGTTCACTCACCCCAACACACATACCTCAGTCAGCTCCAATCAATCTTAAACCACCCTGCACACTTACGCAAATATACCCACACTCATACACCCCACTGTGTCCCTACCTCTGAACAAATAACTACTGCTGCACCCTTTTCTGTCAGCATCCTGACTTGAGATAGTAGAAGAACAGTGGAATAGGACTCTATCGATAGGGTGTGGGGGGCATGAATTCTCTTTTCTGACTTACAGAAGTGAAAGAAGTTAGGGTGAAATGAACTAGGGCATATTTATTGTGTAGTTAAAGTGCAGTGGCATGACTGTAAAGGATCAGACACTGTAGGGTTGTGGGTTGGGGTGTGGTTGTGTTAATGGCAGTATGGGGTAGAAGTGGTTATATTAATGGCAGTGTGGTGTAGTTGTGGACCAGGCTGCAGTTAATAGCAGTAAGAAGTTGTGTAAGGTTGGCTTGTGATTGTATTGGAGGTTGCTGTGGGTTTGTGCAGTTGTGCTAAATTCAGTGGGCTTACAGGATGGTTATAATACCCTCAGTATGTCTGTCTCAGTTCTGATAGGGAGATCAGACTGGCTAATCACAGAGAATGAGTGGAATGAACCCAGCCGCTATACACGCTGACATTATGCTGTCCCTGTGTGTATGTGAATGTGTCTGTGTGTGTACACTCTTAAAGCAGATGTGTTGAAACAACACATTCTGTCGTTAACTAGACACATTTGTATGTTCAGTTAAGGACAACACATTTTTGTTCCTTTTAACACAAAATATGTTGAAATGTTTCTGTGCCTAATTACAGAGAATTTTTTTGCAGAACTTGTGCTAATTGTTAAAATGGGTGACACAAGTAAATGTGTTATTTAACACATCACTTTTTAGAGTGTATGAGATAATGTAAAGAACTTTTCTTTCTCTTTCTCAAGGACTTGTCAGGGATCACTTAACAGAGAGTTTGCAGAGAAGACAGTAGCATTGCAGCATCTGTCAGTTTCTGATGCCCTTTATTAAGGCAGAGAAGGTAGAACCTAAGCAACTCACTAATGCATTCCAGTACCATTACCAACAGACTTAAAACATCCTCATCATTCTTAAAATACACAAGAGAGGGCTCAATATAGGGGTCAAGCATTCAGGACAGGACTGCTCTTTTTGTGTGTATACCACAGGTGCACTCACCCACTTCTAAGAATATAGTTAAGAATGACTTACCTGACCATATCATGTTTCTCTCTGTAGACAAGTGCATATGGTTTTTGCACCACCGACATCACAAATGTGTTCGTCTTTGTAATGACGGTTTGTAATGGTTATTCACTACAACCTTACTATAATATCCCTCTCTATGTAGTTGTTGACAGACTGTTCTTGTTCACTAATGCATGAGCAATGCGGTCTCTGAATGTTTGCTTACCACCTTAATTTCCAACCCTATTTACTGATGTCTTTTCCAGACAACTAAATGCAGATGTCACTTCACGCTCCTGCCTTGATCTTGGTCCAACTGGGCCTAATCAGCATTTTTATATATGCAACAGAGCATGAATGTGAATTGCTTAATTACATCATGCAGTACACATGTCTGGAAGAACCTGTACTAGGTTTCTCCTTTAATTTGTCTGCCAGCTGTATCTATATTCCTCCACTGTTAGTGTGCTACACTCAACACAAATGGCTAAAACTAAGTTCAATTGGTCATGAAATATTATTAAAATGTTGAAAAATAAACTGTAAAGAGGTGACACCCTTCTCCTGACACTGTTCAGGGATAAAATAGAAGTGAAGAACAAAAGATTGATTGGCCAATACTGTGTAAAATGATTTTATCAAACTTACTTTTATCTTACAATATTGGCTACAATATAGTAACAGCTAAACATTATCAAACACATTTCAGCATGTGGCTGTGTTTACAGTCCTTACCTCTGTCCTTGCACCTTGGCACAGGACAAAACCTTTCTTCTTTGCATGTGTGAATGTCTGAGTATATGTGTTTGTGTCTGTGCATGTGTAAGTGTGCATGAGGAGCATACGGCTGGTTTGATGGACAGTGAGTTGTGCTGGCAGTACCCTTTGGTCTGTCCTTCCCTACTCTTATCATGGCTGATACTGGGTTATTACTTTGGGAGCTGGTAGCTTTCTGGCCCCGATAAAGCCACCATAATGCTTTTATAATCTAACCTCCACTTCCAGTCAGCGGCCAGAAGAAACCGCAGCCTATAAAACTAACCTTTGTCCGAAACATTCAAGGTGACATGATAATACCCATCATTAGAGAGCTGATGATGGAACAAGAGAGGATACACTGTTTGTCTCTCACCTAACACACACACCACCATACCAGCTCTATGTCTAAACACCTATAGCAACATGTATCCTGTGTCTGTGCTGATGGTGTCTATCTCTCTATGAGATACAGTTATTTCAGCATATCTGTCTGCTGCACTGATTCCCTTTATTACCAACAGAGACAGACAGACTGCTCAGTCAAAGACAGCACATATGTGTATGTGTGTGCGTGCAAATGTTAGCCATAGTTAGCCATTGTGACGCCAGAGTTGGAGCGCTGGCCTCATGTCCCAGGGGTTGATGGGAGCTGTGATATGGGTGCTGTTGTTATCTTATCTGGCTGATCAGCTTGGCTGGAGAATCTCCACTGCCACCAATGATAAGCTTCGTTTTATTTCCCCCGACCGGTCCACTCTTCAGCAGAGTAATAACCTACCCCACCCTGCACTCACGGTGCAGTGGGAAGACTGCACAGACACAGCAGGGAGGTAAATATCAATTAAGGATTACATTTCAACAATACATAAAACTTCACCAATTTGAATTTTATGTGGAAAGAAAGAGAGACAAGATGAGATTAAAAGAGGAGCGTCACATGCTTTATTAATCAGGTCTTGTATAAGGTCTATTATTTATATAAGGTGTATTAATGACGCTATCACCCATAGTCCCTCTCCTCTCTGTTCCACTAAGCTCTCCAGAGAGCCTGGTACCTGATGAGCTGCCATTAGAGGGTGCCAGATCCTGCTTGTGCTTTTTGTTTTTTTCTCTACACAATGGAGCAATATAGGCAGAATATCTCTCTGCATTCAGTTGTGCACCAGCAGCCAATAGAATTATGCAGGTTACAAAAACAAATATTACACTGGGGTTATTGATTTTCTGTGTTTATTTCACCCCATAACTTACTCTCAGACTCTCTCTCTCTTTCTCTTTATCTCTCTCTTATATACCTTTATAAGCCTAATTGTGGGTATTGTGTGAGAGGCCTGCAGTGTTAGATGGGAGCAATGTGAGCATTTACTGATGAAGTGTTGGGTGAGGTGCTGGGAGCTGCACCTGTGTGAAAATCAGCCTGGAGGACGGAGGCCTCTGTATTCCCCTTTTCATTTACATCCTGTTTATACAGTTACTCACCCATTCGAGAGAGAGCAGAACAGTACTCTATATGTTATATGCTACCAGCAATGAATAGCAACATCAGAAGTGGTACACTACGCACACAGAGCAAATTTATGTATGGGTCTTGATCCATACATACAAATCCTACCTGCATTATGTAGCCACAATTTTAGTACAGAGTTTAGCTGCACAGTGAGGCCCTCAAATTTGTAATAGTATCTAACTGCACTGTAATAACTTCACCTCCATTTTATCTGAGACACTAGATGCATTGTGAGGCCTTCATCTGTATCACCAGGGCCCCAAGAATAATCTCCAAATAAAAGGCCCCTCCCTCCTTGGAATGCATCTCTAGCTTTATTATGAGCAAAGGTCTGCAGCAGCTGGCACTGCGAGGTCCCGACCACAGCTATCTTATCTTCCATCTGCCATAAATATTTGACAGGGAGAGCAAGAGAAAAGAGAAAAGAAAGAGTGAGGGGGATCATCTTTTTCCTGAACCCGGATGACATTCAAACATCTTTAAATTTGCCAAAGAATTTAAAATGGAACAATAAAGCATTCTGGAGACAGAGCAACTTATCATGGACAAGTATATGATGCTGCAGTACTAACCCTACCTACAGCTCTGAATGTATAACAGAGATTGAATAGTCCTTTCAAATTTGAATAGGACTTAATCTGGCGGGTTATCAGCCTGAAGATGTTTATGGCAAAGGTGCATATGAGCTAAGTTGCAGATAATGTATTTTTTGATTTTTAGAAAATTATGAGATACTGTCTAGTCTCTTGATTCTTGAGCTGCAGCAAAGCTCTGGCCTGTTTTTATAGGCTTAGAGTAGCTCTACCTCTGCTCCTGGTGCAAGAGTTTAAAACATTAAAATCTCAATGCACATGTGTCCAAAAGAAAATCTATTATCCATTCATTTCAAGAGAAAATAAAGATTACAATATTCTTAGCTGAACATTCAGCTCCAGTGCCATGGAACCCTTTTCAGTTTCTCATGCTGAAGAAACTAAGAACCCTTGAAACTTGTTTTCAGCTCCAGTGCTCCAGCTTTGCACTAGCATGTATTTGTCGTTCTTCACCCTTCAGCTGTAGGCAAAGCCACAATATGAGTGGAGCAAGTGAATAAGGCAGAAAATCTAAATTAAGCAGTATAGCCAGAGCTGTTTAAAAAGCCATTAGAGGAAGAGATGGGCTGTGTGTGGCACTTCATAAATTCTCCTTTCCTGGCAGAAATCTGGTAACAGATCTGCTCTTCTTGCCCAACACTAATAGCACTGAGGTCATGCAGAATAGGGGATGTGTACTTCAAACTACAGAGAGTTTGATTGGACTAGAATCAAGAATTGTTTTGTTGTTTTTGTCATAGTGAGAGCAGGGATGCTGCCCCTAGATCAGCACCAGTTGTTTTACTTAGCCACATTACAGGTTAGAGACACACTATAACTGTGCACTGCTGTCACAACTCTTAAACTTTAATCCTCTGGGATCTTAGGATATTTTCTCAATTTTTGTGTATCTTCTTAAATTTGCCTTTAAAACCACTTGCATATAAAATGCATGGATATCATGTTATATGAAAATTCTCTGTTATCTTTTTCACTAATTTTCAAAACTTCAGCTTCGACTTCAGCAGCTGTAAACTCTTTGCACGCCATTTCACAAGTTGAGATGTTTCCGATGTTGTCTGAATGAAGAACGAAGGGTTTCCAATGTGATCGATAAGTCCCCAGTGATGTCCTGAGTGTTCATTGGTCAGTTTTACACAAAAAGTAGATGAAGACATGAATTCACCAATAACACAGTGTGCGAGACAGATGACATGTTTCTCGGCACCTCTTCATAGCCTCATAACCCCAGATGTGAGTCACATATGATCTAACGACAAGATGGAATCGAAAGAGGAAACTCTACAGATTCCGGAACTGTATTTCAGCGTTAAGTGATGACTGTGAACAGTAACAGTGCTGTGTATTCTAAGTAAATCAAGACCATCATATAAGCAAGCATGAAATTAACCATATCTACATTAAGAAAAAATAAACTTTCAAATGCCATATCACTGGTAGCTGGACCTTACTAGGGCATCTGGGCGTTTAATCACCAATTAACTACTGTAAACTGTTATCTTTAGCCTGGACACACCTTTGGACACTATCATGCATCAGCAGTCACACACAAAGAGTGGTAAAGCCATATAACGAGAGCTGACAGACAGTTAGACAGTCACAGTGGCTAGGTGAAGGCCAGTTAGAGAGGGAAGAGCCAATAAGCATAGCCTCGAGATTATGTGAATGTTGTGCAGAGAGGTGTATCAGAGCGAGTGTGACCTTTAATGACTGTGAGTGACTCATTTATTTATGTACAGGATAAATTAATGAATGCACATAAGGAATTATTTAGTCTTCAAGAGGGTTTCATGTGTATCATTCTAAATGCTTTTTTTGCTTTGCCCCTGGTGCTTGTGCAGAGTATCTGACAGAGGGAGTCTGTTATGCAATGTGACAGTAAAGCATGTCATAAACTACTGTTTATGCCCCTTCATAAAAACAAGGTGTGTTTCCCCAGCATGTTTATAGCTCTATAGTATTGCAGCCTCTCCTCTCACTCACTTTTATAAGGCAACTTGTTAAAAATCAAATGCAAATGTTGGTCAATTAAAGAGCAAACAGCAGCCCCTGGGCTTTACAGGGCTCATGCTGGTGTCAGGATTATTGCAGAAATTCAAAGTTAATTTTTGATCACTTGTATTTTTTGACTATCAACTGTATTTTATATCTTATCACCACTGACAGCCACACAGAAATGTTGAGTGGTTAACAGAAATACAGCTGGGAGGAGGCAGTAGAGTAGGACAGCTATGTTCTGAGTTTCTGTTAGACCTATTCCTATGCTGCATGGTTATTGCAGTGTATTTTAATAATATACTAATACATTATCCGGTGCACTTTGTAGTTCTACAATCACAGACTGTAGTCCATCTGTTTCTCTGCATACCTTGTTAGCCTACTTTCATTCTGTTCTTCAGTGGTCTGGACCCCCATATGACCACCACAGAGCAGATATTATTTGGCTGGTGGATCATTGCAGTGACACTGACATGCTGGTGGCGTGTTAATGAGTGTTGCACTGGTACAAGCGGATCAGATTCAGCAGTGCTGCTGGAGTTTTTAAACATCTCTGTGTCAGTGCTACACTGAGAAGAGTTGACCAACCAAAAATATCCAGCCAAAAAAATCCTGTGGGCAGCATCCTGTGACCACTGATGAAGGACTAGCAAATGGCCAGCACAAACTGTGCAGCAACAGATGAGCTATCATCTCTGACTTTACATCTACAAGGTGGACCAACAAGTTGTGGACAGTGAGTGGACAAGGTGTGGACAGTGATTTATAGCATTTTAATGTTTTTAAATACAACAGTAAGAAACTGTAATTCAGAAAACACTGTAAAAATATGATAAACAGCTGGAAACCCTGCTGCCACTATTTTATTTTAGGAAAATTTCTACAGCGAAAATTTTCGCAACCCACACATACAATATCTGTTCATACGATCTCTTTTCATATGTTGAAGGTGTGGTGAAAATTCATAAAGGGAAATTAAAAAGTTGTGTTAAGAGGCTCTTTCATGACAATGGCACTGGTGTAGAGCAGCCATACTCTCCCAAGAAGTTGCTGAAGAACCACACAGCTGATGAGTTTAAGCAGCTCCACTTTCCAGCTGCACACACACAATAAGCTTGAATCAGCCTGTTCTGTTCTCACTCATCTGTTATTTCGCAAGTTCCAATAGTGAAGAACACAAGAGAAATTACAAAAAGCAAAAGTATAGGGAACAGAAAGAATGGCAAGGCAAACTAAGGTGACAGAAAGGAAAAATGCTTTGTTGCTTTGGGCCTCCTGTTTTGTTTCAGCTGAGCAAATGTGTGTGTGTGTGTGTGTGTGTGTGTGTGTGTGTGTGTGTGTGTGTGTGCGTGTGTTTGTGTGGAACAGAGCAAGGGAATGAACCTGATGCATTATAGTCTGTGTAGGATTGGTCACTGAGTCTGTTTTGATCTGAATGATCTGACCACCAGACCAGCAGTAGTATGTTTGTGTGTGTAAGGGATCAGGCTTCTACACTAGTTCTGCACTGATATATGATATATGATTTTGTAAAATGTCACATGATTTAGAATGCATGATTCCACATCTATTCGCATACTCATACTCAAACTGTGTGAAGTTTCACCATGTCACAAGTATTAAACTAGGTTTTAATGTTGTCACCTCCAGAGCCAACTGTACCTTGGGGTTGCAATGTTGTGCAGCTTTCCATTTCTTTTATCATCAAATGAAATAAAGCTCCACCAGCCTTGCAGCATTTACTGAGCTGACTGGCGGATCTGAGTTAATGCCTTAACAATGAAACAACAAATGCGGGCATACTTTCCACAAGCCTCAGTGTGCAAAAACATTTCATAGTCTGACAGGAAAATATACAAGACTAGAAATCTAAACAGGGTCTGGTGCAGGCCCAGTGCAGGCTGTTCGAAAATGCTACTCTGTGTTTTTCCTTCTAATTATTTTAGCAGGAGCGCTGCTTACTTTGAGAGTGATTAATCAAAGCCAACCATCAACTGCAGCATGGCCCGCATTTACCGCGCCAGTGGATCCACCATTATTACCAGTTAACTGAAACCTTGTTTGGAAATAGCAAGTTCAACGTTTCCACCCATATTATCCCAATTAGGCTGCTGAGGATCTCTTCTGAAGAGGAATGACCCGGATGGCTACTAGAGTTTGGATAGGACACCCACGTGGATCATGAGGGAGAAGAGGAGTGGGAGGAATAAGAAAACGAAGGACAATAGAATCTGTGGGTGAAAGAGGAGGAGAAACAAACATAAACACCCATATTTTTCTGACTTATTTCACGCAGACTTCTGATTCCCTTATTAAGAAATTACTGGACAATGACTTTCTCTAAAATAAAAGCAGGTTACCTGAGGATTTATGTGCAAACAAAAAACCTAAACCTTTGAGTTTGTTATTCTCCTAGGCAGTAATCATAATAAAACTGAGTTCCTTGTTAAAAATGTACATTAATGAGATCAATAACAACATCAATAAATACCAAAACTGAAGGAGAAGTGTATATTCTATTCTGGTATGACTTGGTATGGTGAGTGTAGTCATGGATCTGCTCAGCTTAGGCTAGCAGCAGAAGCTTAGAAGTTTCGTATTTCAGATCTGTGGATCTTGGCAGTTAGCATATACTCTAAAATGGCTACAAAATTCTCTAAGGAGCAAATTAATAAAGAAATGTGACAACACTCAACCCTCACAGCTACAATAACCCTTTCTCAGGCAGTAGAAAGAGTGCGGTGTTGAAATATCAGTTACTCTGGCAGGAACACCTCGAGGCTGTGAGCGGCCTGTGAACTGACTCCTCTGTGCTAGCACCTTTATGCTAATCAGAGTTCATTCATTAAACAAGCTGGACCGATCAATGACAGAATGTCAGCTGACATCTCATTTCAGTGGCTGCCCCCTTTCCACGAACCCCACAATTCTTTAACACCCCCCCTCCCCAGTCTTTTTTGAGAGATAGATTTATGATACTGAGCAAGGCAGCAGCTGGCTAGGCGGTGTGCAGTGTGCTAGGGAAGCTAATCTTGTTTACATTCAATCTGCTATTTCCTCTCTGCTGCAGCCTTGAGAGGGGAATGTCATGTAATATGTGTATTAAAAATAAGTGTAGCAGAGCAGGAAACAACCTACTGGCAGAGCGCAGCCTTTGAGGCTTGGCCAACACAGCCGGCCGCGAGGTGCAATTGATCTGCACCGCAATGCAACCACATTCCTTCAGAACACGAGCACTCACTCAGGGCCAGAAACCTACACTACTGCTGAAAACAGCAGTCACTCACACTGACTCGATCAATTAGGGACTGGGGTAAAAACGCAAACCGAACAGGTACGCATGTGTGTGTGCATGCACTTGTGTTTGTGTGTTGATGGTAATCTTGCTTGCCATGTAACCTGATAAGGATGTATCATGTAGAAATGTTATTTCATTAAATAAATATTCAATGAAATTGAATCTTTCATGCTAAAATTATGCTCTGCTCTACACATATGCTTATGCTTTTTCTTTTGTGTCTGGGGTGATTTGTGGATCAGTCACCACACTCACCCCTGCTCTGAGGTTCAGTAAAGCTCCCACACTGAAGAGGTGGAGGTCTACCAGGGTTTCAGGTCTCAATGCAATTTGAATATGAGTGATTGTGTGTGTGTGTGGGTGTGCATGTGCACGTATGTGCGGGGATGTGTGTATGTGTGTGTGAACGCCTGCAGAAAGGGAGGCTGATAAGCAACCTCAGGGAGGAAATAGTAATAGAACCTAAAAACACAGCGGAAAGGCTTGTGGGGGTTTTTATGGAAAGTAAAATTTAAACTCTAACCATGCAATCACCACATTAAAGCAAGCCGTTCTGGAGCTGACCGCTGGTATGCTGCTCTCCTGCCAGCTTGCTGCTTTTCATTAGATCATTCGATTTTTTCAGTTGATTTGGCAAATTAACTAACAACAGGCAAAGCACACCATGCAGGCTGGAAAGGAGTGTAGCGGCAAATTGCGTTTATCAAAACCACACTACAGCTATGTTATAAGAGCTGATCAGGAGTACACACCATGTCCCTATCAGGAATATGAAAGCTCAGGAATAATCTTGTATAGGTTGCTGTAGGGTACCTAACACAGCACAGATATTTTATTTCCACAAAAAGTCACTGACAATTTCAAGATGGCATTAGCACAGAATCTTATCCAAAAAATACACAGCAAGAACAGAGATTTCTGACATTAATGTCATGTGAGCCAAACTATCCCACTATAGATCATTCATCTCCAGCAGTAGTCACCATCAGCACCATCAGCAGCACTACCAGAAATGTTACATTACAAGAATAATGTCACCTCTAAGGAATTGGTTATTGCTACATAACAAAAATGAACTCAAATCAGTTTCTCAAATCTTTGCTGTCCATTGAATTATATTAAGATACTTTACATACAATAGAATAAAAATAGAATAAAGACAATTGTGTTAGTTTTAATGTAGAGGAAGCATGCAGGGACTCACTAAGCAGTGAGGACCAGAGGGCTGTATTTTGTCTATTTTGGAAGCAACTGAGAGTTGGGCTTTTGGTCCTGAAGGCTCTGTGGTACTGCTGGCAGCAGCTACCACTTAACTTTCCGAAGCACTAAATCCCATTAAGCCAAACAGCACTGATGGTACAAACTATCTCAAACTCAGCAGAGGGCTGCTTCCATTTTCTTATGCCTTTCCCAGCATCACTTCACTGTAGTGGACCACCTGCCTGTGTGTGGAGTTCCCCCGAGGATAACTTGGGGAATATTATGATTTCACTGGACTGTTCGTACCTCAAGTGCATCCTCCTGAACCATGGCAAACGGGGCTATTTCCAAATTTACTGTACAAGGGCTTTGCAGATGAAGGGAAAATTGCAAGCTGTTGATTACTTTTGACTTTGAAGTGCTCCCTTTTCAGCAGGCTGATTTGTTTTCAGTTGAAACCCTCATAAAACATGTGCTGTAATCAAGAATATGCCACAAATCATGCGAGACATTAGATTATATGCCAGAAATACCAGTCCATCTGTTGCAGAGAGGAAAAAAAAAGAAAGACAAAGAGAGCAGTTTTCCCTCAGCTAGAGAGTATCCATTCCTAGTGGTACTGTAAAGAATCAAGAGATTATTATATCCATTGAAAGTGTCTTTATATAACTCCTGGAATTCCTAAGAGTCCAAAATTTCCTTATTCAACATATTGTGGCACTACACACTTGTAAGGTATCTATGTTACATCACCCCCAGTGCAGTAGGTGCTTATTAGAGAGCTGGGCCTTGTGTATGGGAAAGTGTATGAGAAACACAATATTTTCTACAAAGTATTTTTCTTTTCTTCATTATTTATCCAACTTCTAAGGATATAGGCTGAAATAAAAGTAGCCTACTTGGCTCAAGTATCATGCAGATGAGTTATTATACTTGAAAGTATTAGTAGATATGATGTGCCAACCCTCAAAGGCTCATCCCTCCCAACAATTCTGCCAGTGGGTCTGTGTCACATCATGTTTTACATACATATAATATTTATTTATTATGTTACCAAACTATGTTGCTCAGTATTCAGTGATGAGCAACTAAGTAGTCACAGCACAGTTTAACTACTCTGCTTCATTGCTTTTTACTGGACAGATACTTGAGATTATATTCAAGATTCTACTGCTTTGGGAAGCATTCAAGCTTTGGACAGTGGTCACAATTGCCACTCTGGTAACTAAGCTGAACTTTCCCAATTTTTCTCTTTTCTCTCTTTTTTATTTTCTTGGGCAAATTTTGGATCTGTGTGGAAGGTATATGATGACTGATGTTTGTGTGGAAGGCTATGGTGACTCAGTTATAGAGAGACCTACAACTACCTAATGTGAGACCTACGAATGTATTTATTTTCTCTTTTTCTTTCCCATTGGAGTTTTGCAGTGGTGTCAAATGTATCAGCTGCCACTACATTTAACACTCTTGCGTTTCATGATAGGATTTGAAGCTGCACATTTGTGGTTATATAAGCTCAGTATCAGTCCAAATATAAAGGATTGGCCTATCACACAATTATACAGTTTGAGCCTATATTTGTGATGCAAACAGCAGTAGCTAGATAATAACTTGATCATAATGATGAGGATAAACACAGATGAATCTGTTGAATGTATCAATATTGTGATGCATTCTACACCACACAAACACACACACATACACACACACACACACACACACAGTTCAGTTGTGTTAAACTTGGGGTTAAAATGTTTTATTGAACTATGTTTCAGCCATACTGAAAATCTAACACCCCCTTCCAATCTGGCCAATTCTCTCAATCCTAATGCTGGTGCTCAGAGCCAGCACACATTCCCTAGGTTCCCAAGGCTGCACGCCCTTTGCTTTTATGACCCTTTTTAAATCATCAAGTGCTTAATATAAATGTGTGTATAAAGTAAAAGAATGCAGCAGGTAGAGCTATGGCAGCATGTGGCTGTGAGCACCAAACCACCAGGACTGTTAAATAATTAATTAAACTCATCACAACAGGCTTAACTCACTATGATCTGCTCAGAGACAGGCCAGGAATCTAGTTGGGTCTGTGTGTGCATGTATATGCATATCGGTATGTGGATATGTACTTGAGTGTTATTGCTTTGCAATGTCCTGAAGGCTAATGTATGGTGAATCTATTTCAATTGTTCTCCAAGGCAGAGGTGGCACCACACCTCTAAAAGTGGTAAGGCAACGCTGATTGTTTCCAGAAAAAAAAAGCATGGCTGGCTGAGTGACAAAATGCAATTAGGCCACTGACTAAAACCACTTTTAATGTCACACTAAAGAAATGTCTCTATAACTCTATTCATAAACTATGATTTATACAACTATTCATGTATACAACTATACTAGTCAGTGTTTGTTTTGATCCTGTGCTTTACTAGGCTCAGCCACAGAGAGCAAACTCGGAACTCTGCTAGCTAGCATCGTGTTTTCAAACCCTCTTCATTTTCTAAAGTCCACACCAGTCTTGCAGGGAAGCAAGTGCTGTGTTACTCCTACATTTGCCACAATAAAAACAGAAAAAACAGAAAATAGGGCTGGTTTTTGTCTTTTTGTCAGCAGTAGTAATCCTTACTTGATATCAGCCTCTTTATGCTTGGTTTACCAGTGAAAAACCTTTAAACCTAATCTTTTTTTCTGAATACTATCACTCGCTCTAATACAGTTTCCCCCCCTACATTGTAAAGTGACCTTGGGTTTGTGAAAGGCGCTATCTGTCTAATGTATTATTATTATTATTATTATTATTATTATTATTATCATTAACCATATGCTTGGCCAAAAATACACTTTGTGATCCATGAGCCAAAATCAGACACATATCTTAACTATTATTTTATTGCTGTTATTATTGATTAGTAAAAAGTAAAATGTTAAAGGAGGCAGTGTGGCTCTGATGTGCACTGAGGAAAAAACACTCTGGTGTTGAATTCTCTCATGAATTGATACGGTTTAGTTCTATGTTGTGGACCTAAGTACGAGTGGGTGTTCATACGCTAAAATAAAACTAAAGAAAAAGTTTGACAGATCTACACCAACAAAGTACATAATACACTGTGACCCAGTGCATTAGTTCATGTATTGCAGTAAAAACATTTTTATCAGATTGGTGAGCTGCAGCCCCTCTCACAGAACACAAAAATCATGAAGGTATCCCCACTGAAATGGAGATTCTGATTGGTTCTGCAGTTGAGTTTTACTCTCTGTCTGTTCGTGCGGTTCAATGCTCTGTTAAGTTTAGGGAAAGCGGAGGCTTTCATTTTTATATAAGCGTCCTAAACTCAGTCAGAAAGTGGTGGGTCATCACCATGGTGCTTTAAAAAGTGGTGGGTCAAATGCCCGCTCGCCCACGTGGGTCCGGCGGCCCTGCTCCGAGGTTCTGATATATGAGCTGATGCTAATACTCAGTCTGTTTGTAATATATTACTGTAATATCTGTTTGTAAGATATTACTTCAGCTCTAAGAATAAAGAATAGATATTTTATAATGAGTACTCTTCACTACTGCCCTGCGATGGACTGGCATCCTGTCCGGGGTGTGTCCTGCCTTCCGTCCGATGGCAGCTGGGATAGGCTCCAGCACCCCACCGCGACCCAGAAGGATAAGCGGTTTAGATGATGTATGTATGTACTCTTCACTACTGACCTTTCTGGACTGTGCTGGACTTTCCTCAAATGCTTAAAGGTGGCCTGGTTTCATGAACCCTAATTTGGAGCAGTGAGGTTTAGCGGCCTTCGGCATCACAACCATAAAACTCTCTCCCTGCCCGTTGCTCACTGAGCTGAGGCCTGTGGCCACTGAGCTGTGCAAAACAAACACACACACACACACACACATTTCTCTGCTGTGATTCAGATGTTCCAGAGTTTTCAGTCATGGAGCTTCCTCTCCAGGGTCAGATGTGGGCAGACGTTTAACATGGCTGTGTGAAGTCAGAAATGTAGAACTCGTGCTCATAGCGCATACTAAAGACAGTTTCATACAGCAAGACAGATGAACAGAAGCTGGCTTTTGAAAATGCATTCTGGCCTTTTTTTTAGAATCAGAAATGTAGAATTCACATGCTCATAGCACATACTAAAGACTAAAGAGTTTCCATACAACAGTAATAGCAAAATGCATTCTGGCATTCTATCAGAATCAGAATCATGTTATTTCACTATGACATACAACTGAATCTTACATTGCTTTTGATCTAGCCTTGCATATCTGTAAGGCTAATGGCATTCATCACACTGCAAATTGTTCTGTGCTTGCCAACATTTAAAATTTTAGATCATGAAATACGAGATTAATTATCCTGTTTTAAAAGTTATTAACTAGTTCATATCTTTGAATTCATGATATATGTCTTTTATGCCTCAGTCAGGAAATCTCAAAATTGAGTAAAGTAAAACTGAGGTAAAACAGGCTACATTAGATAGAGTACCAGTTAGTACCTTTTTCTTTCATTACAAAAAAAATGTATCAAGCTTCAGTGACAAAAACTCAAGTTCAATTGCATGATTTGCTTGACAGAATCATTCATAGTGGTTCAACTGTAAAGTGGTTCATTGTAAAGAAACTTACAGACTTATACTTATAAAATTATCTTGCTGCATGGACAGATAATTTCACTAGTATTAAGTAATTTTCTCCTCAAATTCAGTGTTTATTTCTTGTATTTTAGCTAATCTTTTTTTGCAGTGCATCCCAAATATCAGAGCAAGAACAGGAGTACAGGAGAAAACAAAGTAAGAGAAAAGATAAGAGAAAAGGAGAAATGTATGTGTGTTGTTCTGTAGAGGTGGGCGTTGAGGTGGGCGTTGTGTGCTCTACTCTGCTATGTACTGTGTGTTATACTCTGCTGTGCTCCAGGTGCTGGGGCCGAATGTGCTGTTCATTACAAGGGAAAGAGCGGAAGAGCAAGGGAGAATCAAACTGTAGCCAAGTTCTGTGGAGCCCCATGACCTGCCAGTAAAAGTCCAGCCAGGGAATGGCCCAGCCCAAGAAGGGGAAGCATAGGCCCCTTCCAGTAGAATGATACTTCTGTAGGATAGGCCCTTGTCCATAAGCTGCCCTTTGATGCTGGAGCTTTAGTTAGCCATGGAGCAACACCACTGCACATCTGTCCCAGAAGTCTCAAATCCAACACTGTGAGTTTTTTCAGCTTCGACTGGAGTAACAGGTTAGAGACTAACCTTTCTATCAGCCTCCACTGAACACCTAGCTCTAAATATACTGAACACCCAGCTATTACCCTACTCAACATCTAGCACTGAACACTGAATACTCAGCACCAATACCAACTGAACACCCAGATCCAACATCACTGAACACTCCTCTACAACCCCTACTAAACACCGAGCTACCAGCATGCTGAACGTCCAGCTCTGAAACTATTACCTCTACTGAACACCCAGCTCCAAGCCTACTGAACATACATCTCCAACTTCTACTAAACATCTATCTCCAACCTCTACTAAACATCCTACTAAACAAGTCCAACCCCAGCACTCACGCATTGAACATCTAACCTTACAGAACACTCAGCTCCAACTCTACTGAACACCCAACTCCAAACTCCACTGAACACCTTGCTCTGAATATACTACACACCCAACTCCAACTCCTATCACTGATACTGCAGTATGAGCTTGAGTAACAGCTTAAAGCCTGAACCTTTCAGGAACTTTCACTGAATGCTCAGGTCTAAACCTACTGAACATGCAGCTCAAACCCTACAGAACACCAACTATGATCTTCAGATGAGGTCTAGAGAATCCATTGCTCAGACAAGCATAAACACACATATATGCACTCACTAAACTAATTAAATACCACTCAGAGGAGAATGGTCAGATAGAGAGTGAAACCAAAATAGCCATCATGATGCAGTCCAGTCCAGATAACATACACACACATACATGTTAAGCATCCATCCCCATGGATCACTTAGCATACCAAGTTTTTGTTTTGACTAGAGACTCTAAATGTACAGTATAAAGATTTACAACCTTTGCTCTCTTCTTTTCCTGTCTCTCTCAGGCGCTCAGACACACACACAGACACAGACACACACACACACACACACACACTCAGTGCCAGCAGTGAGTCAGGGCTGAGTGTAGGAGCACCTGCACTGTTACAGATCCCCACAGTCCACTTAGATGCTGCGTCTCTCTCCACGCACACACAATCACACACATACATACTTGCTCATGCACAGCCCTTCTCAGAACACAAGAGAGCTTCTTTTTTTCTCCTATGCTCTCACTGTGCCTTTCTCTCACACACCCAAATGTGCAAAAGCACCCACCCCCAAACATACTTTACTATATTTACTTTGTCGAATAGAAATGAGACGGCACTACTGAGAACTGTATTGTTTTATGAGTTGATGATATCATGGGTTACAGGGGGCAGCTGCTTAGCAAGAGCTCCTGGTCTTTGGCTTCCTATAACTCAACATAGCCGTGTACTCAAGAGAAAGACAGATCACTAGAGAGAGAGAAAGAGAGAGAGAGAGAGAGAGAGAGAGTTATTCAATACTGAATGGTTAAATTAATTCAGCAATTCCTCTGAATGCTCAATTTGAGGACTATATAAGTAAAGACATTTACATTTACATTTACAGCATTTAGCAGACGTTCTTAGCCAGAGCGACGTATAAAAAGTGCTTTGTCTATCCAGAGAAAGTATCTTTGCTAGTTACCAATAGGTTAGAGAGAAAGCTAGTCCTGAGCTCAGATACTGCTAGAAACAAAAAGTTCCTGTTGATACCCAGAGAAAAAGGAACAGAGTTAAACACAGCGCAGTGCAATATAATACAATACAATACAATACAATACATTTCAATAAGTGCAGTAAAATACGTTACAGTGAATACTTAACTCAGTGCTCATTTAAGTGCTGAGATGTGTCTTCAGTCTGCGTTTGAAGACAGCGAGAGACTCTGCTGTACGGACAGCCAGTGGGAGTTCATTCCACCACCTGGGTGCCAGTACAGAGAAAAAGTCTTCATGCTTGTCTTCCGCGCATCTTGAAGGAGGGGCTGGTCCATTTTTGGCTTTGTAGTCAAGCATCAGGGTTTTAAATCTGATACATGCGGCTGCAGGAAGCCAGCGAAGGGAGCACAGCAGTGGGGTGACGTGGCTGAACTTTGGGAGATTGAAGACGAGCCGTGCTGCTGCATTCTGGATGAGTTGCAGAGGCTTGATGGCCTGCATTGGAAGACCAGCCCAGAGCAAGTTGCAATAGTCAAGCCTTGAGATGACAAGAGACTGCACTAGCACGTGGGTGGCCTCTCGAGTGAGAAAGGGTCGGATCCTCTGGATGTTGTACAGGAGAAACCTGCATGACCGAGTTAGGTTCGCGATATGAGTCGAGAACGATATCTGGCCATTCAGAATCACACCAAGACTTCTTGCCTCTACAGACGAAACAATCAGAGAATTCTCAAATGAGATGGCAAGATCATGATGAGGACCTGTAGTTGCAGGTATGAATAGCAGCTCAGTCTTGCTAGGATTGAGCTTCAGGTGGTGAGCTGCCATCCATGAAGAGATGTCAGTCAGACATGCCGAGATGCGACTGGAAACCTGTGTGTCAGAGGGTGAGAAAGAAAGCATTAGTTGAGTGTCATCAGCATAACAGTGATAAGAGAAGCCATGAGAGGATATTACATCACCAAGAGAGCTAGTGTAAAAAGAAGAGAGAAGAGGACCCAGCACCGAGCCTTGTGGGACACCAGTGGAGAGCGTGCATGGAGAGGATGTGGACCCTTTCCATGTTACCTGATAAGAGTGACCTTCCAGATAGGACTTGAACCACTTTCACGCAGAGCCAGAGATTCCAAGGTTGGTGAGGACGTCCAGAAGGATTGTGTGGTCAAAAGCTGCTGAGATGTCAAGAAGAATCAGGGGTCCTGGAGCTGGTTCTGTGTGAGAAAGAGAGACAGTTGATTATAATTGCACGTAATATATTTGCATGTTCAAGAATTTTTGAAAGGAAAGAAAGGAGTGATATCGGTCTATAGTTGTTGACATCAGAGCTGTGAGGCATGGGCTTCTTCAGGATGGGAAGTACTCTTGCAGTTTTGAAAGTTGATGGAACTTCAGCTGATGACAAGGCCTTGTTTATGAGAAAAGTGATGAAGGGCAGTAGATCCTTGGAGATTGACTGCGCATGGGATGGGATCCAGTGGGCAGGTGGTTGGGTTACTGGATTTGATCAATTGAAGGACATCATCTGTGGAAAGAGAAGAAAAACAGTTTAAGGGATTGAGAACGAGAGGATCTAGTGGAAGGAGTGGTGACAGAGGGAAAAGACTGGCGGATTCTATCAACCTTCTCCTCAAAGAAGGTGACAAAATCCTCGGGAGTGAGAGAAGAGGGTAGAGGGGGAGGAGGAGGGTTGAGGAGAGAGGAGAAAATGCTGAAGAGCTCGCGTGGATCAGATGCTGATGCTTCCAGTTTCCCTCTGTAGAAAGATGACTTTGCAGCAGTAACTTCAAGTGAGAACTTGGAAAGGAGAAATTGGTAGGAGTGAAGATCCGAATCAAGCTGGGATTTCCTCCACCTTCTCTCAGAGCGCATGATGACACTTCTTACACTCTGTTCTCCGCATTTGGGGTCTTTAACTACAGACACACTCCATTTCCCTTCTATCTTGATGGACAACAACAAATAAGCCATGTGAACCTCAAATATTTCCAGCCCTCTAAGGCATTCCTGCTGCACAGAGGTTTTGAGTGCCGTTGCTCGGCTCCACAGACACAGTCCCATTGTTGCATCCATTTCAGTTGCCCCTCAAATTCATGTTCCCCTTCACAAATCAGGCCCTTGAGCGCAAGCATTTACTGAACAGAAATCAAGCCCCCAGCTTTTGCTGTCAAATGCGTGTCATCAGAAGTAAGCTGCTTGAGCACGAGAGGACCATTTGAGAGAAACTCTTTATTGATTTCCATTCATTTTAGCCTGATTTCAGTCCAATAATACAGGCACATCTGAGGTGTTTTAGATCATCTTATAGCCCTGTCCACTTCTACAGACTGGACTTTCTGTCAACTTATGCACAGGCCTGTCAATCACTTTATAATCAAAAATTCAAAATAAAAATTGTCTGTGACAGTACAGAAAATTATGTGATAAAGCTGCGACTCAAAACACTCCATTGTAATGTCTGAAGAAGCTCCTCAATGATATAAAGCATGGAGCAATTTCAGTGTAAAATAATAATAACAATAAGACATATGGTAAACAGTAATTCTTAACAATGTTAATTTAAATAAAATTCAATGTTTCATGCTGTTTGGTGCACCAAAAACAATTTACCAATAAAGACAGGCAATCACAGTACATAAATTCATAAAGTGGGTAAAGTTTTGTTTTTTCTTGAATTTATTGTTTGTATATACTTTTTATTATTTACTTCTTATTTATTTTTATCATTGTAAAACAAATGATTGATTAATAATAAAATAATAATAATTTAATATATTTAACCTTTTTTTATTTATTTATGTTTATTTATTTGTTTCTTTCTTTCTTTGTTTGACAATGATCATTATGAGGAAGTAGTAACTAAAATTCGTTATGTGGTGAAAGTATACTACTGTGCTAAATGGTTGTGATGATTTATGTTCCATCAACTCTTTCACAAATTGTTGCTGGGCAGCTCCAACAAACAATGTGGTAATTTGCGTCATTAAGGCACCTGTACAGTCTCATCCACCTCAAAGAAGCTGATCAGGAAGTGACACAATTGTCCTTACCTGGTCCCCATTGAAAACAATGGGATGACTTGGTCCAGTTTACATATACTGTTACTGACAGAAATCAACACCAAGCAACACTGGAAATACAGAAAGTGAAAAAGTTCAGTGAATGCTAATGTTACATGGCACTTTGTTATTGATTGTGTCAACATTTCATCCATACAGTCTTTTTTTTTACTTTTTGGCTTTCCATAGTTCCAGCGTTGCTTTGGCGTTGATTTCTTTTCAGTGAAAGCACGCCCCAGGACTTGATTTGTAAAGTGCAATGTGAATTTGAGGGAGAACTGAATCGGACACAACGCCTTTCTCCTCCAGTCTCGTGACAATAGGAGAGATGGACAGTCACAATAGTTTTAGCCGTCTCAGTGTGTGAATGCCTCTGCTCCAGCAATCTGTTTAGCATTGACCCGCGCAGGTCAGGCAGAACTACTACGTCTCCCATGCCAGAACCTGTAAAAGTCCAGCGTTCTTATTTACGAGTTCATTTATAATCATCAAGTGTGCCGTTACCGAGGGGGCAGGCAATCAATTTCACCGTTAAGAGCGGTAATACATCCACGGCGGCATTAGGAGAGATTTATAAATCCTGAAGTCAGAGTAATTGTGGATGTGGAACTTTTACGGCTGGCTTTAACAGCTCCCAGGCCCGTGGCGTGGAGTGGAACAGAGCAGTGAGCTCCTCAAACACAGAGCTCTGGCCCGGCACATCCCGTCCAAACGAGGTCACGTTCCTGCAGTTCACTCCCTTGGTGAGTGGCTCTGTCCCGCACATGTGAAATCAATACCAGCTCCATTTATACGCCGCTCTCACTTGTACCATCAGATGGGGGACATATTGCCAGAAAAATATCATTTCTCCGTAGAAACCCCTGCTGTATGAGGGAAGAGAGATAGGCCAGAACAATGATATGATTCCACTCTTACAGCTCTGAAACAGCCGATTCCTTCAGCATGTCTATATATTGCACTGACACTTGAACTGCATTTTAATTGTCTGGTCACATGTCAAAGGAAGTCATGTTGAACCCCATGGACAAATATTAAGTTGCACTCATACAATCACCAGCAAACCCTGGGTCTCTGAAGGTGTTTAATAAATGACTAGAACATCCTAACATGTCTTTTTATACAGCATGAGGCCTCATGAGGTACAGAATGTAAAGAAATAAGTACACATCATGAAAAGTTTAGACTTTGTCAACATACTTCGAGGTGCAGATATCAAATAATTTAAACAGTGTTGATATATATACAAATATATAAAGATCCTATAATTTAATAAAAGACACATAGAATTAACATTTTTGTCATCCTTTATATTTGTATTGTATAATTGAAATAAACAGTAATGCAGTTTTCTTATGTGGAAAAAGTAAGTATACCCCTACATTTATTACTACTTCAAATGTGTCAAATTGATCAGGTGCTAATGATTAGAGCACTGTTAGAGGAAAAAAAGAGCTCTAGGAGGCCTTTAGAAAGAAGGTGGTAGATGCCTATAAGTCTGGAAAGGGTTTTAAGAAGATATCTAAAATATTGGAAATCAATAATTCCACTGTCCGCAAGATCATCTACAAGATCATCTGCAATCATAGAATTGACTACAAAATCTCTTTCATATTGCTTGAGGAGAATGTGGGACTATCGTTTACGTTATTGTAAAAACGTTGAAGCTTAAGAAGTGGACCTTCCAACAGGATAACGATACTAAACATACAAGAAAATCCACCAAAGAATGTCTCAAAAGGAAGAAATAGAGGGTTATGGAATGGCCTAGCGAAAGGCCAGAACCGAAGCATATTGAAAACGCTGTGGGGAGGTTTGAAATGGGCTGTACATGCAAGAAAGGCCTCAAACACTGCACATTTTAAAGAATTCTGCATGGAGGAATGGGCAAACATTTCTCCCAGTAGATGTCAGAAACTGGTATAAGACACACCTACATAAAGTTGTTCTTGCCAAAGGGGGCAGTACCAGTTACTGAAGCCAGGGGTGTACTTACTTTTTTTAACAGACGAAAACGACATCTCAGTTTTCTTTTTTTTAAAAAAGAAATGACTGCAAAGTCAAATTTCCCTTGTTCCATTGGTCCATTAGCTATATGATGCTCATTCATATTTATTGTTTAACCGAAGATCAAATACTTGATTAAGTACATATGTCAAAAAAGAGAAATATTTCATGGGGTGTACTTTCTTCTTTCTTCACATGACTATATGTTCTCGGTTTCTCTTGGAACATGGCTCAGAATCTCAATCAAGTCTAGACACCTGCCTGAACCTAGATAATTGACAAGGTTCATAAAGCTTCTCCAGGATTAGTAAGAGAGTAAAGTTCAAAGCTGGGAACCATGAGACAGCAATAACTAAATTAAGCTATATGTGATTTAGTAATTTGTTGAACATTTATACAGTGTATCACATTTTGTCTTGTGAGAGTAGAGCATTCATTGCACTACACAGCTTTTCTTACATAAGTAGCAACTCAGTATTTAGGCTTTTCCCCACTTTCTCATTGCTGGGATTATAGTAATGTGTTACTGTTGTCAATGCAGCAGTATGGCTAATGCAGTAGCATTAGTAGTTGTAGTAGTTAAAGCTCACGTAGTGTTTTACTGACATATGCCTTTCTCAATGCGGCTATGTGCAGGCTTAATTTAGCGCTTCACCTTTTGCACCACACAATACTAAGTACCTAATTTTGTATGTACTACACACAATCACATGCTGTAAAGCAGTAGTGGGTGTTGCAATGCAGTTGTCAGCCCCAAGGCAAACACTTGAAAGGCTGCTGCTCTGAGACGTCCTCCTCCTCCATAAATGTGCAGAAACATTTTTGAAGCAGAACTTTTCCATCCCGCTCAAACAAACTCTCTGGCTGTGCCTTTGCCGCTGGGCTGATGTTGGTGTAAAACAGCTCATTTGGACCTCCCAGAGTCACTCCAGCAAAACTCGTAACATGCCAACTTCCACAGCCGTCCAACCTCCCCACATAAACAATAATTTCACTCTCACCTAAAAGTCATAAACAGCTTAAAACCCTATTATAAACACAAATATCTTCTCAAAACTAAGTAGATGTTTATAAAACAATATTCCCTGTCTGTGCAGACCCAAATCATCCAATGGGTTTTATGTGCATGTGCCTAGGGGCCCGAACCACAAGGGGGCCCCCGCAAGCAATTTAGTTCTAAACAGCTATTTTGACTTGCGGTGGGAACTTTACTAATGGCACAGCAGGGGAAATAACCTAACACCATGTCCTAACAGCAAGAGATGCAAGCCATAAAAACAAAACCAAAATGCTTCCATTATAATCTGTGAGGCTGTCTACACTAGCTGCTGGCAGCAGAGTGTGAAGTAGAGCAATGCAACGCGCTATTTTTGGACAAACACCCCATTTCTGTTTTTGACGCGTGGTGCCACAATTCCACCTTAAAACAGATGAGAAGAAAGTGTGTTATTTAGATTACTGATGTTAAATGTGGGGATAAATGTAACCTGTTACAAACTCTATTAAATACACAACTAGACAGCTCCATCAGTAAAGCAGCTATCTTTTGATAGGTCTTTGTTTTTTTTATGTTTTGACTTGTCACACAATTGCCGTTTCTGGTGTAGACATCCTGCGGGCTTCATGACATGATGCAATACTACATTTGAACACTAGCTTGCTGTTAGGGCATGGTGCAATTTTTTGTTACAGCCAATCTTAATCCTCATGCTCTCAACGTTTTTCCTAAACATTAGTTTATTTTTCTTCTCTAATCAGTACTAAATAACCATTACATTGTCCTTCATTCTCTAGCTCAAGCTTTCAGGTTTTTAGCATTGAGCTAGCATTCCTGTGAATGTACTTTGACTGTGAAGCTCCAGGCATTCAAAGGATGTTGAGACCTGAAACTTTGACAGAGTGGACAATGCCCATTTCCAGAGCCAAATATAAAATTACACTCAACTTAAAAAGTTGATTCATCCTTGTTGGAAGTGATCTCCCTCATCAGAGGTAAGACATAAATGGGGAAAAAAACAAATATTTTCACACCCATCATGGCAGTATGTTTTAGCTGGGCTGCTTAACAGTTTTCTGCTCTTTTTCATCTTTATGTTCATTTTGGCTGTCTGGTTTTAATTTATGTCATCTTCATTGGGGTTAATGTTTTGCTTGTCAAGAACAGATGCATTACTGTGTAAGTAATCTTTTTAATCTTTTCTTTTGTCTCAATTGGAAAAAAAAGTGCTTATAGTGGTAACTTGCCAACACTGGTGAGTATGCTATGATTGTGGTGCTGCATAGGCCTTCTTTAACTTGCTGTGATATTATTAAAAAATATATACAGAATAGAAGCCAATAACTTCAGAAGCACATCATTGTGTATGACTCGAATAAGTCAGTTTTTTTTTTCCCTGGAAGTGAGTTGTGAACAAGCCTCCTATAAACATTAAACTCTCTTGACAAACTGAGCTGGAAGGCAAGTGCTATTTCTCTCTCTCTCTCTCTCTCTCTCTCTCTCTCTCTCTCTCTCTGTCTCTTTTTATTACTCTCTCACTCACTCAACTGAGTCACACACACACACACACCTGACAAGACTGGAAGGGAAGTTATTATAACTGATTGATGAGAGAAAATGTAATATTTCAGGAGAGAGTAGTTCTCCACAGCCTCCCCTGTATGTGTCTGTGTGTGTTTGTGTGTGTGTGTTTTTTAGTAACTAAATAACAGTAAAATACATATGTGTGTAGTGGAGCCAACAGGTCTGAGATGGACTGGTGCAGGAGTGTATTTGTTGATTTGGTTCAAAGGCTGAAAATAACCGAGAGAGAGAGAGAGAGAGAGAGAGAGAGAGATGAAGCAGGTTGGGAACTCAGCCACTCAACTCAGATATTTTTAGGCTCCAAATAGCAAGCCAGAACTTCCCTGTTTCCCCAGTCTTTTCACATAATGCCAGTCATTTAGTTCCCATTAAGGACATGTTTAGGGTCGTTTATCGTTACACACGGAGTAATATTACCTAGTGAAAGTAAATGATATATTACTGCTTGCTGTGAGCTGGGAAAATGTTTCTTTTCTCCTAATGTGACACAGATGTGACACTGTCCTTGTAGCTTAGCAGCACGTTCATTACATTACCTCTATGATAGACAAAGCACAACTACGCATGCAGTCTTCATATGTAACTGGAAAAGCTTACGTAGCACAACCTGGTATAGTTCTAAAAGATAATCTATGATAATCTCTCTTCCATCATTGTTTGTACTGGCTGTGGGAAGATTGTACCATCGTTTCAGAGAAAGGAATCATCTGCATTTTAACCCTATACTCAAGATCTGAATAAATTCATAGAGAAGAAACAGATCTCTCACACTGAATGCTTGTTCTAAAAAGTTAATCAAAACCATGACTAACAGGCACTTGAGCATCTTCTTTCCTAGACTCAAAGTGTGAAATTCAAGGGGTCACTGGAGGGTCTGTGACCCCCTAATTAACGTCTTGGACCCCCTAAATGTCTCAAAATCAAAATTGTGGTGGATCCCTGAAAACAAATGAATTATTTTCATTTGTTTTACTTAAACATTTGTTTTTACATAATATCGTATTACTTAATATGATATTATGATGTCAATGTTAGCATACTTCACCCACAATCGGCGAGCTTCTGTCTTTGGTATTCTTGACTAAGCAATCTGCTACAGCACCACCCTGAGGCACCACTGGTTTGCCTCAGGGTGGTGCTGTAGCAGATTGGTTCACCCAGTTGGTCCTTCAAAGCTTAGCAACTGTTACTATGCCTAGGATACCTCTGAAAAACTTTACAATATGCTGTAACATATTTGTAAATCTGAAAACTTGCAAAGGAAATTGATGGAAAGAGTAAATTGTTACTCATTTCTCAAAACAAAGACAAAAGATGTAAGATTACAATCACCAAAAGAAAGAAATTACATTACAAAATGTGTAAGATCTCAATTAATGTGTGGAAGGGCACATTACCGACCTGGAAAGAGCATTTCCAGAAGAAGAATTGTTAAACAAAACATTTTTGGCCACTGAAACAAACATCAGTGCCACTATGGCAAGTGAGCAGCCAGCCAACAATGGATTAGCAAGCCAACATGGGACCCCCAAATACCAATGGTTAATTTGCACACTGCCTAGACCTATGGGAGGCTGGCAAACTGAAGGAAAAACATGAATAAATAAATGCTGTATAGATGCTTCTAGACAGATATACTGCATGATACCACTGACATCCTACTACGCTTGGTAAAAATACTGAGCATGACCAGTTGCCCTCAATTTTAGATCAAGATAGCAAGATGAAGAGATTTAAGTGACTTTGAAAGAAGGTTTGTTGTTGGTATAGGAGCTTCAGTCACAAAGATTGCTCAACTAGCTAATATTTCGATAAGAACAGTGATTAAAGTGACATCTGTGTTTCAATTTCCTGTCCCTCAGGTGAATGAGAATGTCAATGAAGGACCTGATTAGACTCTGTCAGCAAGAACAGTATTATAGTGGGGCTGCAGTGCATACAACCCTTGATTGATTGAATGCACATTTGAGAGTGGTGCAAAAACTACTGACCAGGGTCCAACACAGATGAGGCATCCTTCATTATATTCTCAATAAGGGGTCGAGTGCATGTGTAGTGTAAACCAAGAGAAACAAGAGGTCTGAGTGCTTGATCTGTAAAGTGAATGGATACAGTGGCTGTGCTATGCCTGCTTGTGATTGGGCAGGTGGGGGGTAGTGGGAGGCATTTATACATTTTTGTAAGGCAGGGGAGAGCTGCACACTTCCTAAACATAAAAACTATACCCATGTGTCAGAGCCTCCAAAAATGTGCTCACACTGTATTTAAAAAAAGTTTTTTTTTTTTATTCACATTAAGAAATTTCACAGTGCTCAGTCAAACAAGTGACACAAATAACTGTACACTATATATTCTGCAATATAGTAAATCTGAGCAGAAATATACAATATTGCAGAATATACAATATTCTGCAATAGTGTATATTTCTGCTCAGATTTCCTAAACTATTTGTTATTAAACTATTTATGTCTGTACTGTATTGATCTCTAGTGCACAGCACCAAATATGTTAAAATTCCACCTCCCTGATTCTGCACATGCTGACAAATCAAAGAGATCTGGACTTGTTCCCAGTGTAGCAGTCTTAGGAGAACAGGTTTCACCATATCAGTCTTTACTGAGACAACACAGAGGGCCCAACACCCCCCAACACAGCAACTCTGAAAGAAGATTTAGGGGCTCTAATACTACAGCCACGTAACTTCCTAAAGAACACACGGGTACATAAATACACATCATAAAACTCCGTACAGCACCACTTTGGATTATGTGGTGGAATAAAAAGTGCATGCTACAGAGCAGGGGTGTAGAGTGTCTTCAATAACTCTTATTCTGTCTCCCAGAGGCAGAGCTCTCTCACTCCAAACCCCATGCTACTTCCTGTCTCACAGCCTGCCTGCTGCAGCAGCTGGCACACACATACACACGCACATGCACATTTTTTCAGTATATTTTTTCAACTCAATTCCCTTGTAATTTAGAATTAAACTGTGTTACAGGAACTTCAGCAATTTCAGTGATTACTTGACTTGCACTAAATAAGGTATGTGTACACCGTTTGTGTATCTATGTTTAGCTAGGTGATATCTTGAAGAGATGTCACAACCTCATATGAGCTGAAGACAGAACAGTCATGGTCTCTATAGGAGTTATGGAGAGAGAGGAAGAGAGAGTTACTACTAGATGACCTTGTGACCCCTGTCTAACTTGTACCTGAGATGGCAGTTGTGTTCAAATAGGAGGAGACCCTCTGTGTATCAACTGTGACTGGCAACTAGAATTATTAATGTAGTGCTTTCAAGTGATTGTTGTAGTAGGCTTAGTTCATTAATAACTGGAATCAAATCTAATGATGTTGAAACTAATCAGCTGTCCTGCTTCTTCAGGAGGAATAGAGGAGATTTAGCGATAGAGGAGGAGGACAGGACAGTTCAGGACAGACAGTGTCTCTCTTTGGGCAGAGGGAAAAGAGAAGAAAAGGGAAAGATGAATGAGGATGGAAAGGAGGAGGAAGGGAGAGGAAGAAAGAGGGAAAGAGGAGGGAGAGAGGGAAAGTGTGAGAGAGTGAAAATAATGAAGGAAATGAGGAGAGAGGGAAAGGAAAAAAGAATGAAAGGAAGAAAGAGAGAAAGGAGGGAGGAGGTGTGTGTGATAGCATAGTCTGGTCCCTCACTGTGCCAGTGTGATTTATTCTCTACTGTGTCATTCCTGTGTTCATGTTTCTCATCAGCCCATTAAACAGCTGGGAGCTGCTCTGGGGAAAACACACACACACACACACACACACACACACACACACACACACACACACACCCACACACACACACACAGCCTATTAACCAGACTCTAGCTACACTGAGGAAACAGGTGCAGCAAAGAGACATTTTTACCAGCCCAGCCTAGCTCATAACCTACTCTACCTCCACACTACCCCCACCCTTACTTCAGAACCCACCATGGGCTATTCCCTCACAACCCACCACCCCAACCCACCCCTCAATAACCCCCCACCTCCACCCCCCGCTACAACCCCCCAACCAGTCACAGAACTCCAACTAGCCCAATTACCCGTCCCACATATGCTCTGCCCTATTAGCATAGATTAAATGTGTTTAGCTCATTGATAGGATGTATACCTCAAAAGCAGACAAAGAGGTAGAGGAGAAAGAGGAGGAAGAGGTGTGTGTGTGTGTGTGTGCATAAGAAATAGTTTGCTTTAATGTGTGGGCTTTCACTGACTGATGACTGATGATATCACATTGTAAGCATCCGGGATGTGCAGCCATGGACAGCAGAGGCACATTGGACTGCAGATGAGGGGTGATATGATGTACCCCTCTCTCTCTCTCTAACTCTGTCCAGTCAACAACGCAAAATGAGTTGGGTATTCCTAGAATGCTGTTAAAGATTTAATAGCACCACTGTTGATTATTTACTTAGATTAAGAAAAATGGGAGAAAGAGAGAGAGAGAGAGATGGTGTTTTGGTGTAAACAAGCTCAGCTGGATCTCTCACAGAGACTTTGTAACTTCTACAGCCAACTGAACATCACACATGACTAATTATTTCACTCTCAAGCAAATGTCGTAAATAGCTTAAAAGCCTATTAAAAGCACAAACACCTTCTCAAAAAAGAAATCTACTAGAGAAAGCTAGAGGCATATGCAGAGGAAAAGTGTAAATATAACAAGTACAGAAAAGAAGACTCCATGAGTAATTGCTTTTAAGTGTCGTCTTTAACATGATTCAAAAGAAAAAAAATGTATACTTTTCTAACTTGCATGTCACTAGGAAGTGACTCACATAACTTGTCTCAGCCTTAGAATGTACAGTATTCTGCATAGTGATATATGTCCCGTCCACTGCAGAAAAGAAAGGTGTGAGCAAAATTTCAAGAACAGAATAAACAGATTGATAAACTGTTAAAAATATTTTTTATAATATATATATATATATATATATATATATATATAGTATAGGTATTTAGGATAATGGTGATGACGGGCAAATTTAGTCAGTGAGTTGGAAGAGAAGTTTCGTGTAGACATCAGTGAAGAAACTTTTAAAAGGAATTTTTCACTATACCATATCATAACATCTACCAAGGCCAACCACTAGGAGACTTTTCTATTTGAGGGAAGAACTAGTTTGATTGGTGGGTCACATCATGTGTGGAGGAAGAAAACAGTAAATCCTGCCACTTTTTGAAACCACTGTTTGCCATCATGGAGAGACACAAACTTCTTGACTGGTTGCTCTCTGTATATAGTTATGCATTGGTCATTAACTGAAGGTTAAATGCAGATGGATTTTAACATGAGATTTAACAAGAGATCATGTGGATTTGAACATAAAAGTGGTAAAAAGCACGTACTTGTGCAGAGTAAAAAAAATTATATTTACACATTTCCTAATAAAGACACAACATATATACATATATATATATATATATATATATATATATATATATATATATATATATACACATGTGTGTGTGTGTGTGTGTGTGTATATATATATATATATATATATATATATATATATATATTCATGCAGTATTGTGCAAAAGTCAGAGGCCAGCCTTCATTTATTTATTTTTTAATCAAAACCAGTCATTGCCGCAAGTTACTAAAGTTTCAAGAAGAAAAGAAGAAAAGAAGTGACAGGAGTTTCTACAATTGGAGTTTTAAAAATTATTAAAAGATGCAGAGAAAATGGCACCCCTAACCACCATGCAAAACCTGGCAGTCCACCAAAACTGTCACCTTCAGATAAATAGTACTTAAAGCTTTCATCTTTGATACATCACAGAAAATCAAGCTTCACTCTTGCTTCAGATCTTTGTTTCTGTCCGTAATTTCACAGTGAAAATACAACTCAATCTATGGCTATAAAAGGACCTGTAGCTGTCAAGATAAAGAAATGGACAAAAAAGAAGAAAATTGCAAATTAAACAAAGAAGCTGCTGGTGTTGTCAAAAGAATGGACTGACCAACCCTGAGCCCAGACTTCAACATCATTGAACATGTTTTGGGATTACGTGGATCATAAGAAGCAGAAAATGCAACTTCTAAAACTGAACATCCGCTTCTGTATTTCTTTAAAAAACTAAAAACAAGTCGTCCAAAATTAATGGAAGCCATAATAAAGGCAAAGCGTGGACACACTGAATACTGGAAAATGTGGTGTTATATTTCACTGTTGAGGCTCCTATAATCAGTGAAATAATTATGTTCACTGAGAGGAAACAAGTATTCAGGCACTTTTATTTTTGTTATTTAATATTCTTCCAGTGCATTTATCCCTGTCAAATTTACACACATAATGTCTTTGACTTTTTACTTACAAATATAAATAAAAAATACACTTAAAAATATTAACCACTATTTATTTGACTAACAAACTGAAAAATATGTTGATGTTAAATAAATGAATTGTGTTGTCTTTAAGTAAGAGGTTTATAGAAAATTGAAATGAAAGTGCATTTTAATGAATTAAAACTGTTTACATTGAGAATTTCATTCCAATGGAACCACTAAATAAATTGCAGTGGAATGTTTCAATTTTGCTCCATCAACAATTAAACTTTATGCTGAGTTAACAAAGTCTATGTATAATAACTCAGTTTACTCAGTTTGATTGAATGGAAATGTGTGGCATAATTAAGTTCATACAACTTTTTTTTAAGTGAGGACCAAAAGTCTGAGACCACTAGTGCAAATACTTTTATTTTGCATTATTTTCTATTTTAGTACAAAATCTTCATTACAAATCATATTATCAGCATAACAAAAAGTGAAAATAGGAATCTTTGAAATATTTACTTGAATTTCAGGATTTCTTTGTATTTGCTTTTGCTCTAAAGACAGCATGCACTCCAACTGACATGGAATTTGATCATTAACAGTGACAAAAGTCTCTGATGAGTAGATCGAGTCCCCTATAAAAACTATTCTTTGTTTTAATTTTTCCAACATTGTAAAATGTTCTGAAGTCCCAAAATTTCAGTGTGGTCCCAGATCTATGACCCTAACTGTATGTATTCCTAAGATGTTTGATGTTTAAAAAATTAACTGATAGGGAAAAGAATTCAGACACTGTGTTAAAATATACACATATGTAAAGGTTAAAAATAAATCAAGTTCTATATATTAATACTGGAAAATAAGAATGTTATATTATAATGGTGCCATTATAAAAGATAGGGCTATTGACTGGAAAGATTTCCCACAACAAGCAGCAATCACGGTGAAGATGAAGGAGCCTCCTGAGGTTCTCAGGGACAACATTATTATGGCCTATTCAATCATCTGAATTGAATCCCAATGAAAATTTATGGAGCATTCTGAAACTGCATGTCCATCAGAGGGATGCTTGTAACCTTGGGCAATTGAAGAGGGCTTGCCAAAAGGAATGGGCCAAAACTAAACCACAATGCTGCCAAAAGCTCATTGTTACCATAGATGTCTCGTAGCTGTAATTGCCAGCAACAGCTTTGCAGCAAGTACTAATGTTATTAATTAGTGGGGTATGAATACTGTTTTCACTATACATTTCATATTTAAACGTGTCTTTATTATGCTTATGAATACATTTTGTTCATTTTGTTGACGATGAGCAATTTAAAAAACAAAGATGTACGCAACACAGTTACTCCACTAGTTAACTAAATTAGCAACTCATGTTTTTGATACACGTATGGTTCTCATTACGAAGGTATGAGGTACAATTTACACAGTTGTAGCATTTCATCATCTTTGTCTATTTTTTTCTAGCTTTTACTGCCATTCTTTTTTTTCTGTAACTATATATCTGTCTGTTATCTATCTATTTAGGGTTTTCTTAATTTGAAAATTAATGTTTAGGTTGTGCCATTACAGTTGTAAGCTTGATGTCTTGCTCATCCAGTCCTAGAAGTTGATTGAGGACAGCTTTGCGGTCTACTCTTCTGTAATAGTTTTTGGAGTCCCAAATAAATCTGAGATCTGTGTAAAATTAGGGGGCATCAAAAGAGGATAAAATACATCTAGCTACATAGATCACGATAACACCATGTTAACAAAGAAGAATAAACAATGACACAAGCAGCCTTTTGTGTCACCACTAGCTGGCTAGTTAACACAGCTGTTTACAGAAACATTGCTTTGAGAATCACTCAAAAAAAAAAAAACACAAAATGAAAAACTATCCATCAAGGAGGTCTCCTTTTCAACCCCCATCTCTTTTCCAGTTTTATTTTCTATTTTATCTTCCTGTATGTCAGATGTCATGATCACATGATATGTTATTGCTATGTTGATTGGCTGTTTCACAAAGCTGTTATGGATGAGCTTTAAGCAAGTTGCTGGATGCTTTACATTATGTAACTCATTATGCAAAGTGCAGTTTAGCTTCACATACATTTCAAGCAACTAAAGTTGCATGAAAGATTTACTAAAGCCAGCAAAAAAGTACATTTTGAATGGAAATTTAATAAATAAAGGTGGTCTCTGACTTTTTCACAGTACTATAGTTAAATATAAACCTTTATATACCCATATAATTCTGAATGTTATTGGTTTAAGTGTACTTTGGGGAACAAACAACCCCCCCAGCACCCACAACACCCCCAGCCAAATATACAAAAGCAGTATAGAATGTCTGGAGGTATACACATTAAGAGAGCATTGCTCTTGTGGCAGTGGTTATAGATGTCTATTTCAGTGGTTAGAGATGCTGTTCAAACAAAGAACAGCAGTCACCCCCTAAAACTCAACAGGAAGAATGATGTTTAGAATCTCATACTGTTCAAGCACATCAAAACACTCCCACCTGCACACTGCAACAGAGCAGACAGACAGCAGAAAATACTTCACCTGAGACATGTACAGGGGTCTCAGCATGTAGAGAGAGTACAGCATGATTTCAGTGCACAATTCTGGGTCCATTAGTTTGGTTAAGACTTTTTATTCATTTTATAGGCCTACACTTCTTATGTGTGGTGCTCCACAGCTGGTACTTAAAAAGTCTGCTGATAAAATATATACTTTTATTTTTAATATTCAAAGTTAAATATGAATTTGCAAATAAAGAAGTAATGTGTCGACTGTAATGTGCATCATCGTCTAGTCGATATTTTTGTATGTAATTAGGGTTTTGGAAAAAATGTAGTGATGCAATAGGTCAGGACTTTAGTGCTACCCAAATAGGGCATGGAATGTAAGGCTGATTACTCTCAGGAAGGAGAAGCTTAAGGTCACCTTTTGTATGTGTTCCACAGATCAGACTTTATGCCCAGGGACCTCTTACACTACATATAACCTGCACTGCTGCTGACCTTCACCTCCAATGCATGCAGCCTTGTCATGAAGTTTGTCATGTGAACAAAAACATCACATTTTCTACAGAAACAATTTCCTGGAAGAGCAGGTTTCACATCACATAGGTTTTAGAACAGTTCTTGTTTTCTTTTCTAAATTTTAGAATTTGGAATAGAATGGCTTGGCAGTGAAAGTTATTGGAACATCAGTTATTTCTGTAATAGTAAAAATATCAAAAGTGAGTAATTACCACATCACATTATGGAATGCAGAAAAGCACTTAATGAGTTCTTGTTAAGAACTGAGAAGTGAGTGTGTATAAAATGTCATGTTGAGCAGATGAAAGCGGGTGTTTGTAAAAGCAGCCCCCCAAACTGCAGCAGGATGAGAGAGACAGGGGGGAGTATAACCACAGCAGGGCAGATCAACCCACTGCCAACATGGACGACATCCTGTCTCACCATGCGCCTGTCTCTCTCGCAGTCTCTGAGCCTGGAGGAACAGCTCTTCACTCTGCCTGAAGCAGAACTCACCTCAGCAGCTGGAAAACACACTTCCCACTGCTATTCCAGTGCTGCACTGCTTTACAGGTAAATACACACTTCTCTCAGAAACAAGGATCTCTTTCTTGTATCTATAACACAATGCATACCTGATCCAGTACGTAGTTCCGGCCTTGATCTCTTCTAGAATAAACACGTGAATAGATCAATGGCGTATGACCTGCAAGCCCCACTGCTCTTGGGGTCTTGAGAGGCACTGAGATAATGACGTCTAAAATGGCTGGACAGTAGGATCAACCGTTCAGACACGAGTATGTAAGTGTGTGTGTACACAGCTGCTGGGGGAATCAGCAGCGTCTGTTTGGGTGGCTGAGAGCAGACTGCCACTGACTCGTTGTTAAGGGCAGCCATTACAGATCAAGTGTGTTGCTGCTGCAGCGTTGACACTTTTGGGAAGGCTGATTAACATACAGCTCATTGTGTATGTGTGAGTCTGTGATTAACATCAGCTGCATCAAGGGCTAACCATGTCCAGACAGACAGCTATGCAGCATCACAGCAAGTGATTAGTGAATATGAGCCACTGTTGATGAGTGTGGCCTGTGGCTACAGAGTACTGTTAGAGGACGTCTGAAGGTTTATATCTGAGACACCAAATGGAGCTTTATATACCTCAGTATCAGTTTACTCATACAGCAGTCAGATACTGAATTACTCGCATTACTCTTCTGCTGTGGTAGTCTCTGGGTGTGTAGCAGTAAGAAGTGTCCTTTTCAAACTGACAGACTTCGAACAAGAATAAAAAATGGCATAAAACTTTAACGATAGTTTGAACTTTCTCTAAAAAAACAAACAGTTTGGACTACAACATGCTGACTTCTAACATCTAAATGTCTTCGCGCAACACATCAAAAGACATCAACAGTCACAAAGAGATGTGAGACAACATGTTTAAATGAGTCAAATTAATATATATCCTTACCACACATAGTGACATAGAGAGGTCTAAACCTGAAAGAGGTCTAAACCTAAACCTTAAGACATAATATGGAAAAATGGAAAAACGAAAATGAAACATAGTGTCATTTTAGATCGATGCAAAACACTCTCAAAATGATGCTGTATAGGTCTATTTAATGGTTAGTTCCATTTTGAATGGTAAAAATTAGACTCTTTAAACTTACTGTCTCTATGTTCATTCAGATCATCTATTAAACACACATACCAAACCACTGAAAGGATCCGAAGCAAAACAAAAAATTTACTTAATTTTTTGAAGTGGTCTGATGCAATCGGGTAACAATTTTCTTATTTACTATGTCATGGGCCTTAACGGACACAAACCCCCACCTTATCTTATAGACCTCACGAATATTGTTTAAAACTCTGTTGTTTAATGTGTTTACTGAGATGATGCAATGATTTCTAGAAATGTTGAAGTTGTTACTATTTAATTTTCTTCTGTCATTTGAGTATAATCTAATTCCCTTACCTAATGACACAGACAAATTTGTACTATATTCTATTCGAGTTCGTTCTGTTGCTTTGTATTTATTAAACATTGAACTTTACCGATGCCACTGTATTTGTGCACTATGTCTAGATTTTGTGATCCCTCTGTGGCCGATAGGCGGCGCTGTATACCTGTTAAAAATCACTCCTATTGCTGGGGACGAGCGCCTTGAGGCTGTATTACCGGTGAGCTCTGACTGTCCGTAGACTACATAAGATAACGAATTCCATATATCTCACTATATAGGCAACTATTGAAAATGTACTCGATATAAGAATAAGGACTATTTAAAGTATTAGAGACGAAAACGCATGTTTTATCATAGCACGTTATTGTACTAAATTAAGTAAAGATGGCAAACAAGAGGGTATGTATTGTATTTATTTACTGTATATTAGAAAGCTTTCTCAAAATCCTTTTGCTTTCTTCACGGGGACTGATTTAACGTCACTGGTGCAGCTTTCTTGCTGCCAATTTACTTGGAAAAAGCATCATCACCTAAGACTAATTCAACATATTGAAGTTCTTTAGACCAAAATTGTGTGCCATGGATGGATCAGTATGCTCATTCACTTAAACCTCAAGGCAGGTCTGATGTAAGATTATCTAAATCACGTCATAATAATGTGTGTCATAATAAGACGCTTGTGTGGTTTTAAATGAATCGTGTTTTGCCTGCTGTCTGTTGTATGTCTAATAGAAAAGACTATTTATTTAGTCTACAAGTACGTTTTCTTGAAAAAAATACAGTGTTTTGTGACAATGGCAACAAATAAATTCGTGCGCTAATGTAATCAAATAATAATCTAATTAGTTAATTAGTGCCATTAAAAGACAAAAGTTTTCTCTGCAATATTGAACAAAGTTTTAGCACACTGTTAAATACATTGTATTGTATCTGTGTTCAAATGTGAATGTACTTATTATTGAAAAGTCAGAAATGATTGCTACCACTACCACAAAAAATAGAAGGTAATTCGTTTCGATGTATTAGCAAAAACGTAGACTATATGCTGCAATCAACCAGGTTTTATGGAATTTATTTTATTAATGTATTTTTTAAAAGCTTCCCCTTTCCCCTGTCTCACTATGACCAAAATGTGAGTGGAATAGCAGATTTAGAATCTGCTTCTTGTTGATTTAAAAATAAACGATGTCAATACAGAGATTTCCTAAGAAAAGAACCTTGTTTAAATACATAAACTAAATTAATAACTACTAAGGATTATTTTAAATATGTAAAAGTAGCCTGTACGGCAATGCGTGTACGAGAAATGCGAATCCTACTAACACAATAACAGCTTATGACAGGGCCAACACGTGCCAGCAATTTATGCAATAATTACACGCTTGGATATGTGTTTCATTTCGGTCATTAGACCACGGTTTTGAGGCAAGAACTGGGCTTAAAACATTTTCCCCGATCTGCTTTAATGTCTCCAGAAAATTGTCTATCGTCCAAAAATGTTACAGTTTAGATTTGGGGTGTCAGATGCATGTTGAGCTGTGCGACGTTCCCCGGAATCGTAGTTGCTATCCAAACACAAATAAACAGAGAAAAGCATTGGAGTAGCTAGCGGGTGGAGGCGTGTCGAGGGCGGGCTGAACGCTCCAGAGCTGCAGCCCTGAAAAGTGCTGGACCCGTTGCCCCTCACTCGCATTTGAGGCAATCTGGCAACAGAGCAAAGAACTCACACACTTCTCAACAGCACGAAGGCTGCGCGCGTCCTGCATTGCATAGGAACATTGCGTTTTTATGTTTAAACATTGAGTTATTACGCTTAAACCGTCTCGCCAGCTAAGACAGGTTGTGAAGTTTACATGGACAAATCTGTAAGATTTGTACTCGCGTTACGCCGAACTTTGTCGTTTTGTTGTGGTCATTGTGGATTACTGAGAAACGGCACTCGCTGAGCGCGACCTTTGACATCCATTTCTGCGGGGTAAGAATCCGAATTAGGCTATTTGTCTCCTGTGATGTAGCTATCTTATTCTATATTGTGGCCACACTGTGTATGAGGTGAAAATTAAGGCTTTCGACCAGTTCTTTGACCAACAAACACAAGACGGTCCAGTACATAGTACAAGGCGGAGGATTAATTACTTGAATCCAACATTTCACGCCAGTTATTCTGCGCTTTCAAATGAATACAGGCACGGTGGTACTTGCACCTGTAAGGTACTATTCGCAGGAACAATAATAGCATCATTTGACATTCAACAGCCTATAGACCTCGTGTCAGTACTGCTGACAATTGTGCTTTGACATGTAATATCTTATAGTATTATATATCTAATATATCTATATTTACAACTATATAAGATATATCTAGTATCTTATATTTACAACCACATCAAAATGTCTTCTTTCTAATTATAAGGCTAGATTAAATATATTATATTTGAAGTCTAACAATATCGCCTACGAAAATAGTTTGTTATCTTTATGACATCTGTTACAGTACACTGACATCGTGTGACTCGCAATTTAAACGGTAATCATTTTATATAGGCCATTATTTTAAACGTCTAAGCTGGAATCATTACAAGTCAATTTTTATACTAAATTTCAGACCTTGAAATCAATTAGCTTGATTTGAACAGCTTGTAACCTTGTTACAACCTTGTAAAGACTATCTCTGAACTACAACAACATTCGACTAATGCAGTAATACATTTCAGGACAAGATGAAGTCCGTAACCGTTTTCAATCAAAGGTTGTGACAATGGTGAACAGTGGTGATCCGCGCAAAACGAATTAAACATTAATTCCTAATGCTGGGGTGGCCAGTGTAAGGCACGCTAAAAGTGGCGAAATCGTGCGCTTCCTTAGATAAGTAAGCCTGCTTGTTCGGCGATCATTCAGAGATGGGGTCATTCACCATCTGTGATCGACTCACACCGTGCTCAGCCAAAGCCGCTGGGATTCCCTCCGACAACAGCATTTTCCCTCAGTGCTTTTTATGCCAGTAAAAATACCTGCCATTGTAAACAGTTCGATTAGACCTGAGAACACCGACAGGGAGAGTTTATGGAACCTAATCTCATACGTTCCGTTTGTGTATTTGTTATGCTTCGGCAGATTAAATTTAATGCTGATTTAATAGATACAGGTTTGTGGTTTTGCCTAAGAGTTCCTTCCGCACCGCGTTTCCGTCTCCGTGTTTTCACCTTACAAACTGAAAACACTGCAGGGGCAATAAAAACAAAATTGCAATTAGAACAAATTGGGTATGCGCAAATTTGAGTACGGGACTGCAACACTAATTAGAACTGCTATTGTTTGTTTGTTTGTTTGTTTTAATAGGAACTCACTGGATATTAAGTTGTTAGATCAAATCTTTATTCTGAGGCCTGCTGCTGAAAATGGGAAGTAAAACTTTGCCGGCCCCAATCCCGCTACACCCGACCCTACAGCTCGCCAACTACTCCTTCCTGCAGGCGGTCAACACCTTCCCCGCCGCCGTCGACCACCTGCAAGGACTCTATGGCCTTAGTGCTGTGCAGACGATGCACATGAACCACTGGACTTTGGGCTATCCTCACACGCAGGGACTGCGCTCCACTATCACAGAGATGGCAGCGGCGCAGGGCCTCATGGATCCCCGATTCCCCCTCCCTGCCCTACCATTTGCTGCGCACCTCTTTCATCCCAAACAAGGGGCGATAACTCACGTCATTCCGGCTCTGCACAAAGACAGACCCCGGTTTGACTTTGCAAACCTTGCCATTGCGGCTACACAAGAGGACCCACCAAAGGCCGGCGATCTGTCGAAGCTGGCGGCTGGTCTCGGCGGCGCGATCACAGAGCTGAATAAACTTTCACCGGACAGAAAGCCCCCGCGCGGCAGGCTCCCGTCCAAGACCAAAAAGGAATTTATTTGCAAGTTTTGTGGAAGGCATTTTACCAAGTCCTACAACTTACTCATTCACGAGCGCACCCACACAGATGAGAGACCTTACACCTGCGATATCTGCCATAAGGCCTTTAGGAGACAGGACCATCTGCGTGATCACCGGTACGTACTAACACGTAATGCAATCAATTCGCGGACAGAGTTTTTTTCACCACAGAGGAAAGAACTTAAACTCTTACATCTTTCTCCCTCTTACGTCGTCGTAGTCACGTTCACTCAGCAGCACTCAGCATTCTGTCTGGCAAAATCTATAATTATAAAGTTAACGTTTATATTCCTGTCACTTTGTGTTACAGTGATTTGCATCTTGAGCAGGACTGTCTGCGGACACTAAAGCCCTTTTAGACATAACCTATATCTGTATAACTCTTCAAACGTCGACGTGCGACACACTATACATAAATACACACGGTGCCACCGACGGTAACTAACTCGTGTTCCTGTTTGTTTGTTCTGATTGCAGATACATCCACTCCAAGGAGAAACCTTTCAAATGTCAGGAGTGTGGAAAGGGATTTTGTCAGTCGCGGACTTTGGCTGTTCATAAAACGTTGCATATGCAGGTGAGAAATTGCCTTTTTTCTAATATTGCTCTGTGACGATTTGCGCAAAACTATAATTTACCTGCTTTTTGATTGTTTTTCTTCTTTTTTAAATATGATGTGTAATAATTAGGCTAAGTAGTAGCCTTAACAGTGCATGCGCATGGTGCAAGGGTTTATTTGAGTGTTATTAATAGGATGATCTAGAAAAAAAGATTAAACGTTGGTATGGGAAAATTAAACCGATAAGTGAACTCTTGTCGGGCATGGCTATAATGTATTTCATTATTTGGAAAGATTGTGTCATCGTAATTAAGTGCTGTCTGAGTTCTACTGGTTTAGTCGTCTATGTAAAGTAACAGCAGTTCTAAAATAAGGCAACTTTTAAATTAAACACCTATGATTAAAACCTAAAGGGAATAATCATTTGCTTGCTTCAAATCTAAACAGGAGTCTCCTCACAAATGCCCCACATGCGGAAGAACCTTTAATCAAAGAAGTAACCTGAAAACTCACCTTCTCACCCATACAGACATCAAGCCCTACTCCTGTGAGCGCTGCGGAAAGGTGTTTCGGCGCAACTGTGACCTGCGACGGCATAGTTTGACACATACACCCCACCGGGACTACTAGCTGCATGGACTAGAAAGCTAAAACAAACCAAACACGGAACGGACAAACAAACTTGTCAACAGTGACAAGTTCTGCTGTGAAATGATTGTGGACAGACCTCACGGGGAGGTCTTGTGACCTAAGGGCAGAAAGCACCCAAAGCAGGGGACAAACTTGCAACCTGCGTTTCGCAGACCTGCGGCAACTCTCTGGACTTTTGTATATAGTCTAGTTTTTTTTTTTCTTGTTTGTATTTTCTTCTTTCGTTTTTTATTACCTCTGTATCATTCAGACGTGTTGCGAATTGTGTTCAAATGTGGAAGTTTGTAAACTGCATTGTAGAAATAATAAAAAAAAAAATGAACGTGAGGTGGTAATCTCTTCTTGGCACTGCACACATGGGATTGCTCGGCCTAATTACAAGAAGATTTTGCTTTCCATTTAATTTTATCTATCTATCTATCTATCTATCTATCTATCTATCTATCTCAATTTTCAAGTATAGCCCACTCTAGGCTACGCATTAAAATGTAACTAACCTTGCTACTTGTTTTATATTGCAAGACAAAAGTAAATAATATTTAAAGGAATAAAATGAGTGAACATATTTATCACAATACGTCGCTTTGGTGGTAATAAGAGGTCCCGAGGCTTGACTGAAAATTCTTCATTATTTTAAAATATTACCACAAAAATTCTTCTTCTTCTTCTTACCATTATTCTTATTATTATGCACCAATACAAAACATTTCATGCGTTTGCAAGCCTTTTATTACCTATAATGAGCTACAAACTAAAATAAAAATATATGCATGTTTATTATTATTATTATTATTATTATTATTATTATTATTATCAATTACAAGATTAGATTCTGCTTTTTAGTCGATATCATGCACTAACTGGACTTTCTGAAACCCACAATCATGTTCCGTAATGCGTTTAACTGGGCTAAGAGGGTAAGCCACACTCAGTCCAAATGTCCTCTTATTCTGATCATTCCTATGCTTGTAGTTTATTGTCAAACACAAGATCCTGAAATAATTCTGGATCCTTCGATATTTATAGGCACCTAATTCTATTAATTCGTAAATCGATTGTTAAATCACAATAGATTCTGGCTCTTATCAGAATTATGACCAAAATTAAACAACTTGGAAGACAATAACTGTATGGATAAAATATAATCTATGCCTATGGAACCAACATCCACATTTGAATGAAAGAAATTCAGATAACTCCTTTATTTTATTTTATTTTATTTTATTTGTGGGTGTGGTGTATGTGCCTTCCTTCATTGACATGTTGAAGGATACGATGTTATTTTTATTCACATATAACTATAGATGACTGTCAGATTGCATCTTCTTATCTTGGGGAAATTTATAGAAAGCCCACAAATTTAGTCCACAATTGACTTTTAACAAGAAGACGCATCGACTGTTACACAAACCATAGATTTTTCGAATATTGGTTGCAGAAAATAAGGCGTGATAAGGAATAGCCTAATATAGGTTTACTGTTTTTCCATAGGCTACGCTAAAGTGTGAGACTGATTCTGTTTATTCTACTGATGTTTTAATAATGTTACTCAAACAAATAATTTCATGCTATCCTTTAAGCGCATAAATTTCTCAAGCAGTTTATGATGTCCGATAATTATAACCCTAGCATCGTGAGTGGTATAATAATCATTCCTCTATTATAACAATGCGACAGTGGCCCTAAAAATAATGTATTAACCAGTGTTCAACATTGGAGAACATTTTCATTAAATGCTACCATTTGTCATTTGAAACAACTAATAAAAGTTGCAATTAAAACTAACACATCTGTTACTAATATTGTTATTGTCGTTGTTGTTGTTCAAAAAGGGTAACGCTGTGTCTTAATTATGTGATAACCATTATTATCGATGCATTACATCTCGAAAAAAAATTTTAACCGCTTACAATGGCTAACAAATGTACACACATTATGTTTACAATACATAAGACCATCTGAGGCAAGCCTGAAAGGTCTGTAGGCTGGAACTGTATTTAATGACCTAAACGACCGCTGTTTTAAAGTGTTACGGTAAGTGAACAGAATAAAATAGAAAATAGAAAAAGACAAAAACAAAAACAATTATTAATAAGTGTGCCACACATGCCCGACATGAGTTGTAATTCACTCTCGTCTAACTCAGTAATTCACTCTCGCCTAACTCAGTTTGCACGTATGTTATTTAATTAATGTGGGACCCATGGTATATTCGTAAACTTTCAAATTTATGTGAAAAGCGTAATAGACGAGGCAGTTTAACACATGAAAGGAATAGGCCAGCTCAAAATAGCTTGAAGCGGAAAGTAGTCACTCTTGGAACGGGGTCAAATTCTAAATTATTCTCAACAACAGGCCCGTATTGCAATAGCCTAAATCTTTCCCAGCATACGAATCTCAAAGGGAGAGAAATAGACAGAAATAAATAGCCACGTGATTATGGAGGGCAATGCCTCATATTGTGCTACCTTGCTGTTTCCTTTGCTCACCCGACCTTTCCTTTTCTGTCGTGGTCTCGTTAGCCTTCAGGGACAACGAATAAATATTTTGGAAAAATGCCAAATAGATCGTCATTATCAATTTGTCTTAGTGAAAGTGTATTGTGAGATTACAAAAACACCTTTCCGAGACAAAATATTCCCCATTTATGATCGTTTTGACTATCTGCTGAAATACCTTGTGATAATGGCAAATAAGTTTTTCTTTTCCCGGTCATGTTTTTCTGTTGTTTTTTTTTTTACCTACAGATTCGTGTTGAATACAAGTTTAAGTCTGAAATGAGTTATAGTCTTTTAGGTGATTTCGGGAAGAAATCAGGAGTCTTGGAAAATGTCCAGATTCCACAGTATAGGCTATTTTACACATTTTTTCCACACGAGATTCACGTGCTTCACGTTGTCTGAGATAATTCTGAAAATTATTCCTCTGAGTTTGTGCTACAAGATTGCTGGAGGCTATATGAAGTCTCATCTATGCTAATAGAAACAACTTTTCCTGAAAGGTAGTTGATAGACTAATGCAAACTCACATGTAGTCTAATGGTAAGGTCTTTTTAACGAAACAAAACAACCAATATTGATGGTAATATTAACGAATTTATAACGTGAAAGTAGAAGAAATCTTTGTGACAGTTTTGGTTTAGGGTATTTTTAAGAGCAAACTTAAAGAATTAAGCCCAGGTATATTTGGTTTCGTTCCACATTTATCAGTCCCCAGCAAACAGCACTGCATTAGATGCACAATGTTGCACGTTTTTCCTCATTAGGCGCGAGTTATTAATGCAAGTTTCAGGAAGCTCGTTTAAGGGAAGTGATGTCAATTCTTTTGGCGGAAGTCATAATTTTGGATGCGGAAGTTGCGATATTGACGTTTGGACTGTGAAAACTAAAGCAATGAATCTAAGTGGAGCTGAGATATCTGACTGAGTCGTCTGCGTTAACGTAAGACAAACAGTTGCTATATCCGTGGTTAATCGGAATTCATGCGCAGAAATTATTTGTTTTAGCGTTGACGTCCCGATGGCTAGTTACATATGCTAACGCTATCTTGCTGAATAGCTAACTGTGCTAGCTAAGTTATCCAGCACAGTTATCCCAAAAGCTAATGTAGTTAGCTAAGAACTTGGCTTACTCGCTGAGTTTGACACGCTCTTAACTGCTCCGAGAAAGTTTTAAAAGTGGTGGTTACATGTAAAGATGTGTCGACTTGGCATTTCACGGTGACGCAACGTTCGCCGAAGCTACGATTTGTTTGGAAAGCTAGCTAATATTCGCTAGGTGGGCTTCCAGCTGTTTTTCTGTATCGGCTTTTCCGCTTTTGCGGACTTTAGACTACCTGCTTTATGTGCAAACCTTCACAAAGCTTTTCTGGTGATCTGAGTTAACATAACTGTTTAATGAATAATCGGGAAACGACTACAGAAACATAGTCAACCTACGTAATAGCAAGATTGCGAGCTGGCTGGCTAGCTAGCTATCTAGTTAGGTTAGTTAGTTATGACGTTTGACTTAACTTGACTTAACTTTGTTTTATCAACGCTGTAGCTGTATTGAAACACATTCTACGTGTGTGTAGCATTTCGTAAATGCTTACATAATCAACATTAAGACCACAGAGAAGTTCACCGAAGTGCTATATACCTCAAGAGGTTGGCGGTTGACCAGTACACCTAAACGGAGCACTGTTGGTGTTATTAAACATCGTTAAAGCACAGATTTTTTTCCCCTATCACACCTATTCTTAATTAGTTCTAAGGTACGTTTATGTTCTAATTTGCAATCATTAAGCTACGTTGCATGCTCAAAACCTAACAACTATGTTAATGAAAATGTGTAATGCGTTTTATTTAAAGTGACATTTACTTTATAAAACATTCATGTTGTTCCTCTCGTTTTGTTACACTGGCTTTAATGGCAGTTGCCTACTAAATATCTATACGTTCCACATTTAGTTACTTTTGACTCCTACAGATTTTATACAATGTTTTGTGTGTTGGTTACATTAAGCAGTATTATTCTAGGAGTTACATATTTCAGTCACTTTTTATTTTAGCTAAGTAGTAAAAGCTGTCAGTAACCATATGAGATTTATTGGCCTAATACAACCTGAAACTGAATGATACATCAAGATAAATTTTCTTTGGTTCACTGCTGTCGTTCGGGTGAAATTAGGCAAGTTCAAAGATCAGTCACTGTCCGCTGAGTCTGTTGTCTTATGATCTGTATGTGCAGGGCTAAGGAGCATTCAGGATGCTGGAGTCCTATGTCACTCCTCTGTTGATGAGCTATGTGAATCGCTACATTAAGAATTTAAAGCCATCTGATCTCCAGCTCTCGCTATGGGGGGGGGATGTGGTGCTCAGCAAGCTGGACCTCAAACTGGACGTCTTAGAGCAGGTGAGACTTGCTTGGCTTGTTTTTTTTTTTATCTTAAATAGCAGTAGCTTTATTGGTAATTTTCAACACTGTCAATTCTGTTATGTACCTATTTTTTTGCAAGCTAAGTTTTGTAGTTAAATTTAAGAGGCATTGTGTTGTCTCTTATGTTTTTGCAAATCGCTGTTGTTGGAAGAAAACCTTGTATCTCCAAAATGGTTACTTTACAGGAGAAGGATAAACATACTTTACTTTTAATGTAAGTCATTTTGGGCTGTTTCTTTTGGTCCATTCATCATGAGATTTACACACAATGTAAAGGGCAACATGCATTTTCAAATTATGTGAAAAACTGAAAAACGACAAAAATGGAGATACAAGGTTTTCTTCCGACGGCAGCAAAATGTATTTCATCAGTATTATTTGTGATGTTAACCTCACAGAACCTCGATTAACACTGAAAACTGGAACTGTCACCCTTTTATGGTGTAATCTGCAATGTGTTTCTGCAGCTTTGAGTTTTTGGTGTATACTTCTACATTGTCACAGTTTTTCTTTATCCTACATCAACTTAAAACATAAAATTTTGAATCCTAAGCAGAGTTCCCTTGAGATATCAGTGTGTCTTTGAGCTTTTTTAACTGTTTGATATACTTTGCTTTTTGTCCACTTTTCAAGCTCATCATTGCATTGTGGGAAATTAAGTTGAAGTGTTGGTTTGAGTCTAAGCAGCAGAAAGCGCTCTGCTCTCTGTGTGTGTATTGTCGGGGATCACAGGCACTCCCGTCTGCAGTGGGAGTAGCTTTTCATCTCAAACCACAGTCAGATTCCTTCCCTGTTCTATATCTGTCAGCTGACATGAGGCCTACTTAGATGGATTTGCTAGAATATTTGCTTTGCTTTGTTATTTGGGGTACAGTGGCTTTTGCATTTGTAATATCTGGAACCAATCACTCTGCCATGTTGTGAGAATGTTTTGCTTCCCAAAAGTGGCCCAAGCTGCTCCTAGTGCTCTGAGAGACACACATGTACACACACAGAGCGATGGAGCCACTTATTGAAAGCAGCTTTAATCCTCCCACACTGAGAGTAAAGCTCTTGTTTGTAAGTCTGCTACTAATGCGATCCTGAAATCATGACAACAGTTTTGTTGAAACTTCAGAGAGCATCTTTATAGCCTGCAGAGTGGATGCTATGTGTAATCTGCATAGGGATCATTGGGGATTTTCATAAGAGGAGTAAGAGTGAAAGACTTTGGGTTCTTGCACAGACAAGCTATAAATTCATGCAAGTGCTTCCTTCAGTGTGGGTTTGATTGGGAGTTTTTGGCTAGCAAGGGTGTGGGACCTGCAGCACTGTGTGTGTGGAGCATGTCTCTCTGAGAGCAAGTTCCTGTCCCAAAGCAGCTCTCAGCCAGCTGCATAAATTACTCTCCTTGTGCTCCTTCAAACAGCACAAATCCACCACACTATAATTAATTTTAACAGGCCTTTACTTTAATAAGAAACAGCATTCTTTCTCTCAGCTAGCATCTCTCTTGCCTTTTATCTCTTGTTCTTGTGCACAGCACAAAGCTATAACTTATGGTCTGTTGTTTTCTGTGTGTATGTGCATACATGTCTGCATGTGTTTTTTGGTGTGGTGAATGTGGCTTAGGAGCTGAAGCTTCCTTTCACCTTCCTGAGTGGTCATATACACGAGCTGCGAATTCATGTGCCATGGACAAAACTGGGCTCGGAACCGGTGGTCATTACCATAAACACCATGGAGTGCATCCTTAAGCTGAAGGATGGTGTTCAGGTCAGTGACTCTCATATAACGCAGACACAGACTTTTCTATACTTTTCAGAATTGCCACCCCCCCCACCCCCCAAAAAAAACTCTTTCTAAACTGTGGTTACTGGAAACTGAAGAATGATGTTAAGTGAACTATTGACCATCACAGTTTGGTACAGTGGTTAGTGTGGATTATGTGTGTTTCCAAATGCTCTGATAGTGAAACTTAAACACAGTGCAGTGAGACTGAGCCGAGGTACAGCTACCCACAAAATTGTGCATCAGTATGCAAATAAAATATATTTCTTTAATGTATGTGCATGTATGTGTATGTGTGTGAGAAAGATAAAGCCTCCATGGTCTTGCTTCTGTGCTAGTTTATGGTGGCTGTTTAGGCAGACAGCGCTGAGCCTTCATTGCATTACTTCATTACTGCAGTAGTTCTAATCCTTAGCATCAGATAAATTCCAAAACCAAACACATCAAACTCCAATCAGATCTCCATAATTCAGTGCCTGCAGAATGAAGTCATGTCATGCATTTGGAGTTTGATCTACATGTTGAAAAGCTATAGGGAGAGGGAGAAAAGACAGATGCTGGCATCAGCTAAAAGGAAAGGTTATTTGAGAACCCCAAGAACAAAGGATCTCATCATTGTTGGTACCGCAATCAAGTGCCTAAAGAGTTCCCTTCAAGTTGTGCTCTGAAATCACAACTGCTGTGTTTGAACGACAGGAATCTGCAGGGCAAAGCCAAGAGCTGCCATTAACAAGCTGTGCTCTCATAGGAGAAGGAGAAGGGCCAGAGGCAGGAGTGGCAATGCAGCAGTTGAGAGGCAAGAGCTGATGCAGGGTCAGGGAGAAGGAGAAAGACCACTGTCAGGAGCTGGAGAAGGACAGTTGTGCTAAAGGATCCTGTAAATTAACATGCATATCTCTCAGAGCTCTACTGACTTTAGCCTCTGGTATATGTAGTGTCTATGTCATTTTTTGTACATACTTTTCATACATTCACTCCTACCAGGCTACTCCCAGCAGGCCAACAGGTTGACACCACTTCCCTCACTGAAATATTTGTTACTGTAGTTGGATACAGCCATAAATATTTTGCTATTGAGAAATGGAGTGTGTGAGGTGTTCAAGGTGGATTTATTTTTTCAGAAGCAGTCAGTGGTTACCTGCGCCACCCATGCAGTAGGGCAGCACAGAGGACGTGGTAGCTGCTGCACTCAAAAGGCCATATGGTTCTGTAGAAGCCTGTCTGAAGGGAACCAATTAAAGCTGATTATATAGACTGCAGCAGTAAAGCTCTGTAACACATGGGCCTGAGTGCTAATGCTGAATATCGTCCTGTGCAGCCACTACTGCTGGAGCAATCACATTCCAATGATCGGAAACTTTAAAATGGTTCTTGTGTGTGTGTGTGTGTGCGCGCATATGCCTTATAGCTTGGGGTCAGGGGGCTCTGCTGCTCTGGACTCACATGTAATCTCCAAACAAGTATTTGTTACAGATGTTTTTTTTTTTGTTGTTGTTTTTTTTTCACAAAGACTCTCAGTTTAGTAGGAGCCTTTGGAAAATTGAAAATGACATTTGGACAAATTATGCACTGGTATATTGACTCCTGAGAGACAGAGTTCGGAGCCAAGCCAGAAACTGAAAAAAGTAAAAGTCATGTTTGTAGATTCTTCCAACCCTACTAAAGATTTAGCTCTACAACAATATTTGTCTAGGTAGCTCTAATCTTGTGTCAGACAAGGCATTTGGTAGCCTGAAAGCTTGAGCTCATATAAGTAAACTTCACATAAGCGAAGACGTACAATGAGGATCTCTTTTACTAAAAGTGTATAGGGCACAGGAATACGTGGAATGTCTTTATAGTTTCAAGTCTTTCATGGTTGATTTCGTGGGCCAAGTTTAGCAGACAGCTATTTGGTTGTGCTCATGGTCCTGATGGTATGTGTGGGAATGATTAATGAGATAATTGATCTGGTTTGTTTTTGCAGTTCCAATGAGCAGCTTAGTATATTCCTGTAAAAACATCCTCAAGCCTTTTGAAGTTCATTAGAAATCTGTGGAGGATTGATTGGTAGGGGTGTGTGTCTGTGTGAGAGAATACTGATGATATTCACTAGACTAGATCATGTCATTTACATCTGTAAACCTAACTACGGTGGTGAGACTAAGAGCAGAAATAGCTTCTGGTACAACTTCATCTTTATGCAGTTCATTAGCAACCCTCCTTGCTTCATAGTCATATGGGTTCTCTCTCTCTTTGTCTTCCTCTTTCTCGTTCTCTTCCTCTGACATCATTTAGAAATCAGGCTGGCAGCCCAAACTTTCAGCTCTCTCTGTTTTTCTCTTAGGCTGCTGGTGTGTGTGTTTGTATGTTTATAAATAAGTCTGTGTATGTTTTCTCAAAATTAAAGAAAAGCCAGAATCCTGTGTGCAGGCTTGAGTTGAGTGGATGAAGAACATATAGCCGCTGGACATTTGTAATCAGATCAGCAGTAACTGGGTAATCTGGGTCTTAATGCTGCCGGAAATCTACCTTTGATTTGCTAGCATGCAGAGACCAAATAGCTTGCAGAGAATCTGTGCCACATCAGGGGGGGGGGTGAGAGGGAGAGAGGGAGAGAGAACTGTAACAAAGGAAAAGCGTGAGGATTCCTGTACAGCTTACCAATATTCTGAAAACTGTGATGCCCCTATTCTGAGGAAAAAGTGTGTGTGTGTGTGTGTGTGTGTGTATGTGTATGTGTATGTATTTCAGTAACAGCTCTGTTCAGTGAAGTGTTTACTTTTGTCCTTGCCCTGGGGTGAACGTGTGAGACGGCACCTCCCACTTCTGACCTCTGCACCCTTAACTGCTTGTCAGAGCAAAGACGCATGTACAGACACACACACACACACACACACAAGCACAGTGTATTTTTACAATGGTTCATTAAAGGAGGAGGCAGTGTTCTACTGATTGAATCTGATATTGGGTACGTTTACATAAAATGTGTGAGTGTACCAGGGTTATTACATTTTTTAAAATTTTCATTAGTTTTTATTTTTATTTAGTTCTTCATTTTGGTTTGTGATTTCAGTGTAGTTTGTGTTAGTTTTAAGTATGCAGTAATAATTGTGTTTTTATTTTCTGATAAGTAGTTTGGTTTTGTTTAATTTCAGTTTTAGTTTTTAGTATTATGATGAATGCTGTGATGGTAGGCATTTGATAACTGTAGAATAAATTTAACACAGCATTAGATGAAGCAGCCTACTACTTCTAAACTCTCACACATGTAAAAAAAGAAAACTAAAGTTTTTTTTTCTCAGTAATTTGATTTCGTTATAGTTTTGCAGTAGACATAGTTTTGATTGGTTTCATGTATTATTTTGATTATAGTTAATAAGCACATTTAGTAATAGTTTTAAATAACTATAATAACCTTGGAGTGTAATTGTGAATGTGTGTTAGAACTCTAACAAGCAAACACGCAATTTTGGAGGTATACGGCTGTATAAGGTTTGAGTGTGGGAAATCTTGTCTAATGCAATTTCCCCATAAACTTTGGCCAGTTAACATCAATAATTCTGTTGTGTAACAATTGTGTTTTACTTTTATTTATTTATTCACTATTTGGTTGTTCGCTCGTTAGGTAGGTATTTGGTTTTTAATTTTGAGACTTAGATATTGGGTTCGATTTCACTAGACACACCCAGGCACAATTACTGCCAGACTTGTTGAATGTGAACGTCACTTAAATAGTACCTGTCTGGCAGTGTGAAGAAAGAGAAGGTATCAAAAAGGAGCACATGGTGCCTCGTTCTAAAGAGATTCAAATACAGATGTGAAACAAAGTTGTTGAAATCTACTAATCTGGAAAGGGTTATGAAGCCACTGCTAAGGCTCTGGGACCCTCAGTGAGAGTCATTATCCACAAATGTAGAAAACTTGGAACAGTTGTGACCCTTCCCAGAAATGGCCGACCTACCAAAATTTTGCCAAGATTGCATCAATGACTCATCCAGGAGGTCACAAAAGAACCCAGGTGAACATCTCAAGAACTGCAAGCCTCAATTGCCTCAGTTAAGGTCAGTGTACACGATTTCACTATAAAAAGACACCGGGCAAAAAAGGCATCCATGGGAGAGTTGCAAGGCACAAACCACTGCCGACCAAAAAGAACGCAAAGTCTCGTCTCGCATTTACCAGAAAACACCTAAGTGACCCCCAAGACTTTTGGGATAACATTCTGTGGACTGAGTCAAAGGTGGAAATTTTTTGAAGACATGGGTCCTGTTACATCTGGCATAAAGCCAACACCACGTTCCACCATAAGAACGTCATACTAATAGTCAACCATGGCGGTGGTAGTGTGACTTCTGCAGGACCTGGGCAACTTGTCATAATTGATGGAACCATGAATTCTGCTTTCTTTTAGAATGTCCATCCGTTGACCCTAAGCTTAAGTGCCGTTGAGTAATGCACAGGACAGTGATCTAAGGCACACAAGCAAGTCCACCTCTGAATGGCTCAAAAGAAACAAAGTTAAGGTTTTGGAGTCAAACTCTTGACTTGAATCCCATTGAGATGCTGTGGCAAGACATTAAATGGGCAGTTCATGCTCAAAAACCCTCCAGTGTAACTGAATTAAAACAATTATGCAAAAAGGAGCAGGCCAGAATTCCTGCACAGCGATGTAAAAGACTCTGCAAGTTATTGCAAACGTTAACTGCAGTTGTTACTGTGTAGGGTGGGGCAACCAGTTATTAGGTTTAGGGAGCGGTTACTTTTTCACATGCATGATATAGGTTGTGAATAAATCTTTATCTTCAATAAATGGAATGGTCATTTAGTGTCTTCATTTTATATTAAAATTAGTCAGATGATCTGAAACATTTAAATGTGAAGAAATCAGGTGAGGGACAAATACTTTTTCACAGTACTGTATGTATTTTCTGTGACTGTTGATTGGAAAATCTGGGTTGGTGATGAAATAATTTTAGTTACATCGTTCCAAAATACATTCACTTCTGAAAAATCTCAAAAGCTGTGCATAAATGTGTCTAAGGTGGTAAACATGCCTTTGTCCACCACAGTACAGACATGGTTTCAGTAAATGATGCTCTCTCTAATAACACTGCTATTAAGAGAATAGCAGTTTAGTAGTTAGCCACTCTTTTGTGTAGTTTTTGTCAGTGCTTCCTGGTTCTGATTCAGCAGCAAAGCAGATGTACAAAGAAATTGTAACTGGTCTCACGAGTCTGCGCCAACATGGAACTGCACAGTATGACCCTGTGAACTGTTTGGCTCTACAGTGGAAAAGAGATCTTTGTTTTGCTAATGAATTTAATGGTAGTAATGATTAGTTATCAGTTAAATTATAGACTTGAGGAGTTTGTGAATATAATGGTCACTGTCTCTAGGGCTAGATCAGGCCTGTGACACAATCCTCTGTGGCCCGCAAAACTATTTTCATTTGCTGTTAATGTTAGCCCGTTTCACAATGTGCTTCACTACAATCCCCGGCATGCACAACATTATGTGCATTCTGACTCTCCTACCCCAACAACAATCTATGACACAGTGGTTACACCTCAATTCTACACAATTCTACACAGTTCTACACCAGTCATACCACCAAACATACTAGTTGCATTTCAGCTGCAGTTCAACCAACATAAACACCTAACGTTAGCTTTGCAGCTCTGAAATTAAGTTTGAGCCTTAATGAACTTAAAAAGGCAAAGAAACAATGCCAGGTGTCTAGTTCAAGCAGATAGGTAGGTTTAAAAGACCTAGCTCCTGGGGACATTTAAATTTTGAATATTTCAAATATTCATGTAATATTTCAAGGTCCACCACAAGTGCCTATATTTTACTTTTATGTTTTTTTGTATATTTTGAATAAACAGTGGACAGGTTGGGTTATAGCACAACATCGATTAAAAATTAAATGAAAACATTTTCTTTGGCCCACGGATTTGTTGAGATTTTCTGATATAGCCCTTGTTGAGTTTGACACCCCTGCTCTAGGTTGATGTGTGTGTGTGTTTATTCATTCATCATCATTTATTTTGTGTGTGAGTGTGGTGAGTGACTGTGATTTTGGGTTGAGGCTGGTCTTGGAGGGGCTAAGAGGAGGCTGAGGTTACCATGGTTACAGACACAGGCAATCTGTGTTGAATAAAACTGCTGCTTCCTGTTGGCGCTGATTCAGCTCTGCTTGATACGGCTGCCAACATGCTGCTAATTCAGTTGCGGCATCCACATACACATACCCTTTCATACCAACTTCATTTTGTTGTAACGTCTCCCTCCAAACATCACCATGTCATCACCTTCAGCAGCACAATGACACTCATTACCAAGTTGAATACTGCTTGATTTGTCCAGAACCTTCCTTTATAGTTATAATACTTTGTGATTTGTCAAGGGTGTGTTGTATACCCTCTTTGTGTTGTGTGTTCTCTCTATGTAACATACTCTGCATGTACCAGCACTGTGTACATCACATGGGGAATTGGTTGGTGTGTCTGTGTATGTGCAAGTTTTGTGCTCATCTAATCATGCTTTTACTGTGGGGTGTGTATGTTATGTGGTTGGTCTACACTACAGCCCATCACAATCAGCCTCATGAACCCCCAATCATAGCTTCAGCACTTATCTATTTAGACTACAAGAGGAATATTAGTCTAGAGAGCACTAAGTTAGTCACTGAACGTAGCTCGAAAAACATGTAGCCTCTTTTCCACTGTAGGGCCTAACAGTTCTGAGCACAGAGAGTAATTGCTCCAGTGGTATTTCCGCATGGACATAGTTCAACATGCAACACCTTCAGAATGGGCTCAGTGCAGTTTTCTCTACATGGTTAGCTGCCATGCTCAGGACCACAGAACCGTTCAGTGGAATAATGTAATATACTCACATGGACTCCAAATAAATAAGAGCAGAATGCTGCCAGCTCTGCTGACCACAGAATGGGTTAGATTCTGAAAACAAACTTTTCTAATGCAAGTTTAGATGGTCATGTCTCTTGAGGAAGCAAAGCCAAGTGGCTGGTGTTGGAGGGACAGAAAGTCAGGATTAAACCTGTCCTGTGGTATGTGGATCTATAGCTTCCTAGCTAAGCTAATGCTAGTCAGCTTAGCTAGTAGCCTACAGATCCAACACTATGGTACAGGTTCAATTTGATGTATAAACAATAAAAACTTATACTGGGGAGAGCAATTTGAATGATTGGTGTTGGAGTGACAAAGACAAAATTGAACCTGTTTTGTAGTGTTTAAGCTGTAGCCTGCTGGGCTAAGCTAACAGTACAGGCTTTGTTCTAGCTAACCACTGCTTAAAAAAACACTGACTCAAGCATAAAGACTCGTATCTGAGATCACACATTCAAAATTCTGGTTTTGAGGTGACAAAGATTAAAAAATAGAACTGTTGTGTGGTGCTTTGAGCTGTGCACTGTTGGGCTATGCTAATGCTTGCAGAGTTAGCAGGCTACATGTGACACCCACCAGTACAGGCTCGTTTTCAGTAACTGATGCTCTAATAACGCCTTATCAGAGGATGAAGAATCTGAGAGCACAATGTTGAGAGACTGGTGTTGGAGTGACAGCAGAAATCAGATTTGTTTTGTATTGGGGATGTGTGTGTGTGTGTGTGTAGATATTAGCCTTCCTTAGATATTAGTCTTCTGGGTTTGTCAAACACTGCAGGACGTTGCCCAGCGAGTCCAAAATGAATGGTTTAATATGAGGCAAATAAGCAAAATCATAGTTCGTAAATGCTTACACATTTTTATATAGAAGAATGCATTCATTTTCTTGAACATAGTACAGCACAAAAAATTTTATCAGCCAATGAGTTACTGTGCTCACCAACCAGTCAGTTGGTGTCCTACAGCCCCAAACCTGTTTGCTGTAAAACAAAAAGGAAACTATATAGGCATGTTTTCTTTGATTGTTAATGAACTACATTCTTGCACTTCCTAAACTTAAAGGAAGGTCCTGGACAGGTGGTTAGAAACCACCGGACTTTTCATTTTTAGCCGTTTATTTACCCCATTCATTTAGGACTCACTCGCGGGCACCCTCTGGCGTTTTGCCGTCGTGTTTTTGATATAACAGGAGAACTAGGAAGTGGCAGGGCTCTCCATAAACTGGCTCTGGTTTTAGGCTTTAAGAATTTAGCCACTCTTTTGTGTAGTTTTCTTTGGTGCTTTCTGATTCTGATTTAGGAGCACAGCAGGTGGAAAAAGAAACCATAACCGGTCTCATGTGTCTGTGCCAGCACGGAACAGCACAGTATGACCCTGGGAACCATTTGACTTTACAGTGGAACAGAGATCTTTCATCAGAGAAGTCTTAGCTCAGAGAACTCTAAATTCAACTCACAAAACTAAACCTAGTTGGATGGATGGATGGGAATTAACAGGCAGGATTGCAGAGTCTGCCACTCTTGTTGACCATGCACAAATGCTTGAGGCCATAGGATCACTGTTCCAGATTTTTTTAAATCTTATTTTTATTCTTGCATGTAATTAGTTTAAATCTAATTTTAGTAGAAGATATTTTGCTCTCAGATGAGCATAATCTGTGTCTGGAAAATGGAAATGTTTGAATTACTGAAACCTAGCACATAGTGTGGCCAGTGGGTGGTTAAGCTGTGTGTCCTGTTCCCTGAGTGCTAATTAACTGCCTGTGCAAACAGTTTTACCTTATGCTGGATGATTGAGTAGATATGCCCCCCACATGTATAATTGCTACAACTCTGCACTCAGTTCTTAGAAAATCATTTTCAGTTAGAACTCTAGAGCCTTGTAGAGCCTTTTTCTTTACTTCACTTCGTTTTTTCAGTGTTAGTTGCTGTGGCAACAAAACCTCGTATCTAGATTGATAACTTTACAGGGAAGGAAAATGGGCCTCACTCACCAACCATTCTTAAGAAGAAATTTCTTCTTAAATCTCACTTCTGCAGTTTTCACAAATATTCTGACATTCACCAATGTTTTGTCTTGGGTAAGAACAGAATATATGCACACTCAAACACTCAAACATTTTTTCCAAGTAATTTAGGACTGTTTCTATTGATGAATCATGATTTTAAGACATTACAAAAGCAGCTGGCTTTTTTTCACATTCTTAGGAAAAAAGTAAAAAAATCACAAAATGGGGATACAAAGTTTTGTTCTGAGTGTGACAATGTGTATGTTTGTAACTACAGAGAAAGAGTAAAGAGAGTAAAATGTTTGGGGGGTGGGGAATACACTGCTGTTGCAGTAATTATTGCTTGCATTACTGAAGGAGAGACAGGAATTTTGAAGGCATGTGTTTAACTGAAGAGATAATAAACATTGTATGCTTTGTGAACAGTATTTCCTGCCTGACATTAACCACATTGCTGTTCCAAATGACCTACATGATTGGAATATACATGTGTGTATTATTTCCTAATTGCTTAAATCTTTCACAAAAATGTAGTTATTATTTCCAGCTGACAGCTGATGGGATGATGAGGCTGTGTATGTATATGTATATGAGTGTTAAGTGTATTGGGTCTGAGTTTAGTAAAGAAGCCCTCTTTTGTACAGCTGAGCTCAAGAATGATTGTGAGGGATTAAAATGCATTACATGACCTGAGTATGATGGCACCTTCAAGAAGAGCCATCGCCTGCAGTGTACTTATAGCATAGTATACTTATTTCTGCTTTATATTAACTAAAAAATGGATACACTTGACCAATATTTCTTTTGGTGAAAAAAAAAAAAAAATCGCATTATTTTGCCAAGTATTTCAAACATACAAGAAATTTTTTGTGGTGAGTGTTTCATGTATGACATGTGACATACTAAACAGGCACATAGACTATTAACAAGAACTGAGCTAAGGGAAAAATAAAACACAATAGAATATAGAAGAAAGAGTAATAATAACAAAAAAAAAAACAGCCAATATGAAAGGAGCTCAGGAGATTTACGTATAAGATGTGTGGATATCTGTATATGTGCAGATCTGATTGTCTGTACGTATACAGGTCAAGTAGACATGTACTACAAAAAAGTATGCTATACAAACTTATATTATTTATATTATTAAATTATACACAGAATATTACAGAGTAATATGAACATTTGTAAAAATGTACAGTAGTGCAAATAAGCCTTATGCTACTGGAGGAGTTATACTGTAATGCTGTAAGGAGGGTTTATTTGTTCAGTTTAAGTTTAAAGTGTGAAGTGTTGCACCATTAAAGTTGGAAGCTTTTTTCCGGTAGTAACGTTGGTAACATTGTGCTTATGTGGAAAGCTAAGTGACTTGCGTATGTTTTATGTGAATAATTTGTTCTTCATATTTAGAAAATGCTCCAAAACTTTACTTCTTTTTTAACTCAGCTAGGTTGTGGGCTATATGACGATTTTATTGTCATTGTGAAACGTTATCACAATGCACTTTTTACATTTCAAAGAGAGCATTAGTAGTCCTGTTTAATTGGCAAACATTGATTAAAGATCATTGTACTCATAGATACTGAAAGTATTTTTCACAGCAGCACAGGGTTTTTTCATAAAAACTACATTTTTTTTATACTTATCGTATATTGTTAAAATGTCTAAGTATCATGATGACATATTTTTGCCATGTCACCCACCTCTACTTTCACCCATAATTGTTATTTTTTGCTATTTGCTCACATAGTTCTGCCACTATAAGTGAATTGCTGCCCTCTTCAGGTTACGTTGCCAACTCACTCTAGGTTGGAGATCACTTTGAAAATGTAAATGAAAAATCAAAAACGGAAATATTTATGGACTTTTTTTTTTTTGCTGGCAGTGTTATCGATAATCGAGTAATTGTTTCAGTTCTAGAATACAGTACATATGTATTACCCTGTCGAGCAGGAGCATGCAAGATAAAAGTAGAGCCCCTACAACAGAACCTTGGAGAACACTATACAAGTTACACTTTTCTTCCTCTAAGCCATTCATTCTAACATTGACAGTAAGATCCATCATATCAACAAAGAAGCATAAGTGCACTGGTTTATTACTGGTTAATAGTATGGGTGTTTGATGTCGCTAGGTCAGTCTGTGTGATGAGGTCGAGAGAGGTTATGCTAGCAGTTGAAATGTGGTCTGTAAGCCTGCTGAGACTCTCCCTGAGTCTAACTCCAGGAATGTTTAAAGTTAAGAATTAGAAATTAACAAGGGGTTTCTTAAAATTGCTGTGGTTTTGGGTTGGGTTCATAGTTTTCTCCAGCTCTGATAGTGTGTGAATGAGTAGTTCTTTATTGTAACACATTGCAATTATTAGCTGCTGTGCCAGAGCAGGCAGAATGCCTTACATCTCAGGCTTGCGTGTGTGTGTGGCTGGCCTGCGGTTGGATGATGGAGACATCTGAAGAACTACAGCGTCAGATCTAAATCGGGCACTCTCCATTTCATTCACTCTGTCTTCTCTCTACCCCACATTTCTCACTCTTTCTTTTATTCCTTCGCTCCCACCCGGACTGAGCCATGAGTCAGTTTTTAGTTGCTGTCTGTTGTGTCAGTGCTGATGGGACTCCTGCAGGCTAGAGCACTTCGGCTTTCTTAACCGAGAGCAGAAAAAGCACAGACAATAAAAACAGAAACACAACCAGTTAGTAATTTGTGGCACGTCAATTGTTTGTTCTGCACTTTTAAAGTTGTGTGGTACATGTGGTATTATGGTGGATGGTATGCATGAACTGAAAGGTGAAGTGGATGATGCTGTTGTTTTGTGCTGTTCTCTTACTGACATTACAAGGTTATGAAGGTACCTCTCTTAATGTGCTCTACCTTTTCGTGCCCCTCCACTGTTCTGATTTTGTCTGAGGACCAAGTTTAGTCTGGGCACTAAGATCATTTTGCTAGAAGGCTACTGATCATCTGCATGACTACTTTGAGAAATGAATTACCATGAAAATAGATTTTTTTTATTTATTTATTTGTTTGTTTGTTTGTTTGTTTGTTATAAAGTTAGCCTCTCTTTAAGACTTGCAGTGGCTACTGCACTATAAACAATAAGACATATTGTGGCTTTACACACCATGCTGGGAAGGAATGCTCTCCTGGACTTAGCTTGGGAATGTTTTCCTGGACTTGGCTTGGGTGAGAATTAGGGCTTGGATAGATGGTGATGTATTGAATTTGATTCACTTTGTTCAAAATGTTAACAAAGAGTTAACATATAAACATGGTGTTCTTTCTCTATTTTATTTTGATAAATGTTTTGTTTCTCAACAATATAATTCTGCTGATCTGCAGATGCACATGTTGTGGACAAGATGTGGTGTCGATATAAATAATTTTCTTCACGATACTTTACCAAACCATTATTACAGTTTACAGTAAAATCTTTTTTTAATAACATCTTTTAAGATATGATGTTGAATGTCATTAAAAAATAGCAATATACATAAGCATATTTACAATGAAATAATCATTAAAAATAATGGTTCACATGCTCACTGTATATCATTACCATACAGTAGGGTTGTACGTAGAGCTGGGCGATATGGCCAAAAATGTTATCACGATAAACAAAATTCATATTGTTCGATATCGATATCGTGTTTTAAACTATCCTTTATGTTCAGAACATGACGAACACTCGCCAAAAAATGGAACATTTCACAAATCTGTCATGGGAGAGTGGGAGAAAGTGTCTGGTGAGCTGTTTTTGCCAGCTGGAAAAGCATGGCTATTTTTGTAATGGTCATAATTTAAGAAAGAAAACAGATTATTTTTAGCTGGTGACGAGCGCTCGGCTACCCCGTTACAAATGACATCACAGTATTCAAACACCAGCTAGCGACGACTGGATTTCTCTATACTATCGTAGTAGTTTAAGGGGTGAACCGCAAAATATCTAACACCAGACAAACGGAGTCCTCCTTTTAGGTACGTTTAAACTGAAAGCGGTGCTTTTGTGTCGTGTCGTGTTTTGTGTCCGTGTTGTGTGAGTGACAGTGCGCTGTTTCAAGTTAGCCAGCTGCTAAAAACAGCTAGCCTGGAAAGATAGCGCTCTCCTGCTCTCCAATGCCTCACAGCTTCCTCAGTTTACTTTCGTATAAATCAGGGCTGTGATTTACATGAACTCACTTCTTTCTTTCACTTTCGTGCTTGGGAATGCGCTCCTACTAATTTATGACTGTCCGAGCGCTGCAACAGCGCTGTAGTTGTGAGGATTGTGAATGTATAACTCCGCGTTTCAGCCGTTGCTAAAGACTCATCTTACTCGTGGCACCCTCCCTCTCTAATCATGTCGAATAGTGTCGCTTTCCTTGCAGTAGAAAACGCCACGAAGGCTTTCGCTAGAACGTGGAAGTGTGAGAATGGTGTATTATATCGAACATTTATCGAACATGTCGTATCGCTCTATCGAGGAAAAGTTATATCGCGATAATTATCGTTTTATCGCCCAGCCCTAGTTGCAGGCATCAAATTTGGAATTAGTGTATCAATTAAAAAAAAATCGGTGAAGCTGGTAAGGTAAAATATTTGGTATGCTGTTTTTAATTAAATATTTAAAAACTTACAAATCATTGCTTAATGTTTTTGTTGGCATTTTACCTAATGTCTCAACTTTTTTGGAATTGGATTTGTGGTAACAAAGAAAAATCTCATGTAAATCTCTGAGTTATGAGTCCATAGTGTGGCAGTTTCTCTAGGTTATCTTTGCTGTAGCCTTGCAAGTTTTGTTGTTTAGCGAAGTTACCAAGAACCACCTGCTTTGACAGGATGGAGCCAAATAATGACACATGACACATTTGTTTAAACGGTGCTGCAGTAGACCTATAGGAAACAAATTTAGCCTGTCAGCAAACATGGTAGGGTAGCTAGTTTACTAACTGCTTTGAACAAAATTAATGACTGTGGGTCTCAATTACCAACTGTTCTTAAGAAGAAATTTCTTCTTAAAACCCACTTAGGAAGTTTTCATGAAGATTCTGACATTTCACCAATGTTTTCTTATTTGGGATTTGTTTTTAGATAAGAACAGAATCTACACATACTCAAGATCACAAAAGTGTGAACAATGATGTAGTTTAAGAACTTTATTAGGACCTTTCTGAAGAACACATTTAAGAAAAAACTTGATATTGGTGAATGAGACCCTATGTCTTGTTTCAGAAAGCTAATTATTGTAATAGTTTGCAGAGTGAGTGACTACTTGTTACACTAGACTACCCAGCATATGATAGATTAGTAGCTACCTTAAGATAGTAATATATAGATTATATAAATTACCTTGATTATACGTAGGTTAAACAAAACCTCTTAATTTTTTTTAGCTATCATGTAATTTGTCAAATAACAGAAAAGTAAGCCAGGCTCTATTTCTGTTTATCAGATTGATGCTGCTTATAAAGAACAGTAAAAATTGTACACACATCAGACTGTTCATTTAGATTTGAGGAATTGATTTGTTTTTTTTTTTTGTTTGTTTTTTTTTGTGTTAGCATACTTGACCAAAAAATTTACTTGAAATTCCCAATTATCTTTCTACACTATACTGCCAAAAGTATTTGCTCGTCTGCCTTCACATGCATATGAACTTGAGTGACATCCCGTTCTTAATCCATAGGGTTTAATATGTCACCCTTTGCAGCTATAACAGCTTCAACTCTTCTGGGAAGGCTTTCCACAAGGTTTAGGAGTGTGTTTATGGGAATTTTTGACCATTCTTCCAGAAGCGCATTTGTGAGGTCGGACACTGATGTTGGACGAGAAGGCCTGGCTCGCAGTTTCCTCTCTAATTCATCCCAAAGGTGTTCTATCGGGCCAATCAAGTTCTTCCACACCAAACTCGCTCATCCATGTCTTTATGGACCTTGCTTTGTGCACTGGTGCGCAGTCATGTTGGAACATGAAGTGGCCATCCCCAAACTGTTCCCACAAAGTTGGGAGCATGAACTTGTCCAAAATCTCTTGGTATGCTGATGCATTAAGAGTTCCTTTCACTGGAACTAAGTGGCCAAGCCCAACTCCTGAAAAACAACCCCACACCATAATCCCCCCTCCACCAAACTTTACACTTGAAACAATGCAGTCAGACAAGTACCATTCTCCTGGCAACAGCCAAACCCAGACTCGTCAACTGGATTGCCAGACGGAGAAGAGGCCAGTGGCAGCGTGCTTTACACCACTGCATTCAACGCTTTGCATTGCGCTTGGTGATGTGATGTAAGGCTTGGATGCAGCTGCTCGGCCATGGAAACCCATTCCATTAAGCTCTCTACGCGCTGTTCTTGAGCTAATCTGAAGGCCACATGAAGTTTGGAGGTCTGACTCTGCAGAAAGTTGGCGACCTCTGCACACTATGCGCCTCAGCATCTGCTGACTCCGCTCTGTCATTTTACGTGGCCTACCCCTTTGTGGCTGTCGTTCCCAATCGCATCCACTTTGTTATAATACCACTGCCAGTTGACTGTGGAATATTTAGTAGTGAGAAAATTTCTTGACTGGACTTGTTGCACAGGTGGCATCCTATCACAGTACCACGCTGGAATTCATTGAGCTCCTGAGAGCAACCCATTCTTTCCCAAATGTTTGTAGAAGATGTCTGCATGCCCAGGTGCTTGGTTTTATACACTTGTGGCCATGGAAGTGATTGGAACACCTGAATTCAATGATTTGGATGGGTGAATACTTTTGGCAATATAATGTAGCTTTGTCTTCTCATTAGCTGTTTAGATAATTGGTATCTTCCTTATGATTTGTGCCTTACAATGTATAAACTGTTTTAGGGCCTGTCTCATCTTGACTATGAGCAGTGTGAGCTGCTTCTTTCAGTGCAGGGGTTCTCAACCTTTTCCACTCCGAGGCCCACCTGTTCATAACTGTAAAGCATAGCAGCCCATAGGAAAAGTAAAATCTTATTTTTTATTTTATTTTTTTGCTGCTTACACTGAAAACCTCTGAATTAGGGCCTGAAAAAAGATCTGATCGATTTCACTTCAATCACAGAAACCAAAATTTGCAGTTATGTTCAGAAACATAACGTTACAAAGCCATATGTTTGCAAAGATGTCAAAAAAGGGGGAAAAGAAAAAAAGGTAGTTGTGGATGTGGACTGTGATTTAGAGCTGCAGTTCATCGTGTTTTCACTAAAAAGGCTTTCCCACTGGAGTAGCTGTTTGGTGTTGAGGTACCTTTAGTTTTGAGGATTTTGCGCCTCATTTGAAATAAATCTCAATCCACTCACTAGTCATGATCAACAATAACAATAAACCTTAACTTTGTATTAAACCTTAACCTTATATTTGCTTCTTTGTCACTGGCTTATCAATTTAAGTTTAACCACTCGGGTCGCTGATGCTCGGCCAAAAATCAAACACATCTCTTCGCTATGAGAAGACTCATCTGTCGTTTTTATCAGCTGCAGGAACAAGTCTGATGTTAAAAGGCAGATTATACTGACAGTACAGCACTGACATGCTGATAGAAAAAGAAGATAGCCAGCTCTCTTGATGAATTTCCTCGTTTCATCATAAAATGCGCTCCCACCAGCAGTGAACTGAACAGGGTTTGGTTGAAAGCAAACCAAGACCCGCGGGTTTTGCTGTTTGATGCATACCCGAATACGGGTGGAGTATTTACACACGTCAAAACAGAGCAAACTAAAGAAAAAAGTTGGTTTGCACCAAACAAGGTAGGAGAAAGTGCCCTGAGAAACCTCTCCATCTCTGGCTAATTCTGCACTGCGCGCCGTGGCTGCATTGTCTCAGACTGATGACATTTAACTAGCCTGTGACTGCAATGTTTTTATTTATATGGCTCTACCAGCCCACTACGGCGTTCAGGCCCGCGGACCACTAGAGGGTGCTTTACGGCCCACTGGTGGTCTGCGGCCCACAGGTTGAGAAACCCTGTTTTAGTGGATATTCACTGTTCAGTTCTCAGATCCAGGATATGACTGTGCATCGCGTGCATACTCTTAAACACACAAAGTGAGTCAGGAGCAATGGGTCTGAGTCAGTGGCTGGATGTCCAAGGCAGCAGTGGAGATCCAGCTCTCCTCCTGAACCTCCTCAACAACTTGCTCCTAGCTGAACTAGGTTTAAAGAGGCACAGAAATGTAAATTAGAGTAGTACTGTGTGAGTATAACTCAATCCTTATGGCACACAATTGCCCTGCTAAGAGGAAAAAAAAAAAACACAAAAACCTAAGTAGTCTTATCTTAACCAGTCTCACAATGGGCCTAATACACACGCGCACACACACACATAACTCCAGCTTGATATAGCACAGTTGCTCTTTGTCCTCAGATCTTCGTTGTTGTGAGGTTCTCATCTTTACTTGATTTTGTTTATGGCTGTAACAATTTATCTCTACATGTAATTACCCATTAAGCCAGTTCAATTTCAGTGAAGATAATGGCAGTTTGATTTTTTTTGTAACTGCTGTATTGGGTACAGTGGAAACAAATGTTTGTGTTTTTGCTTGTGGATAAATCATTACTCAGAGACCTAAAACCACTATGGTTATGCCAGCAGATGCCTTTTTGTAGTTTGTATTTCATACTCCTCATTTGTCTTATTCAAAAACAGTCTGTAGTACAGTGACAGCAGGAATCACATCTGAGGCGTGCGCATTCGAGGAGCTCACTATTCTTGTGGTACAAATCTTTTTGACTTGTTGGCTGGTTGAGCTGTGGTTGAATGTCCTCTAAAGCTAAGCAAGCACTGTACAATTTTAGAAGTCTTTTTCTTTAGTGACTCACACAGTACATTTGAACGAACAAAACCTACGATTTCTATGCTCAGACTGTACAAAAATGCTCAGTCCAATTAACATGCTAACATGCTAACATGCAGCTTCTGTCTACGGACAATTATCAGAAAAGCTGTTTCATTCAAATAACACTCTATGCACCCGAGTACTAAGCAAACATGCTGAGAAACTGTGCTACAGCAGCTTTGCTTACTTGTCCACACTGTGCACTGAAACCGAAACCAGGTTGGCATATACAGAATTTAATACCGCAAATGACTTTTTTTGTCTCCGCTTTGTTAGCCTACGTGTCTCCACTCATGTTGGGAAGTGGTTGTGATTGGGTTTATGTGTGTTTTAAAACACATTAAAATTGCATAGTGTATGCCTGGTGGGGAATATAATAAGATGGAATGTTTAGAGTGACCAATGGCTTTGTGTCCCAACAACATTTATATTGAGATTTATTCACAATACTCATTTAATAATAGAGACAAAGCTAGGCTTACTTCTTCTTGTTGTATAGCAAATAAAATAGCCCTTCATGTCGAGTAGGTGGCTCATGGTTGGTAACATGGCTTGCAAGATTTTGGAAAAGATTCAGTTGTAATAAAGAGATTCTGGACAATTTCATGCTCCCAACTTTGTGGGAACAGTTTGGGGATGGCCCCTTCCTGTTCCAACATGACTGCGCACCAGTGCACAAAGCAAGGTCCATAAAGACATGGATGAGCAAGTTTGGTGTGGAAGAACTTGACTGGCCTGCACAGAGTCCTGACCTCAACCCAATAGAACACCTTTGGGATGAATTAGAGCGGAGAGTGTGAGCCAGGCTTTCTCATCCAACATCAGTGTCCGACCTCACAAATGCGCTTCTGGAAGAATGGTCAAAAATTCCCATAAACACACTCCTAAACTTTGTGGAAAGCCTTCCCAGAAGAGTTGAAGCTGTTATAGCTACAAAGGGTGGGCCGACATCATATGAAACTCTATGGATTAAGAATGGGATGTCACTCAAGTTGCGTGTGAAGGCAAACGAGCGAATACTTTTGGCAGTGTAGTGTGTATATCTGTGTATGGTGCACATCTCTGCTCTGACTGTATTACACTAAGAAGAAATCAGACCTCCCCTAAAGCCCTAAAGCTCATCCACGCTTGACTTCTGTCTGAAATCAGAATCCCAGCAACCTGTGTATCTGTGCCAGTACTGCACATACAGAGAGAAAAGAGACTGAACACTGTTAAATGACGTGTGGGCAATCAGTCTCTCTCTCTCTTTCTCTCTCTCTCTCTCTCTCTCTCTCTCTCTCTCTCTCTCTCTGTTGTAATGTAACACTGATGACTTATTTATTATTTCTCACAGTTTGTTTACTGGTTCCCACTGCTGTATGGTGGAAAAGTGTATGTGGTTGCCGGCTCACTATAAATATTTTCCACGCTGCTTTGTTGAGTGTTATGGCATGGCTGTGTTTACATTACCATGCCAGGGAAAATTACATTTTCACCAGTCTCCCAAACTATGCGAAACAACTTTAAAATGTAATCTTCATCATTCACAAGCAGCTATCTTGTTTAATCACAAAAACAAGGAAGGGAGAAGTGTGCGTGTAGAGGGTGGTTACAGACGATTTGATCTGACAACCAGCTTGTTGACACAATGTGTGTGCTTGTGCATGCGTGCATGTGTGTCCGTGTGTGGACCAGACAGAGTTATCTGCTCATGCTCTGTTTGAAGGGTCAGAGGTTGTAAACCTCTTTTTACTCTTAATCTCTGCTGGTTTGGGGCTGGCCTGTACCGCACCCTGATCAGGACTGACACAGTAGGCTGCTGCAGGTGTTGCTATGTGGGGTGAACTGCTGTATTTCTTTTTGCATGTCACTCTTTTCACTCAGCCTGCTGTGATATAATTGAGAGGGTCTGATTTTAACATGTTAATGAAGTCACTGAACACTGGACAATCATTTATGATTAATGACTCAAACTGCAAGAGTCCATAAGTATAACTTGCAGATCAGTTTTACCATATATGTTGAATAATTTATTATCTGGTAGTTACTGATTAATAGGAGTTAAGATTAATAGCTGTATAAAAAGCCTGGAATTTAAGAAATTAAATGAAAAACGGTGTTGTGCTCCTTCGCAGTACTACAGCATGAGAGGATCATATCATGCTTTAATATGAACCTGAAGGAAAAAGTAAAGTAGTTAAAAATGTTCAGTCATTGTGGTAAAACAGTCAGAGCACCCAATAGAGACAGCAAGACACTGACCTTGTCAGAATGGAGTAGCAGGTGTTTTGAGGTTAGTCTGTGGCTTTACCATTGTTGAACACTGTAATTAGCTGTGTATTGGTGATAACCTCCCTAAAGCAATACTGAATGGGTCACACTTAAACTATGCTGACCTGGACTGCAGGGATGGTGTAATAAAGGGTTAGTGGTGGTGATAGGCTGACCTCAGCACACTCCCCCACTTATTGCCCCTGTTCCTGCCCCAGTTTGCTGGGCTGACTTGCACCTCCCCTCTCTGCAGTAAGTGCTGTTATCTCTCCTGCTTACCCGGGTCCAGCTCTAAATTACCTGAGTGGCCTTTACTGCTGTTTATGTTACGGCTCATCTTGGGAGAACTGTGGCCTTCCTCCACATTCTTTCTGTGGTATACTCACATTCCAACACCATGTAATACACACACACTCTCTGCAGCTCTGCTTTCATCCTGGGGTTACAGTTTATTTATACAGCCCAGGAGGGTCTATAAACCCTGCACTTCATCTTAAAGTGCCTGTTGGCCCTCTAGTCTTCCCTCTCCACATCCTCTCCTCTGCTTTCCCCTCCTTCTCTTTCCTCTCTTCTTTTCATTAGATGTATCTTAGGCAGTAAAATGTGTATGTATGTGTGTATGTGTCTGTAGGATGAAAATGAAAGCAGTGCTTCCAGTCGAAGTGCCTCTGAGAAGAGTGTGTCCAAACCTCGTCGAGTCCAGCAGAGCCCCACTGACCCTGACTTACCCCCGGGTAAGTGATGTTCCAGTGCCGTGGAGCAATCAGGCCTCCCTACTCTAGATACACACCCACCACTACATGGAAAAGGGTCAGTAAGTGGGACCAATACGTCACACACAGCTACCCACAGAGCTGTATCTCACATACTCTCAGACGTTTTTTCTGCAGAACAGTTTTGCTCTGTTGCGGAGGGCTTTTGTTTTTTCTTCCTGATACCCAAAGTTGGTGCACAATCATATTGGATACTCCATGTGAATCAAGACCCTGTACTAACAAAGTTATGCAATGACATGACACAGGTACCCTGTTCACATGGAAATCATCCTCAGGTTGATGGTTTGAATTGTTCTCCTGCATCTTGGCAAAACGGTTGGATATTCATGATACTTTACATGGTCTTAGCTCATATTTTCCATCACAGGACTGTTTGCTGGCTTCCTAATGCTCATATCCTAGCCTAGCACTTACAGTCACAGATGACTTCTATGCTGGATGAAAATTAGTGGTTTCCCAGACTAGCTCCCCTGCTCATGGACAATCTCTAAATTGGGGTAAAGTTATTTATTAGACTGTGATTGGAGACATGTACATATTGGTTCTGTGGATTTGCCTACACCTCATCAGGGAACTCTTTTAAATCAAGGTACTGCAACACCCTACCACCCCCTATCCTGCAACTTCTGCTCAGCTTTGCGGAACTACATTAAGTTTCATGTTTAACTGGGGGCTAGGTATCACAGACTGACACTCACTTTGTGTAAGGTGGCCAGTTTATCTCTAGAATGCAGTAAATAGTCCATGTTATTTCCACTGCTGGTGAACTATGACCCTTCCACTGTTATCTCTCAAATGGACTGTTTACTGTGTAAGGTTTCACTTCAGTGCAGACTCCCTGAAGACCCTCTGCCAAGCCTTATTCTATGCCTAGGAGAGTGACCAACTTCGTGGGCACTGTTTAACTGATCTTGACGTGTTTAGGCCAAGCTATCCATCTCACCCTAGCCACTAGGGGAGTCTAGCCTGTTTTTATGCCGAGCTCCACTGACATCTGAGTTGCCAGCTTTTGACCAGGCACAGTATGCTAGCGATCATGGCTGAAATGGTTTGTAATGGTCCAGAGAGCATGTGGATACCTGATCTGCAGATGCTGAGTTAGTTCCTTGATGCCTTTCTTTAGCTATATAGCCTGATACTGTGACACTGGCTCTGCCTTTTCGTGGTTGTCAAGTGTAGCTGCCTCAGCCAGTAACCATGATGCCAGTAAGGGCACTTTTGGGGGTGTACTTCTGGTACCTGAGCAATTGTTGATGCAGCAGCTATGGATGCATTGGAGCAGTACTTGCCTTTGGATCCTATTTAGATGGGTATAGTGACTCATATGTACCCCCTTGGGTAGTCGAGGTCATCATGGATAAACTGGTATTGCAGAACTTCCTGCCTGTCCTGCAGTAGTCCTGTATACTTTTTCCTAGCATTTTTGTCTGGTCCTCATAGCTGGTCTGTCCAGTTGTTTGTCTGGCCTCTGCACCCCATTCCTGAAACGCATAGATCTACTGTTCAATTTGTAACAAACCAGGTGTTCTGAATGTTAATTTTAATGAGTTTAATCTTTTGAAGTCCCTGTAGCCTTTACCAGGAGATCGCAGCTCTGGGTGTCACATGTTATGCTAAACACGATTTAACTGATGCAGAATCCATGCCTTTAAGTGTGGTTATAACAGTGCAGTTTTGCCCCAGTCAAATTTGAGGTTGTTTTTACATTAAATGCTGGTGAGTAAAACTTTACTGATGTATTTTTTTTCACAAGTTGAACACTTTAACTATGTCAGTGTTAGTAAAACCAGCCTAATTTGGATTCATTTAAACCCCCCAAATAACTTTTTTGATATGTACATAGTGGCATATGCTTGGAACTGATGATTTTTTTTCTTTTTGGACTGCTTATGTGAAGTAACTCTTTTATAGTGAAGCAAGTACTCAACAATTTTAAATTTCTCTATCATAGGCAAAGTAGGTCTGCTCCTCTCACCAACATAGTTTCATATTAGAACCACCCTGGCACTGTTGGTAAAGCAAAATGTTTTCTTGATACTTTTTTTTTTTTTTTGCTACCAGTCATGACTATAAAAAGTCATGAGAATGTATTTTGTGTATATGTTTCTATAGGAAAGAGGCTCATGGCAAGCAGCAAGTGGCAAAACCAAAATTTGAAGCATAATAGCCTCATGTTTAGGCTTATCTATTTTAACTGTTCTTTTACAAAATGTGGCTGGCTGTGACTGTAGATATTTAGACCACTTGACAGCTTCAAAAACTTGCATGGCTGCTGCAAGTTGTGGATGCCTGTTTAAACCAGTGTGACAGCAGTGGTGTAAATAAAGTAGGGAGGATAAAAGTACAAAGCGTTGTATTTCTTTGTTTCAGGCTTCATATGGCCTATACTTGATCCATATGCTTGGATCGCCTCTGACCTTGATCCTTTCGATTGGAGCTTTTGATGCAAACACTTACATCACAGAAAGTGATTTTAAGGAGCCCAATATTCTGACCTATATCAACAAATACAGTTTAACAAGGTCAAATATAAATCAGTCTTTAATAGTTCTGGTTTAACAGTCCTTTACTTATTTTTTAAAGCTGTGAATAAATGAACAACTATAAACTTAAATATAATTTACAGTTCTTCATTATCAGAATTCTCAGTTCAGATAAACAACTTATATTGGGTGGACCACCCTCTTATTTATCGCAGCATCAGAAAAGCAGAAAACATATAGTTTACAAATTACACAAACGCCTCCAACAGGCCCAATCCCATTTCACCCCTTGTCCCTAAGTGACAGCCTTCAGCCCTCTATTTTGCGAGTGCTCGTCTAGGGGTAGGGTATCCCGATTTTTTGTTTTTTCTGTCAGTTCTTTCAGCTTCTTTTCCAGCCATTCTCTTCATGTAAATGTATTCATATAAATTTAATATATTTTTATTTATATAACATTACCCTCATAGTAAAGGTTAAATTTGGATGCATAATATTGTAACTAGGGTTGCACAGTTCATCGTATTTTTGTCAATAATTACCAGTTTCAATGATTTAACACATTGCCAAAGGCTGCGATAACGCAACAGATCATATCATGTTTCCAAAATAACTAAAATTCACTCAGGTGACAATCAAAAAATGCAGACAGTAGGAAAAAACAGTTCACAAAAAATAAACTTGCTAAAATGATTACAGTATGTGGGCAACAGTATGTGCCATTAAAATCCATCGTTCTAGACAAATGTAATTTTTTTGTTATGCTTTTTTTCATGTTTTTAATATTTAGGTTTCTAAAACTGAGGCTACAGATTATGTCAGTGTGCTTGCAGAGAATATCCTTTCTGCTTCTGCTGTTTTACTGTATTCTGCATATTGAGTAGGACGATTTTGAAGTGGTGTAGTGGGGCAGTTCTAGGGTGTTGCATCCCTCTTGATACTTGACATGAACAGAGATTATAAATTGCTTGTCTAATTCCTCTTATACAAACCAGAGCTCCACACAGCCAACCTTTTTACTCCGTTTGAACGCTGTTTAAATGCGTCTGCGCTGACTGGTGCAGGAGAGTGAAAGGACCTAACGGCATTCTTAATCACTATTTCTCTGTCTTACTGTCATTAAAATTGTTTTTACTCTGTAGTGTCTTAGATTTTAACACCGTTCTGCCGTTTTTCTCTTTGGCCAAATTTTTGGCTAAAAAGAAAAAAATAGATTCCTATTATTCTGGTCTTTACACAACAAAAAAAATAAAAAAATAAAAGAACATAAAGTCTGTATTTGCTTCACATCCAGTCAGAGACATATTGAAATTGCATATTTAATCATAATTTCTGCCTCTCATGTAGTTGTTGCAATATTCAACAACTTCATCACAGATCACATTTCATGTTTATATAGTGCAGCTCTAATTTTAACCATGTTGTTTGGTTTTCAAGTTGTGAGCTATATTGTGAGCTGTATCACTGCTAATCTGCTGTAGCTTGAATAGGTGGACATGCTTAGCTTTTTGTGACCTTGCAGAAGTAAATTCAAAACTGATTTTTTTGTGACTTAATGTTTCATGTAGTGGAATGTGCATGTTGAAGCTTTTACATATCAAATTCGTTTCAGTTCAAAACAGTAAGAAATTTATTTTTCCACAATGTAGGCACTTTAAGGCACAAATCCATGCAGACATGATATGAAGCAGGATTTTTTGCACCTTTTTGCTTTCAGAATATGCAGTTATTGAATGTGTTTGGAATGTTACTTTAGCAGTGCAGTACAGGGCTGGAAATGAACTTGTGGAAATGGTCCACCTGCCACTGTGGCTTGTGGATTTCAAAATCTACCAGCCATTGTGGGGGGAATGTTTTTACCAGACACTTGTTTTTACTGGCAGTGTGTAACTGCAAGAGAAAAATAATGCAAGATCTACAATATTCAAGCATCCAATGTTAAAATATAGACTAAAAAATGAGGATTTATTTGCACTGCCATTAGTAATCTCAAAATGGCCTTCCGTTTTTGCGATTGAATGGGCGTCCCTAAACGATATGCTCATCTACTCCAACTGAGCTATCTTCAGTCTGGTAAGTGCCTTCATTTTGGAAGCATCCCTGGAGGTGATTTTGCCTGGATGTGGCAGTTGGATGATTTGTGGTGTTTCATGGCTTCTAACTTGAGGTTTTTTAGTCTTAACAATGGCTTCTATTCCACGTAGAGCTGAATGGTTCTGAACACGGAGGGTAACCATTCCAGTGGCTTTTCCCCAAGGACACGGTTTGACATGTAACTCTGTAAAACCGGACTGAGCATGCTTTTTGGTATGATTAGCCAAAACATAGTTAACCGTGCCAGGGACGAAACGTAGTTATTTGCTGATTGGCTCTGTATTTGTTTTTATTGTGCTACAGCATCCTGCTGCGTTATTCAAAATCCAAAAACAATCAAATAAGTTTAGTTTGCTCTCACAAACGCCAAATAAATTAAAGTAGCGCACAATTTTAAATCCACCATTGAATAAACATCAAAGCTTCAATCTAACACCAATTTGAGGTGATAACGACTCAACTCTGAGGAAACGTCGAGTTGAGTGGCTGGTGTTCCAGGTACAGAAAGCCAAATTTAAACCTGTTGTGTGGTTTTTGGAGCTAAGCTAATGCTAGCTGACTCCTCTCCTCTCTCCTAGCTAACATAACTAAAGAGATCCAAACACAAAACACATGCTCAATTCAACTAACTGGTGCCCTGCCATCACAAGTATAGATGAATAAAACCTATAACAGTGAGAGCAAAGTTGGCTGATTGGTGTTGGAGTGACTGAAAGCAGAAATCGAACCTGCTCTGTAATGTTTTAAGCTGTAGCCTGCTAAGCTAAGCTAACACAAGCATACGGTACTGGCCACAGTACAAACTCGGTTTCAGCCAACCGATGATTAAAGACACCTGTTTAGAGGAGAAAGACTCAGATCTGAGTGCAAATTCGAACAACTGGTGTTAAAGTGACAGAAACAGAAAATAATACAATTGTTCTGTGATGGTTTGAGCTGTACCCTGTTAGGCGACACTATTGCTAGCAAAGTTAGCGATCTACAGGTTCAACCCATTGCACCACAGGCTCAGTTTCAGTAACTTATGCTCAAATAACATCTGTTTAGAGGATGAAGAGTTTAAGGGCATGCTGAGAGACTGATGTAAGAGTGACAGATGAAATCCAACACCTTGGTCCTTTGTGTTGGGTGCTGATGTCCCCTCATAAACTTTCTCCATTTAAACTTTTTGGACCTTTGCTTTTGTGAGGTTTTCTTTGCATACCACGTAACCCCTGCGATGTAACGCCACAGTGTTGGTTTTTTCCTTTTTTTTTTTGTATGTTTTCTAGGTCACTTGATCTGATGTGATTCTCTTTAGTTGCTAGTTACCTGCCACCATGACTGGTAGGTTGAACAAATTCACCCGCCACGACACAAAATCACCTGCAATTGCCGCTAATTTCCAACCCTGGTGTACTGCTTCAAAAGTTAATCTCTATCAGCATTTTCATATCTGAGTGTATTACAGGCATTAGAGAGGCACTTTCAACCAATTTAATTTGTACAAATATTTTAATTCTTTAATTTGCTTAAAGTCTGCATGAACATCTTCCCTGTGGTACTTTTAATCTAGATAAGATAATTATGTCTAATTAAGATAATTATGTCAAACAGATTTCACTAATAGAAGAGACGAGTGTTTCAGACAGTTCTGTGTGTGATTTTCACGTCTTTCCCGTTTATCCATTATTGTATGTAAGTCTCCTGTGTCAGTGTAGGCCACATCATTGAAAGAGAATTCCTTAACTCACAGGGTCACAAACCACACTTCACACAGAACATAAACATCCCATATGCTGTACTTGCTCAATATTGTACTCAGTGAGCTGAGAAATGCTGTGTTGTTGGTATTTGGAGCAGAAAAGTATCCCTGTAAAGCCTGTCTCTTTGGATGAAGCTACTCTCTGGCCCTGATGGATCACATGCCAACAGTGCTGGCCACTGCCTAGCACTGTTTCAATACTGTCACACCTATTATAGGCATTCCAGACCCACTGTGTAACAATGCATTGTTGCACAACAATAGAGATCTACTGTCTTCTGTAGGTTCTTACCTGCTCAATATTGTACAGTGCAACATATGATATTTTATGTTTTGCCTTCGCTTAATTTGTTTGACTTAAGCTGCGTCATGAAAGATGAGAATTAGGTTTAAATTGATTAGAAATTGCTGCTGCAAGTAGGAATTATGAAAGCCATAATCCAACCTTCACACTTCATGAGACCAAGAGAATGCGTGGGTGTGGTTCAGATTTTTAAAGGGAAACAGCTCTGAAATTCCAGGGGGGTCTAGCATTGTCCTGGCATTTTGTGGGTCTATTGGGAGAATGTGTGTGTGTGTGTGTGTGTGTGTGTGTGTGTGTGTGTGTGTGAATTGATATTTATTAAACCTTTGTATGCCAGCATTTTCATTTTGAGCTCATTTCAAACCACCGCTAGGTTTCCTGATTGCATAGTAAACATCACTGACTTTAGCCCTATTTGGATGGGATTAGTTTTCCATGGGAAGGTGGGGTAATGGCAGTTAACCACAGGACATCTGTAATGTTTATGAGCAATTTGCATGGGATAAGAAATCTTAGTCTAAATGAAAGATGGGGGTGGCTACTTGATTTACACACAGCCTTCATTCCAAAAAAAAAAGAACAGAAACGATGTCAGCATTTAATAAGTTATTTTGTTTACCCTAACCGTTTACCTTTAACTTGTCTTAAGTGAATTCAGTGCTTCACATCACCATTTAACATCACCAGTAGCTTGGGAAAAAACGGTTAACTTCACTGCATTAAATCAAACTTTTTTTGGTAATTTTTACATGTTCTGAGTTGTACAGGTGAGACAGGAAAGTAATGTTACATATTGACTTGATTTTAGCCATGGAGAACAATGTGGCTGAAGTTAGCTTCCTTTTCATCAGCTTCTTGTTTGAATTTTTCCGTTCTACCTCAGATGGTACAGCAGTTACATTCTGGTGCCTGGTGTTGTAATAGCTGGGCTAATAGGGCTTTTGTGAGGTTTAGATCAGCATCAAATGAGATTAACAGCAAAAAAACAAGAAGCAGCTTGAAATTTTAAAATGAAGTTGTTCGGAGGGAAAAATGCTGGAGACATAGAACTTTCTTAAAAACACTTAAGTCCATTGGAAGAAAATGAAAAAAAAAACATGACACAACACTACCAAGATCATTTTGTTTAACCATGTCGAGCAACTGGAGAAGAAAGGGACCATGTTAGAAAAGTGACCAATCGGCCAGCTGCAACACTGAGAGAGTTTCAGAGGTCTTTGACTGGATTGGCAGAAACTGTCCAGGCAAGCTTTTTGCACTTCATGGATTTTGCCTCTTTGGGAGAGTGGCTAGAAGGAAGCCACTTCTGATCAAGAAGACAACTTTAAGTCTCACAACTGGACATGTGAAAAAGCATGAAACCTTTTGGAGGATTTTGAGGTCTGATGAGACAAAAGATGAGCTTTTAGTCCTGAAAACAAAGTGTTTGGAACAAACCAAATACAGCTTAACACCCAGATAATAACATCCCTACAGTCATGGTGGTGCTCTAAGGTTGCGGGAAGAACTGCAAAGCATGATGAAGCCAAATACAGGCAAAAGGAAAACCGGTTTCAGTAAGCCAAAAATCTGTGTTTAGGGTGACATTGTGGGACATTACATGAAAGCGCAGTACTATCATGCTATTAATGTTTTGAGTCAAGTTAATGCTGATCAAATCTAAACTTTCTGAAAACACAGTGTGTATGGTGACTTTGAATATGATGTCATACAAACAGTTGTGTATTCACGTGTTTATTTGCTGGCTCTCTACCTGTGCCTGTAAAAGCGTTATATGGTAGAGATAACCTGAAGCCTTCTTTGGTGTACTCCCACAGGGACTGCTCTAGTAAAATAGAGACAGTGACTACAGCAGTGGACCTGAGAGCAGTTCTTTTGCATCAGCAGATGTCCTCCACGTTCCACAAGCCACCCTGCCTGAGTCTTTGTAAAATAAAATTTCAATACCAACTTTCAATATGATATTGGCTTTTGGTCTGGATGCTCCACCACTTGTTTTCTTTTTTCACTAATAGTTGGCAGAACTAATTGATAATACTTTCCCTGTCCAGGAAAAGGCCAGCAAGCCTGCTATAGAGTTTCTTTCCTGTTCTGCTGCACTACAGAGGGTTCTCGGTTCCAGCAACACATAAAGCCATTGGTTTTTCCTGCTGTTTTATGGTTGAGCAGTCTTGAGTAGCTCTTCCCTCTGGAGCAGGCACAGGTGCTGCTATGGTTCAGCTTCACAGAAAAGAGAGAGAGAGAAAGGATGGAGGGGTGGAGATGAGGGGAAGAAATGGATGGAGTGAATGAGGAAAAAATCTGAATCAAAGCAACACAAGCAGGGGGCAGGATATGTTTTTTATGATTGGGAGTATGAGTGGTGCAGGTGTGGAGCACAGACCTACTGAATGATCCCAACGCCTGGCACTGACAAACACACCAGCTGTATACGCTCAGTCTCGGGCACTAAAATGCACACTTGAGCATGAGTGACCCTGTCCATGGTTGTTTCTTATTTCCACCATCGTCAACATGTAATAGCAATGAGCTGCTCCAAGTCTAATTGTAGAATAGAAACGTGTCGACTCCAGTGGGGTTCTCCTCCTGAAATGATCATGCCTCCCACTTACACATGGCCAAAGCCAGCAGCACAAGAATTATAAGAGGGATGCTCCTGCCAAAGGCCAACTTAATTATGACTCAGTCATACATTTTACATGCCTACACACTTATAGGAAGACAAATATTTTAGTTGGACATCAAGGAAAAAGCATTAAAATTTTATTTGGTAAAATGGGAGGGAGTGAGTTAAAGTATGCATGAGAGGGCTGAATAATGCTATTGGTCCTGTGGTCAGGACGATTTATTGCTGTATATTTTCATATTTTACTGCTGAAAGTCCCCAAACTGCAATATGTTGAGTTCTGTGGTGCATTGGTGAGTAATGACCTTACCATCCATGTTTCTGGAGCTTCTAGTTCTGAGCACTGACAGCAGTTAGCATAATCGCACACACACACAGCTTTTTTTTACACAGCAGGATCTCTTCAGTTGCATGTCTGAAATTCACACACTAACCACATTTAAAAATATCTCTGTTCTGCTTTGTGTAGGATTAGAAAGTGTGAGAGAAAGTATGTTTTCCACTCTCATTTCATCACTCATCACCTGAAAAGTTTTGCACTGTATTTGGGGATGTATAACAAAATCTGGAGTTGGTGATTTGTTTTTGACTGAAGGCATCAATAAGTAAGATAAGCACAAAAAAATAAATGGATCATGCAGTACCCTTTGATTAGTAAGAAATGTATTCTACAGCAAGATGAAAAAAAACAACTGAAAGCAAGTCTTCTGAAAAGAATGGAAGCTGTAATAAAGGCAAACAGTAATCACAATACAGGACATTTTGATGATTTTCTTTTTATTCTGTTCAGTATATTTGTTCTGCCTTTTTTCTAAAAGCTGAAGAATGAGCAACTTGTACAGTTCTGCCTGGAAATTAAATAAATGAAAACGTGGTCTCTGACTTTCACATAGTACTATGGACAGTAAAGCAACTGAAATGTCAAAAAGCAGATATGTCACTGATGTCACTGTGTTAACAGTGGTGCTTTTAGTGATCATATTTTTCATACTAATGTGATATGATCTCTTGTTCTTTTCCTGTAAAAATAGTATATCCTCTACCCTGACTGAGAGGAAACTCCTCTGGGGTTTGCAAAAATAAAGAGGATCAGTGGTGCTGCTGTGGTTGTAAAGAGACTAAGGAATTTTGTTGGGAACTTTGTTTCTTAGCTCATATCCTTAAGCCACAGTGTATTAGTTTGTTTCTCAGTTTATAGCCATAAGCCACTTTATTATTATCATTCTGTCTTGAAGCAGTTACTACACGTCTCTCTTCTCTCTCTAGGGTACGTTCAGAGTCTGATTCGCCGTGTGGTCAATAATGTGAACGTAGTGGTGAATAACCTGATTCTGAAGTATGTGGAGGACGACATTGTGCTCTCGGTCAACATCACGTCAGCAGAGTGCTACACAGTTGATGAGCTGTGGGACAGGGCTTTCATGGACATCACACGTGAGTTATTACATCCTGTTTAAACTTAAATCAGCATTTAGACCAATGATTACCAATCCCATTCCATGGGAACCTTATTTGAAAATTAACAAATGAGATAAATCAGGTGTATCACATTAGTGAAAACACTGACCACAGATCTTCAGAAATACCATGACTAGGATTGAGAACCACTGCTTTAGGATTAGTTTTAGGGTTAGTATGCTTTTTCAGCTTTATTATTATGTAAGTGCTCATATTTAACAAAGCTTGGAGCTGGAAGTGGTTGGGAGTTATCAGTACTTTGAATTGTCCTTTTCCCATCCTGAAGTTGTGGGGTCCTTCCATTTCAAGTGCTGCAGTGTGCCTGGCTCACTACTCCACCACTTCTTTCCACATGATAGATATGATATTCACTCTTGCAGCCATTTAAAATCTTTACAACTCCCCCCTTCTTTACACAAGCACACAGTCTGACATGATGTGTCTTTGTAGAAGTTGGTAGTGCTTATACTGTTAGTGTGTCAAGGCCTCTGGTACCCATGAAGCTGAAGAGGAATCTGATTTACTGCTGTTATCCTCCCTCATTACCCTTATTCACCCTCCCCCAACCCCCCACTCTTCTTTCTGCAGCTCCTGAGTTGGTCCTGAGGAAGGTGATAAATTTTGCAGACTGCACAGTGTGTTTGGATAAGCGGAATGCTAGTGGGAAGATTGAGTTTTATCAGGACCCCCTGCTCTACAAGTGCTCTTTCAAGACCCGCCTCCACTTCACCTACCACAACATTAATTCTAAAATCCCAGCAGTCATCAAAGTGAGAAGCCTTCCTCTTGCTATGTCTCTCTCTGTCTGGGGATTTTTTTGTTCCACTGCTTTACCATTTAGCCATGGAGCACAACTGTGTTCCACTAATTTCACAGCTTGGTATCAATTTCTTCATTGTTTCATAATGCCCCAGTTTGGCTCAGATGCTACTGAAGTCCACAATTTCCTGTTTTCCTGTCCCCAACTGCTGTTGTAAGAAACTGAACTGCTCTTGGGCATTTTGTTAAGAGGGATTTGTGTAGTGTGTGCATTTATCATCTGTGTGTGTTTGTGTCTGTTTTTCAGATACAGACGATGGTTGAGAGTCTGAAGCTGTCACTTACAGATCAGCAGCTGCCCATGTTTGTGCGGGTGCTGGAGCTGGCAGTGGCTCTGTATTATGGGGAGATTGGAGCTTACAGAGATGGAGAGAGAGAGGAGAGCATCTCTGGCACTGAAGCAGTGGTCAGCATTCCCAGTGAGTGGATTGAACACTTCCCATAAACTTCACCATGCATACACTCCACTCATTTTGCATCAGTTGTTCTCAAAGCCAGTAATTGATGTTCCCCAGATAGATGTTTGCTCCATCAAGAAAACTGTATACCTGGTTGGGAGCTGGACCACTGTTTTAAATATAGAAAAAAAAATCAGAGATCACCCTTCATTTAATTAATTTCCTGTCAAAATAAGGTATTCACAAGGTGTCATTTTTTTAGCATCAGGAAAAGGAGAAAACATATATTAACACATTTTTTTGTGTCTACACTTTGTCTTTATCAAAGCTTCCATTCTTTTCTGGAGATTTGCTGTCAATTTTTCTAAGAGGTCTGCAGGGATGTTTTAGAAGTTTAGACTTAGAAGTTTGTGAATTTTCTGCTTCTCACAATTCAGGTAATCCAAAACACATTCAGTGATGTTGAGATCTGGGCTCTGGGGTGGTTAGTTAATTGTTCTGAGAACACCAGCAATTTTTTTGTTGATTTTTTTTTTTTTTCTTTTACTCAGTCACAGCTTTTTCACAGCCATAGGTCCTTTTAGACCATTGTAACAGTGGAAGGATGGACAGAAACACTTGTTGTTGCTCTTACTCAAAAATTGAGGCTTTTACTGTTTATCTGTTGGTGACTGTTTTGGTGGCGTACCATGTTTTGTATGGTTGTTAGAAATTCCATTTTCTTTATATCTGTCATTTAAAAATTATTTGAACTCCAGTTTTGGAAACTTATTCACTTGTTTTCCTTTGGCTTTCCCCTTCCTTGTGGATGATCTTATATCTAATCTCCTCAGGAATATGTCTTGCAAATATTATAACTTGTGCTTAATGGCCAGAAATTAATGACAGGAAATAAATAAATGAAGGGTGATGACTTTTGAATAGTTGTGTACATCAGGTACGTTTTCAGCGACATCAATCATTTACAGCCAGTGTGTTAAACACAAGGCCCGCGTGCCAAGTCAGGGCCGTGGCACAATCCTATCAGGCCCACAAAAGTATTTTAATTTTCTATTAACATTACCCCCTATTAGTGAAATGCATTAATAAGCAAAGGTAAAATACAGTAATTGTGTTACCACATATATCTGCCCCAAACAGTAGAGGAACTAATGATGTCATTGGAATAGGTATATGTGAGAAGGAGAAAAAGAGTAATGAGAAGGTAAGTACAGGTTAGAAGGTATCTCTCTCTAACATGTAGGGACACCTGCTGGTCTGAGTGTGCAGTAACTAATCAGAGAACATACACTTGCACAGCTCATTTACCATCCATTTCACACAGACACGCTACACATCTAAATCTATCCAAACACACACACAGCTCACACACTCATTTTATGTAGTAACAGGATCCACATTATCTATACACTCACAGGGCTCATGCACAGCCCACTTTAATAGGCAACACAAACCTAAATACACACACACAGCTCATACCCCACACACGTTATACAGCGTCAAATACGCATACACACACCCGCTCACACATCATATTCACATATAAACCACATGCCATACATGTACACACACATCAGATTCTCTACACTCCTGCTCCACATTCATGTTCTTGCAGGTTAGCTTCTGGAGCTTAGAGAGGGAATACCTTGGCATCTTTGAGCCGGAGTTCTGATTTCACACCTGACTAGTCAAAGCAGCTTACAGCACTCCTGTGTTAAGTTTTTGAGGAACTTATTGCTGCAGAATTAACACTTCAGAGCAGCTGTGGCAATATGTTACTCAGTTTGTTGAATTTAATTTATTTATTTGTTGAGTTTATTTATATCATTCTACAAGTAGATACGTAGGGCTGCTTAGGCTGAGCCAAGCTTAGTGCTCTGAGTTGATGCTCAAAAGCCTGCAGAGAAGAAAGGAAGAAATGAAAAGAGTAAAAATAAGCACCTTTCTTGCTGCCCAAGAGCTAGAGAGATTGAATTAAAATGTCAATTTTCACTGGCTCAGCTGCTGGGAATCCCCCAGCCCTGACCTTGCTGCAAAACGCTGCTTTCCTGATGGGATGTTCACTATGGGATCATGAATTTCAACATAAAAACACTATTCTTCTCTCCTTTCCACTCCTCTGTGCTTGTGTTCTTTCCTCTCCTCTTCTCTGTATGTGTTTAAAATGAGTTTTAGCCACTGTTCTGTCTGTTTCTGTGTGTGTAGGTACTATGGGTGAGGGAGTGGACCCAGCTGTATCAGGTCAGTATTTAAGCCCAGATCAGTATGTGCAAAAGGAGGATGAGGAGCAGGGCTGGGTGTCATGGGCCTGGTCCTTTGTCCCTGCCATCGTTAGCTCAGGGGACGAAGAGGGAGAGGCGGGTTTCTACACGGATACAGAAGGTGGTGGGACCCCCAGTCCCTTGCAGCCCCCCCTCAGAGAACCTATAGTGTCTGTGGGTTTCTACTGCACCAAGGCCTCGGTTACATTTAAGGTGAGTGGCAGAGAGAATAGACCGCTAAAGTTGTGTTGTCATTCTATAGTCTTTGTCATGCCCAAATTAGCTGGATTTCTCTTTGGGGGAAAATGAAACGGTTTTATACTGCTGCTTTCACACCCTGTGGTTAACAAAAATCTTTAAAAGAGAACAGTGTTTGTTGAAAGGATAACTAGCAAAAGTAATTTTCTTAGAAGACAGATTTTTAAAAGAATGTGAGCAAAAGTACAATATTTATAAAGAAGTAAACAAAAATAGAAGGCTGCATATCAGTATTAAATGAACTGAGCATTACAAATTAATTCATAGTCAGATCTTGTGTTTCTGTGTAAAAGTCTTACTGTCTGGCTGAAATAAGTGCCGACTAAAGGTGGACTATACAACCCAATATAGGTGTAACGTTAAATCAGTAGCTATTAATAACCCTACACAGGGATTTATTTATTTCAACAGTTCAGAATCGGCACTTAGCGGCTGCTTCAATCCTATATAGCACAGTTGATGTAATAATACAGGTATTTGGTCCTCGCGGTGGGCAATGGCGGCGCTCAGTTCGCCTAACATTCCGCGTGTCTCAATTCAGGGGCTGCGTCTTTCGGAGGCTGCCTAAATCTTTGGTTGCAGAGGGATCTATCAATAAAAGGAAGAACTCTCTTAACTAAAGCGGAAGGTCTCTCCAGACTAATTTATGTCGCCACTCCACTACATGTTAACAACCAGTTCTCTAAAATAATTAATAATAATAATAATAATAATAATAATAATAATTTCAACTTTGTCTGGAAAAACAAGGTTCACTATATCAAAAAATCTGTTATCATGAATACATATCTGGAGTCTGGAGGACTAAAGTTTCTTGATTTTACTACCCATAACAATACTCTTACAGTCAATTGGATTAAACAGTTCTTAAATAACCTTTCTTCTATTTGGAATTTCATACCTCATTATATTTGTTCCAAACTTGGTGGCCTCAGTTTCATTTTACTTTGTGATTATAAGATTGAAAAAATCCCCTTAAAATTATCTAACTTTCATCAGCAGGTTTTATTGGCTTGGTCCGTCATATATAAACATAATTTTTCACCACATACATACTTTATTTGGAATAATAAATAAATTTTATATAAAAATCAATCATTATTCTTCACAAAATGGTTTGAACATGGTATTTTGTTGGTTAGAGATTTATTTAATGATAGAGGATTATTGCTTAGTTGTACAGAATTTTTATCCAAGTATAAGATACCTATAACTCCTAAAGAATATGCAGTGGTTATGAATGCAATTCCTTCTGGTATTATTATGCTCTTTAAAGAAGCAATTAAAAAGGGGCCCACACACCAGCCAGTTCTGAATCCAAAAGATACTTTTATTGGTCAGATATGTTTCTCCTCTACTTCCAAAAAAAAAAAAACCAACAGGGATATTCGCAGGCTGTTTCCTTCTGTCACTTCTATTCCTTATGCAGTTACATATTGGAATTCTCTTGTAAAAAATCCTGATTGGAAATATATTTGGACTTTACCTTCTAAATATTTGTTAACCAATAAAATAAAGGAGGTTTCTTACAAAATTATACATAGATGCTATCCAGTTAACCAATTTCTTGCTAAATTTAAAAAGGATATCAATCTCAATTGTTCTTTCTGTGATGTAAATCCAGAAACTCTTTTACACCTGTTCTGGCACTGCTCCCACACAAAAAAGCTTTGGAAGGATGTATGTAGATTTATCATGGATTGTATCGACCCTGATTTTAATCTCTCTTTGGATAATGTGTTGTTTGGCTTCAGTCATTATAAAAATAATAAAGTCAAAGTATATTATATTATTAATTTGATCATTCTTTTGGCAAAATTTCATATACATCAATGCAAATTTACTTACTCCAAACCAGATTTTCTCAAATTCGAAATAGAAGCTAAACAATACACAACTTCTATTACCCTCTCCAAAAACAAAAAAGCTGTCAAAACAATGAATATATGCACCTTATTTAATTTGTTTCTGTAAAAACGTGTTCATTCCCCTGGCTGTCTTTCTTTTTTTTTGTTTAAACTTTGTTGTTTAAATTTGTTTCCACGTTTTTCTTATGCAATCTGTTATCTGACTTAACTATATCTGTTCTGCTTTATACTGCTTTTGTACAAATTTAATTATATAATAAACAATTGGAAGAAAAAAAAGGCTGCATTTGAAGGCCGATTGTGTCACAGCAGCGCACAACAGCACTGTCCCATTTCGAAGGCTCCTTTTCACAAAGAGTCGTGATTACTTCCGGTTTAAGCGTTAGCAGGGTAAACTCACGTCCGCTCAATATAACTACTGCAGAAGCGATGACGAAGTGTCATAGTAGTGAACTATAATGCTCAAACACTGAGCTACAACAGCTATATTTTAGTTTCCCTGCACTGCCGTGACAAACAATGAGAATAAGAAGGGGATAAAGCACTGATTTAACTTTAAACAGAGCTAAAATGTGTGGGGTAGCCTTGTTTTTACTGCAGTCTGCTGCAGCTGCCTCACATCAAGTAGTATCTGTGTCTTTGTACAACATGGTAGCGAATTCTGTAATACTTTAACAGAAAGAAGAACTTTTATAGGTAGCATGAACTTGATGGACTCTTGATGGAAGCTATTGCTAACAGTAGCTATTATCCCAAACTAGATTACCCGGCTAACATAAAGCAGCTTTTCTGCATCACTAATTAATTTTGTACGCATCTTTAAAAAGCTAATGCAGGCAATAAACCGTCAATAAAATAATTCTTACATGATCAGCTTGGTACAAACAGCTAACGTTAGCTGGCACATTATGTCAGAAACCTCACATGGCTATTTCCAGATCACAAACAACTAGCTAGCTATGCCAGAAAATGGAAATCAAAACGTCACAGCATAACCGCGATGCTAAGATGCAAGTTAGCTAGGAGTCGCGTTTTTGATTGAGTGAAAGGTGGATGTTTTCCGAAGTACTTCTTCAAAAATTGCCATGAAACTAAAAGAATTATGCTATTTGGCAGGTCGCTAACATAGCTAGCCAGCTAGCTTTAAAGTTTGCTACTCATATGAGGTTGGTGCCCCTTAAACTGCTAATGGTAGACTAGCTAATTAGCGACTGTAGCCTGCTAGCCTACCATAAGCGAAAAGAGAGTTTAGACGCGGTCTGCCAAATAGACTTCACATATAAAAGTTCTGGTTCGCGTTTATGTTACAGAAGTTGCTGGCATGCGGTAAATGTGTCGCAGAACCTGCTCCATGTTAGCCAGCTGGTGCCAGCAGCTAATGAAAACTAGCTTCCTTGTTTGGGAATACAGTTACAGTTAGAGATGGCTTCTAGCGTAGCTAGCTACATTTAAACGACGTCTACCAAATTCATACTACATATAGCTAAAAGTTCGTCTTTCTTTTGAAAACAGATATATTACAGAAATCGCTGGCATGTTGTACAAAGACAGAGACTTTGATGTGAGGCAGCTGCAGCAGCAGTAAGCAGGGCTACATCACACATACAACATTTTAGCTCTGTTTATATTTAATTCAGTGCTTCCATCCACTTCCTGTCCTCACTATTTGTCATGACAGTGCACGAAAACTAACATATGTCTGTTGTAGCTCAGTATTTGAGCATTACTATGCTACTATAACATTTTGTCATCGCTTCTGCTAACGCTAAAACCGGAAGTAATCGCGACTCTTTATGAAAAGGGCGATGAAATGCGGCCGAGAAATGTGTCCTCCTTGGCAACAAAGGATCCAACGGGTGCATCCTTCGCCAGAAAACATATCCCAAGGTTCATTGCGTGCCGGCGAGGATTCGAGAACATGGTGGCTGAAGAGTACACTTTTAAATATAAGTTAAATATATAAATATAAGCATTGGGTTTAAATTGAGGCAAATGGCTAACGATACAAATATAAAAAAAAAAAAATATATATCAGTAGCCGACGGTTAAGCATCTCCAGTTCTAATAAATGAAAAAAATAAACAATTAAAATCAAAGTTTCTGGCTCCATCTTTAAAGAACTTTAAAATAACTTGACAGTTTCGTGGCGCAACGATAAGGGCGGGTCTAAGCAGCCTTAGAAGGACACGCCTTCGTAGACCGCGTCCTCTGAAGGATCCAGCCCCTGAATTGGGACACATTGAGAGATTGCAACTATCACTCGCTGCAGAACCGCAGGTCCAAAGAGGTGGAGCCGGACCTGATCCAACTCCGCCCACGTCTTCTTTTCATTGGTCTAAAATCATCACATTTCTATTGGTCTATTGGTTTAAACCAGAATGTTCTTTTTTTGTTTGTTTATTTCCAGCATATAACCATATATATACAAACAAGTATAACAGTAGGATGCTTTACAGCCTTCATATCCCAGAATAAACAAAATAAAAAAAATAAAGAGGAAAGAAGAAAGAAAAACAGAAACAAAAAAGAGTACCATTGGGATTTAAATAAAATTGAAAAGCTTTAACATAGTAACGGATTTACAATATTTCTTATTTTGCTGCTGGTGCCAATTCACTAATGTAGAAATGTAATCACACAGATCTGTGTGTACAAACGTGATGTATGAAGGTATTTTTCTGGCACATTTCACCTTATGGGTTTATCGGGTTTATGATAAAACATTCATTTGGGTTAAACAAAAGGTCATCAAAAAGATATAAAACATAGTGGCTTTGGAGGGGGATACCAATCTTTCTCTTCAGGTCAAAAGGTCGATTGTTGCTCCGTCCTGAACGCCACAACACAGCCTTTATAATCGCTCATGATTCACCACGTTCACACTCATTTGTCAAAACTCAAAAAGCTCTTTTCACATTCTGGTACAAAGTCCGTTCTGTAGGCCTTCATCTCAAGAGTACTTACGATAGACGGGTTCTAGTTGAAAACCGATGAACGTTTTTAAACACTAGAATGCACTTATGACCGGTCAAAATAACCCACATAACTGTGTTTTATCAACTACATCCTGGAATTTCATAATAAAAATCTTTATAACGACTTTTTACATTTAAAAGGATTTGGTATTACTGCCACACATTTCCATAAGTCTAATAAAAATGACTCAATATGCCTAAAAAACATATTAAATGTTATATACCCTGACAAGCCACTTTATTAGCTCATTCTACCTTGCTTGTACACGCATGGTCCATTTTATCAGCTCCACTCTAGTTCAGACCAGTTAAAACACGACGTGGGAGGAGTTGGATCAGATCCAGCCGTACCCCCCCCGGACTTTTGGTTCCGCAGCGAGGACAATCTCAGAGATTGCGCAATTTCAGACAGCTTGGCTAATCAACCAGAGCCGGTTTATGAGGAGCCTAGCCACTTCCTATTCCCCCCGTTATATCAAAAACAGGACTGCCAAACAGCTGAGGGCGCCCGCGAGTGAGTCCTAAATGAATGGGATCAAATGGCGCTCAACTGCTAAAAACAAAAAGTTAAAATAGTTTCTCATCACTTTCCCAGAACGTTTCTTTAATTTTAGAAAGTAGAAGGATGCATTTCACTAAAAAAGCAAAGAAAACTTACCTATATATTTCCTTTTTCTACAGCAAACGGGTTTTGGACAGCAGGAGGCGGGCATTACTGCCAGAGTGTGACGTTTGATTGGCGAGCGGAGCAGCTCGTACATGAGACGCCGTTTTAAACTCCTGTAACTTGAGTTTAAAAGCTCTTAAAAATATAAAATATAACAGCGGTGTTGAATTGTTTTATGCTGTTCAGTGTTCAGGAAATGATTGCATTCTTTTACATTAAAAATGTTTAAGCATTTATAAACTATGATTTTGCTCAAATGCTCCATATCAACCCGTTCATTTTGGACTCACTCGGGAGCGCCCTCTAGCATCTGAAAAACCTGGAAGACATGGCAGATTGGTAATTCTCATCTCTACAAGTTTTCTGAATCAACCACCCAAAAGACCACTGTAGTCGTGTCATCATTTTGTACTCGGCGCCATGTTCTTATGCCCATATTAGGAACTCTAAGCTCCATTTCTCTATGGCCAGAATGAATAGGGTTTTCGAAAAATCGCTGTGTTAAATGAAAATCTTCAGAACCTGATACGTTTTGTCCTGTGAACATTCTTCTCTCGAACACCACTGGATCTTCTGAATTACCAGGTCGTTAAAGAGTTGAAATATGAATATTGCTACATGCGAGCTAAATCTACCGCACACTGAATTCACGTCATTAGACTGGCTGCCTCTATTATCAGGTTTTGGTAGTAAACATTTCCATGTACAGACTGGGGGCAGATGAGAAGTCAGAACAAAATAAGCATGATTCCCTGCAGTTCTTTTGTTCTTCATGTGATGTTCACTGGAACACGATAGATCTCTCATTTTAGCTTGATTTGAAAAGATCTACCAATGTACCTGCACTCAGGCTAGTCTAGTTCAGGCTCAGCTTAATATCACTGCTCACCCCTGGTAAACTGATCAGAATATCCTAATTATTGTTTTAATGCTGGTAACATTTTCTGAGAACATTATCTCAGGACGTTTGCCAGCTTTTTGTTCAACTTTTCCCGTTCCACCTTAAATGGCGCAGCAGTCACGTTCTGAACTGCTGTGCCATTTAAAGTGGAACGGGAAAATTCAAACAAGCAGCCGGCGAAAAAGAAGCTGATTTCAGCTTCATGGAGGGTTGAAAGACATGACATGGGGAGGTTTCACTATTTATGCTTAACAGCTGAGTAACTTTAAATTATTTTTGTTGTTTCACCGAACTGACAGGTCAGTATTTGGTCTTGTTTGCTAATATTTGTGATAGCCAGTCACAGCTGCTGCACCATTTAGGGTGGAATGGGAACATGCAAACAAGAGGCTGCAAAAAAAGAAGCTTAATTCAGCCTCGTAGGTTCAACACGGGTAGTATTTTAAACGAGTTTTAGCCTATCAAAATATCCTACCTAGAGGTTTTATTTACAGGTATACCTGTAATTATACAACAGCGCAGGCTGAAGTAAGTTACTTATTCGCAGCTTCCGATTCGTTTGGCTCCTTATTTGCAGCATTGTTTTTCGCCGGCTGAAGTTAGTTCTTTATTCGCGTTCACAAACACTATATGCTGCAAAGTTTTCACTTTTAACAGACTCAGAGACACTGATGATGGAGACATAATAATGAAGGAGTTAGGAATGTGTACTGTGTTTGCCTTACCATTGTGAATATGAAAATTATGACTAAAAAGGAAAAAATATATAATTCTGTAAATATATGTTGTTCCTTTGATTTATTTCCAGTGTTTAATTTCAGCAGTTTAAAGTATGAGACTGAAGAAAAAAATAAGGGTGAGTTTATAGATTAGATTTAAATCTAATCTAAATCTAAATTTAATGTGATTAAATTGAATAGTTTTTTCCAATCTCAGACATACCTGGCAATATGGCACAATGAGTAAATGTGCGTAAAAGGAAATGGATAAGAAGCTGAAATTTCAGAGGGATTTATTTGCATGGAATGAAACCAATAATAGATTCTAAACACAGAAAAATGCTGTCCCTGTAAGGAAAACCAGGTTTTAGCCTGGCCCAAGCTGATTTAATACATTAAAGTAACTGGCAACATAGCACATTGAGCAGTAATGCACACAATGAAATGAATAGGAAGCTGAAATTCCAGGTGGATACTGAAGGCCTTATTTACATCGGGCCAGAATAATTACATATCCCAGACAGAGATCCAGTCTCGCAGTGTAAGCAAAATCTGGTTTTCACCTGGCCCAAGCTGATTTAATACATTAAAATAACCGGCAACATGGCACATTATGCAGTAATGCACACAATGAAATGAATAGGAAGCTGAAATTCCAAGTGGATACTGAAAGCCTTATTCAAATCGGTCCAGAATAATAACATATCTTAGATGGAGATTCAGTCTCCCACTGTAAGGAAAACCTAGTTTTAGCTTGGCCCAAGCTGATTTAATACATTAAAATACTTGGCAACATAGCACATTGAGCAGTAATGCAGACAATGAAATGAATAGGAAGCTGAAATTCCAGATGGATACTGAAGGCGTTATTCATTTTGCGCCAGGATAATTACATATCCTACATAGAGATCCAGTCTCCCCCTGTAAAGAAAATCTGGTTTTAGCCTGGCCCAAGCTGATTTAATACATTAAAATAACTGGCAACATGGCTCATAGAGCAGTATTGCACACAGTGAAATGAATAGGAAGCTGAAATTCCAGGTGGATACTAAAGGCATTATTCACTTCAGGCCAGGATAATTATATATCCCAGACAGAGATCCAGTCTTCCAGGGTAAGGAAAATCTAGTTTTAGCCTGGCCCAAGCTGATTTAGTACGTTACAAATTACTGGCAACATATCCTATAGGGGTGGGAATCTCTAGGCAGCCCTCACGATTCGATTACGATTCAGAGGGCTGCGATGCGATTATAAAACGATTATCGATGCATCTCGATGCATCTTTTTTTTTCTATATAGCATTTATATTTTCTCACTGTGTGAGCTCAAGTTTCGAGTTCAAGTTTCAAGTTTATTTGTCACCTATACATCATGTCAGGACGTTTATGCATTTATGCTTTGAAATGCTTGTGGAGAGGCACAAGTAATCACTCTACAGAAAGAAAATAAGTAAAAATAAAAATACAAGAAAAAACAACTGAAATATATTAAATATACTCAAAATATATACAGAATATAGAGACAATATACATTTTAAAGTGACTAAGTGACTCGGCGTTATTGTTATTGAAAGTGACTTGGTACTTTTAAAGCAAAGTATTTGTAACGATCCATAATAAATTTACTTCCAATATCTTTGATAAAACAAATGGAAGTGATGTGGCAAGTGAACTAGAAGACTCTCATTCAGTGCTCTTGTTTGGAGCACGAGAAGCTGCTGCTACTCATAAAATGAGTAGTTACGGTGAAATAAGATCCAGTGGCAGTGGATGTCCACGCAGCACATGTTACAGCTATTCTACCCGTTTTCTTTAGTGATTTTATAACTTCGGTTTTGGTCTCGTTGTAGAGACGGGGGGGATCGCTGTGTCAGTAAAGTATCTTTGAGACAGGACGTGTGCAACATAGTGCGAAAGCCCTGTTTCACAACGACTGAGAACCGGCGTGCAGACTGCAGCTCACATAGCAGCGATGCGTTATTTGCATTTATAAGCACCGTGGTTGGTTTCCTGGTACGTTAAATCTGCAACGAGAGACTGTCACACACTAAAAAGTGGCGAAGCTGAAGTCAGCTTCTCTTTCGAATTCTCCCGTTCCACCTTAAATGGTGCTGCATTTACATTCGGCGCCTCAGTTAGAATTTAAGGTGGCACGGGGAAATTCGAACAAGAAGCTGGAGAATAAGAAGCGACTTCAGCCTCGTTAAACAGTCGAACGTTGAGAGACCTTTAACTGATCTACTTCTGAGGAAAAGTTTTCTGGCAGAGATGGGAGGATAGCGGCTATAGCTAAAGCTTAAAGCAGAGCGAAGTAAATCTGCGTTTTTGTTTATATTGTTTAGCCTATTCTAGGACATTATCACATACTGGACATTAAATGTTGCGGCTCCCAAGGTGGTTTGATTTTTGTTGAAAGGTCAAAATGGCTCTTGTTATCATTTGTGTTGTGACTCCTGACCTAACCTGGCTTTTAATGTAGAGGGAGCCGGTCGGATTTCTTGCTCATCCAGTTTTGTTTTTGTTATGTGCCGCCACAGACTGTCTGGGCGCTGCACTTCCGCACTTCCAAGTTCCGTCAACATTACATTATAAATTAAATAATTAGAACATCGATTTTTGACGTTTGTGAATCGATTCAGAATCATTCACGTCCGCATCGCGATGCATCTAAGAATCGATTTTTTCCCGCACCCCTAATATCCTAGATAGAGACCCAGTCTCCTCCTGTAAGGAAAACCTGGTTTTAGCCTGGCCCAAGCTGATTTAATACATTAAAATACTTGGCAACATGACACGTTAGGCAGTAATGCACACAGGTAAATGCATAAGAAGCTGAAATGCCAGGTGGATATTGAAGGCCTTATTCACATCAGGCCAGAATATTCACATATCCCAGACGAGATTCAGTCTCCCACTGTAAGGAAAACCTAGTTTTACCCTGGCCCAAGCTGATTTAATACATTAAAATAACTGGTAACATGGCACACAATGAAATGACTAGGAAGCTGAAATTCCAAGTGGATACTGAAGGCATTATTTACTTCGGGCCAGGATAATTACATATCCCAGACAGAGATCCAGTCTCCCACTGTAAGGAAAACATGGTTTTGCCCTGGCCCAAGCTGATTTACTACAATAAAAATAACCGGTAACATGGCTCATAGAGCAGTAATGCACACAGTAATTACTCATTGTGCCATATTGCCAGACACGTCTGAGATTGGAAAAAATATTCAATTTAATCATATTAAATTTAGATTTAGATTAGCTTTAAATCTAATTTATAAACTCACCCTTAATTTTTTCTTCAGTCTCATACTTTACTGCAATGAAATTAAACATTGGAAATGAATTGAAGGAAATCACGTATTTACAGAATGAAATATTTTATTCCTTTTTAGTCACAGGGTACACATTTCTAACTCCTTCATTATTATGTCTCCATCATCAGTGTCTCTGAGTCTGTTAAAAATGAAAACAGCATATAGCGTTTATGAACACTTTTTTTTTTTTACTGTTATTCGCTAAAAGAGAAACCGCAAATAAGGAGCTAACTTCAGCCGGCGAATAAGATGCTGCGAATAAGGAGCCAAACGAATCGGAAGCTGCGAATAAGAACTAACTTCAGCCTCATATACAGTTAGTTCCGGTCACACAAGATGATTAGTTGAGAAGTGTTCTAACCATGATGTTTCACCATAACAGCACACTACATCACTCTGCTGAGACACCGTTGCTAAGCAACGACTTTGACAGCTGTAGGAGACGCTTAAGCTATTTGAATGTTTTTACTTTTTACTTTGCGCACAAACAGAAAATGGATACTTTTAAGATTACATTTGACCTACAGCCGATTTGGTCAGACTCTGAAGATGAGACTACACTAAATTCTGAAACTGTCATTTCCACTGAGCAAGCTTTTTCAGTCGGCAGCTGTGACAGAAGAACACCTAAAAAACCTGGAATTAGCCAGAAATGAACCGAGTACCATTTGCCAAACAAAATGGGCTGTAAGATGCTTTACAGACTGGCTTGAACAAAACAACATTAATATCAATCAACATTAATATTAATATTAAGCAAAAAATGACAACACTGAGCTAAACTTGATATTGCGGCAGTTTTATGGCTCAGTCCGTACTTCAGAAGGCGAGGCTTACAGCATACTGTGCAGCGAGTGAGCGGAGTTCGTTACTCTGACATAGCAACAAGCTGCTTGTTAAAGAACTATAATTTGGCGGAAGGAACTGCTAACATTAAAACGTTAAATGTCATTCACGAACCAATTTATTTATTTCTTATTTATTTCTTTAGCTCGCATGTAGCAATATTAGTATTATAGCTCTTTAACAGCCTCGTAATTCGGAGGATCCATTGGTATTCGGGAGAAAAACGGGTTCTGAAAATTTTTACTTAACACGGAGTGTGATGGAGGCGATTTTTCGAAAGCCCTATTCATTCTGGCCATAGTGATATGGAGCTTAGACCCGGAGTTCCTAGCATGACGAGGGCTACAAAATGATGCACAACTACAGTGGTCTATGTGAGCTAACCAAACCAGTTTTTCCAGTGTCAGTTTTGTACTGTCAGCTGCGCGGTGGAATTTTTTACAGTTGTGCCACGTCTTAAACTCTCACTGTTTTTGGAATATCATGGACTGTGGTATAGAGCTATAGAAACTATTCCCGATATCACACATTTTTTAGCATAAGATCTAAATATATTCGATTCACAGCCCGTACCATCTCGTGATCCCGTATTAGGAAAAAAAACAAAAAATATCAACATGCATATCTTGACATCCCTAGTTAGATCAGTAGAGCTCTCTGTTAGGGTTGCATGGGCTGACAGTTTTAGAGGCCTGTGTGTTTTATCTCATTTTTATTATCCACTTCTATGTTTTAGAGTTTTGTTTCTCTATCTGTCTCTCTCTCTGTCTGTCTCTCTCTCTCTCTCTCTCTCTCTCTCTCTCTCTCTCTCTCTCTCTCTCTCTCTCTCTAGCTGACTGAAGGTAGTTCTGATAGCAGTTACTACAGCCCTCAGAAAGTGAAGTCACAGGAGGTGCTGTGTGTGGAACAAGAAGGTATCACTGTGGAGGTAAAAAGACATCCTCATATTTTCTGTCTTTCTGTCTATCTGTTGTTTTCTCATTCTTCTTGTCCTGCTCTTCCTTATGTAGTCCCTTTTGCTGTCTGCTTCATACTCCTATAGTGTTTAACATTCCTTCTTTTAATGTGAATCAGTCTTCAGCTGAGTCATAAATAGGAGCAGAACTATGGACATAGAAATATTTATAGGTTATTCTCTCTCTCTCTCTCTCTCTCTCTCTCTCTGTGTGTTAGGCTCTGATGATGGGAGAGCTGTTTTTTGACTGTCAGATTGGGGTAGTTGGTTGCAGGGCTTTGTGTCTCAAAGGCATTATGGGAGTGTGGGACTTTGAGGACAACATGGGCAGAAAGGAGGAGGTAACACACAAACATTTAGCATATTCACTCACACACAGAACAGAGACCTTTCATGTACATGGTGATATGCTCCTTTTTGCTAAAAAAACAAAACAAAACAAAAAAACATCCATACATTGCAGTTACAGCACTTGCAATCCCCCTCATCATCCCTTGTGCAAAATATGGAATATATGCATGAGTTTTGTAGTTCACCATTAGCATTCAGATTAGTCTTGGGTCTATGCTGTTTTTTTTTTCTCTATGGGTAAATAAATGGTGTTTTGCAAAAACCATCAGGTTTCAAAACCTATATGTTATATCTTACATACATTTTCCCTCTGAATATCACATTTATCATTTGAATTGTGAGGTTGTTAGGTAGTCAGAATAGGATTAATCCTTGATAGGTAGTTGAAATAGAATTAATCCTACAAATATGCTAACTGCAAGCTAGAACTCCTTCATGTTTAATTGACATCATAACACTAGCCAGCTCATCAAAATACCGTGCATATCAGCAAGCTTTGTCAAATGTGGTGTTTAAATGACTTTGGCAGTAGCAGGTTATAGCTTGTTTGTTTGACTAGAGTTCAGTGGTGGGCAGTAACAAAGTAGATGTAATTCGTTACTGTACTTAAGTAGTTTTTTCGTGTATCTGTGCTTTACTGGAGTATTTCCATTTTGGGTGACTTTTTACTTTTATTCCACTACATTTCAAAGTCAAATATCTTACTTTTTACTACTTTTTATTAAATTTAAACTTGTAACCAAGTTGCAAATAAATCTTAAACTGAAATTTGCTTGTTCGCAAAGGTTATTTCATTGCCACTTGGTTCTACATAATGGAAATTGTTTGCCTTCAGTGTTTTGTGCTTTTGATAATTTTAATAGACATCAGCGTCAGACTAATTAATGACATTCTATTAAAATATTGGTGTTACAAGAGTGACACTAGAGTATTCTCACCTAAAATGAGTTGATAAAGCAAGAGTTTTTTTACAAAAATGATAATAGGACATTAGAGCCATAATTAATCTTTTAGTACTTTCACTTTTACTCAAGTGGAGGTCTAAAGGGAGGATTTCTACTTTTACTGGAGTAATATTTTACCTTGGGTATCCCTACTTTAACTCAGGTACATGGTTTGTGTACTTTGTCCACCACTGCTAGAGTTACACACTATATGTCCAAAAGTTTGTAAATGCCTGCTCATCCAATCTTTATTTCAATAGAGTTTTGTCCCCCTCTTTGCTGCAGTAACAGCCTTTTAGCTGACAAGGAGACATTTTTATACGTATGGCTGCTCCAGAGTGTAATATTTTGTTTGTAATGATGTTTTATGGCGAATGTGTGTGTGCAGTTGAACTCCTGTGACAGCAAGGAGTAATTGGAAGGTGTCTACAAAATTTAGACATTTAATGTGTAGCAATGTTGAAGTAGTGTAGTTAGGTAGTATAGTTAGTGGTGTCAATTAGTGTTAGCTTGCTCATAGCATTTATGTAGAAATGTTCATTTTTCAGCTGCCTAAAGGGTAATTCCACAGATTTTCCAAAATGTCAGAATAGTTCAGTGGTTGAGATAAACAAAGTCTTTTAGAGGGGTTGTATGTGAAATGGTTAATTGTAGAGAAACATAACGGCTCAAATTTCTTTACAGTGGTGGTGATGCATATTTACTATCCAAAAGCACCAGTTAACCTTTACGTGTCTTCAGATTTTTATATGTACTGTTGAAATTGGTAAAATATTGGTAAATTGTAACAAAATAAGCTTTCCTTGGGTACTCTTTTGCCTTACAACACCCTTCATGTACCTCTCCAAGCAGAATGGATTTAAAAGAATACATTGTAGGTCAACAGTTTATCGCAAAACTATGTGAACGATGTACTATGTATATGACTGTAAAACAGTGTCACAGGCATCAAACAGCATATTTGTAACCATTTCATTCAGTAACTTTTTGTAAGGCAGCTTTCAGAGGTATTAAACTTTTCAAACATCTGCTTCCTATGATCACTACTTTGAGCAATTACGTTTGTGTATTTCACATGAAACCACTCAGAATGACTTAGTTGACATACTAATGATTTAATTGTTTAGAAAAATCTGTGAAATTCCCTTTAATGACCTCATAATTTAGAGTTTCCTGTGATATTCAGAGGAAAAAGTCAAAAGGTATTGACTTTGGGTTATTGGTATAGGCCTATATATGCTGCATGATCTCAGAGGTCTGTTGTGGATCTGCTTTACTGCAGGATGCTGTATTTTTCAACTGTGGAGAAAGTCTGCGCTCTAAAGGAATGACCTACCTAACCAACTCACTCTTTGACTACCGTAGTCCAGAAAACAATGGAATTCATGCTGAATTCATACTTGATGGCAACCTTCACAAGGTATCAATGCATACCCCATCATAATCATCTTCATTATCAATATTGTTCACTGAAGACATCCCTGGTGCTTGTTAATATCATGATCCTGGTTAACATGGTGTGGAACATTTTGCAGTTACTGGTAGGTATGATCAGGTACATCAACAGTTAAATTAACTGCCAGTAAATATAAAATACAGGACGGAAAACAGGAATCAGTGTCCAAATTTGACCTTGAAGACCTCTGGTTAAAAATGTGGAATTGCAGAATATGACTGCTGAGTAGGACAGCCCATTTGCCTGCTGGCTACTTAACTGATTAACTGGTTAGCTGATTGGTAAGGTTAAAGATTCTCCCAGTGGTGTTTGAGAAGCTTAAGGTTCTCGTCCACTGTTTAGCATTTTTTCATTCAAAACACGGTTTGTTACCAACCTGTCTTTGCTGGTAATCTTCAGGCTTTGTATCAGACTTGCCCCCCTCAAATGGTATTTTACCAGTACGCACAAATTCACATTTGCCATGAACGTCTTCAGCATGACCGGTTAACAGATTCATTTCTGAATAATGTACAAAATAGATTCCTGCAACATTTTTCTCCTGTAAAAACTGTAGAATTGACTGTAAAACCAAAAGTGTTACAGCAGCATTGCTCTTGCTCAGTAGTTTTTTGCTGCTTCTCTTGACTGGACTGGGACTGGACTCATGTACCCACGAAAACAGAAAACTCAAAAGGCAAACAGAACTGTCTTGCTGCCAGAATCAAGACTTCATTCTCTTTTCTGGTAATGTGTTGGCTTTCGTTGTCTTTTTGAATCTGCATTATTCACCTGAAGAGTCCTTCCTTCAGCCTTCATCCCTGACCCCTCACACCACTGTTTGTCCCATCTTTGGTGTGGCTTTTTGCTATGTTTGGCTGTGTCATGTAGCTTTAACCTGCTGACTCTGCTCTTGTGTGTGGCAGGAGACCTACACTGAAGCAGCAGGCATGCATCGTTTTGGGGCTTTCTACATGGATTACCTCTACGTGCTAGAGAATGCTAGTGGAAAAGGTACTGTCCCACTCTCTTATGCTGTTGGCTCGTCCTTCAACACATCCTCCCTCTTCCTGTTTTTCCTGTGTGCTGTCTCTTCTGTATTCCTTCTTTATTACTAATGTGTGATTGTTTAGCAGAAGTAACCTTTTGTGTGTGTGACAGCAAGTAGCATTCTGGCACATTTGGTCTGAATTTCACACTACCTACCAGCAGGACATGATACCAGTTTCACTGGCAAGCTGCCCTGAGCCGTTTAATCGGTCTGTCTTCTCTCTACGTTAACTGTCTGTCTGTCTTATCAAAATCCTGAGATTCATATTATTATGCCCCTGGTGCTCTACCCTGAGCTATTCATCTGCTTAGTGCTGATCAACTTTTATCTTTTCAAGATGTTAAATGAGAGAGAATAATTTCTACATGCTGTTAGAGCCTCTGGGTGTAGTATGAATATTAAATCTTTTACTTTTGTTACCCCCTGAACCTTCTATCGCCTTATGGCAACCTCCAATTTCAGATAATTATCTGCATTTAAAGCAAACATAGATAGTGTCAGTCTTAGCTGTCAGGGTAATTTCTGAGGTGCATATAAGTGTCTCTCTGCCTCTTCTAGTCCAGCTGAAATTGCGTGTTCCTGTAGGAATGTGATGTGAGGCAGTATTGTGCTTGACCCGCTGTCAACTCCTCTCTGCAACCGGCGTCAACTTTGCACAAACGAAACCCAAAACGGGGTCGTGCTCTACGCTGACTTCACTTCCCAATAATGCCAGCGGCGAGAGGCGAGAAGCAAACGAAGAGGCCTCTAATGCTCTAAATCTCAGCTAATTTCCCTCTGCCTACTCCTCTGAGGCTGGACGAGTGGCCAGATGTTTGATATTAGGTCTAATCTGGCCCAGCGGAATGAGAAGAGGAAGTACCATTGCCCACTGAATGTTTAATCTTGAGAAATCAAGTGGGAATTTGATCTCTCCAACTCTACATTCTGAAAAACCCGGTTCACATCTCACTCTCTGATCCACCTCTCTCTGTCTCTCCTCCCTCTTGCCCTCTCTGCTCTTCACTTACTTTCCGCTTATCTGATTTTATTAGAGAGTGCTGCAGGTGGACAGTGAACAGCTACAACAGCATAGAATTTCAAGACAGTTGTGAAAGTGAGAAAGAGTCAGAGAATGAGAGAGAGTATGAGCATTTGGAATCTTCATCACTAGTGTGCGTAGTTCATTGCTGCTCCTACAGGTGTCTCTGCAGGCAATAGTGTCAGTCAGCAGTAAATCTATTGCTCTGTGGCTCACAGTGCTGGTCCAGGAGACTCCATCTGTGTGTGTGCTCAAGTTTGACTGTTCTCCAGCTTACATTTAACAATTGCATGTGTTTTTTTGTGTTTGTTTGTTTGTTTGTTTGTGTGTGCTGTAGGGCCACAGGACTTCTCAGCAGTGGGTAAAGTGGACCCAGTTCCACTGGTTCAGGAGACTTCAGTGAAACGGTTGGTGATTGGCCCTCTGGACCTGCAGCTTCACAGCAGTGCCGTCCATCGCATCCTCAAGATGTTCACTTGTGCCATGGATCACGAGTATGAACCCTACTGCAAACACAAGCCAGGTGAGTATTACATTGCAGACCCAAACCAGGAGAACTTTACACTGGAAAGTTTACACTGGAAAGTTTAGCCAGATTAACTTTACGCTGGAAATGTTGGTTAGGTGAGCTTAACATGACAAATTGAAGCCAAGTGAGTGCTGCACTTTGTTCTTGTCTGGAGTGCCAAGAGTGACTTCTCTAATTTGCTTATAAAACAATTTAGTATCATATTATTTCATTATAAAATTTTATCTCCTCTCTCTCTGTCTCCTGGATGAACAGATATGGTGGAGGAGTGCAGGGTGGTTGCTGGAGAGGAGGAGGTGGCAGTGTTAGAGGAGTTTATCCCAACGCGTCTGACGTGTCTAACACTGCTGAAGGCTTCTATCACTGTTGCCATGGCAGAGTTCAACTTATTGCACATGTTAATTCCAGCCATTTTGGGCCAAAAGGTACTACACACATACATAAAAACAAGGACACTTTTACCTGCTGTATTGGGTCAGAAGTTACTACATTCACGTTTTTTTCCTTCAGAGTTCGACTCTGCAGATGTCTGCTCCACAGTACCAGCCAGTGAGACCACTGCCCGCATTTCGTCTGCAAGTAGAGCGGGTGAATCTGGAACATTCCGTGCCAATGTACGGCCTTGAGCTCATTCGCACTGTTAGCAGCCTCGGCCAGCCTTCAGACAACCTTCTTCACCACTGCTACACACACTGCTACCTGAAGGTACACACACACGCTGTCTTTTTCAGGATTCCAATGACTATTTGTTACCCTAGAGGGTTCAACGTTAACTGTCTTCCCAACTTGCCCAGGCAGGCAAGCGACCCAAAAGTTCACTGTACTGAGCCAAAATTCTACTGTTCTGACCAGATCTTTGTATTTTAAAGTATTTTTCAAATAAAAATAAAAACACATTAGCTATTATATTTAGTTAAGGTTGTTTATTCCTACAATATTAGCTAATATATTTAGTTAGGTTATTTTTTCTTACAATAAGTGTGCGTTCTCACATTATACTATTACTTAATTTTTCTTTTTGAATACATAATTTAGCAAATATTATAACTTTAACGTTACCTTCTGCAAGCCATTTAATTTTTAATGCTTAGCTCCAAAAAAAGCCAGAATTTGAGACTGGAAAACAAAACATTGGTTTAGAATTGGCTGCCATAGATGCTTTGATGGATCTTGGCAAAAAATCTTAACAATATGTTGATGCAGTACTGGCTACTAAGTTACAGTCCACTTTTAATTTGAATGTCTATTTCATGTGGATAGTTGGTCTTTCTCTTTTAAACATGTGATATGCTGTTGTTACTAACTTGGTCAGCATGGAATCACTGTTCATCCACCGTATGCACATGTCCTGCATTCCAGACATGCCAGCAGCTTTTTTGTTTCTGCTATGCATGAAATGTGAGAGACGTGACACTCGAGTGTCTGTTTTCTAAAAGTTCTGGCAAAAATAAAAACACTTATCAGCCTTGTTAGGACATTCCCTACAAACCTTATGGAACATCTCAAATACAGAGGAGTGAAAATCAACCTATGAAAAATGAGTTTTCCATGAGAGAATGAAGCTATGGACTCGCTTTGCTTCATAATCACGCTTCACTGACATTTTCACTTGTCACTTGTCAACAAATAATACCATGGGTTTGTTTTGACGGGAGACGCAAATGAATAAGATCTTTTTTTTTGCGTGGCAAGGGGTTAAATGTTCTAATGAATTGAATTTGGCATCAGTTAGTTGTTCTGTTAACACACAGTGCCCCCCACCCCAAATAGAACTTTCTCAACCGGCCAAGTGAATTTTTGTGCTGCTGTTCATGTTGAACCCTGCCCTAGCTTGTTAATGCTAATGCTATTTGTCTTATCCTTAATTTTTAGAAAATAATGCGCTAATTCTTCTTTCTAAAAATATTCTCAATCTATCTAAGACTGTGGTTCTCAAACTGTGTGTACCCCCAGGAATATGCCCAGTGACATTGGGAGTACGTTAAAAAAATTGACATTTAATCTTCATTCCATAGCATTCGCTGGCCATGCAAGTACACATGTACTTCCTGACAGCTCCTGAGCAAGAAAGTCTCAGTAAAACTGCTACAAGCAGATCTTTAAATACTTTCAATACTAAATTTGATCAAAAGCCAATGCCAGAGTTCCAGAAATCATGCCAGACCTTTACACAGAGTGTGTGTGTGTGTGTGTGTGTGTGTGTGTGTGTATATATATATCTATATATATATATATATATATTAGACAAAGATAACACAAGTAAACACAAAATGCAGTTTATAAATGAAGGTCTTTATTATTAAGGGAAAAAGAAATCCAAACCTACAGGGCCCTGTGTGAAAAAGTGATTGCCCCCTAAACCTGATAACTGGTTGGGCCACCCTTAGCAGCAACAACTGCAATCAAGCGTTTGCGCTAACTGGCAATGCGTCTTTTACAGCGCTGTGGAGGAATTTTGGCCCACCCATCTTTGCAGAATTGTTGTAATTCAGCCACATTGGAGGGTTTCCGAGCATGAACCACCTTTTTAAGGTCATGCCACAGCATCTCAATCGGATTCAGGTCAGGACTTTGACTAGGCCACTCCAAAGTCTTAATTTTGTTTTTCTTAAGCCATTCAGAGGTGGACTTGCTGGTGTTTTGGATCATTGTCCTGCTGCAGTACCCAAGTGCGCTTCAGCTTGAGGTCATGAACAGATGGCCGGACATTCTCCTTCAGGAATTTTTGGTAGACAGCAGAATTCATGGTTCCATTTACCACAGCAAGTCTTCCAGGTCCTGAAGCAGCATAACAGCCCCTGACCATCACACTACCACCACCATATTTTACTGTTGGTGTGATGTTCCTTTCTGAAATGCTTCTACGCCAGATGTAATGGGACATACACCTTCCAAAAAGTTCAACTTTTGTCTCGTCAGTCCACAGAGCATTCTCCCAAAAGTCTTGGGGATCATCAAGATGTTTTCTGGCAAAACTGAGACGAGCCTTTATGTTCTTTTTGCTCAGCAGTGGTTTTCGTCTTGGAACTCAGTCTCTTTCTTATGGTGGAGTCATGAACACTGACCTTAACTGAGGCAACTGAGGCCTGCAGTTCTTTGGATGTTATTGTGGGGTCTCACTTTTACACACAGGGCCCTGTAGGTTTGGATTTCTTTTTCCCTCTGACCAGCACTCCAGGGTGAAGCACACATATGAAACAGGCCTTAGAAGCATCCCTAGCATTAGTTATTTATTTAGTACTATTCAGTACTTCTGGTGTGTTGTCATTGCATAATTATCATGTTTGATATATTAAAGCAGATTGATTTTGCTAAGGCTAAATATTTTAGCTGCATACCTCATTTTTCTCCTTACACATACACGCATATATGTGTGGTAAAATGAGAAAATGAGGTGTGCAGCTGGAGGTGTGGAGGTTTGTGGTTTTTAGAGTTATGATGTATCCCAAGCACCTAGACATATGCATGCTGTGCATATCTGGGGGTCACAGCAGGGTTAACAATGGTGTGTTTCTCAATACACACATATTCACACCCACCCACCCACACAATGCATAAGGTTATGGATATACACACAGTATACATGAATCTATATACATGTGCACTTACTTCGCTATTCCATTGACCTGAATGCGTCTCGGGGTACTTTTCGGAGCTCTACTCAGAATTTTTAACACATCAGGGTTATGAGACCCCCAGGACCAGGGGTGAGTATTGCGGTGTGTAGATGAAGTGTGATGGAAGATGTGTTGCTGTGGGGTGGAACAGCAGCACTCATGCAGGTGTTATTTCATACTTAAAAGAGGCTTTTAGAATTATATTCAGTAATTCTCTCTTTCTCTGACTGCCTCTCTCTTTAGGTGTTTGAATTGCAAGCAGGACTGACCTTACTGGATAATGAGGGGACACCTCCACTATTACCCATAATTCCATCCTTTAGTACTGCTCTCTATGGAAAGATACTGCAGTTGCCCATGTACTGGTAAGGGACACGTCATGAATGCCTGTAGCCCTATGCACACAGACAAACACGTATGCACACAATGGCTCTTGTTCATCAAAGTTGAATAGAAACTAGTGCAGATTTGACCATCCTGAATGAAGTAGTACTCTGCATCTAATTCAGGAAACTGTCATACGACAATGAAACAAGCAGTTATTTGGCTGCAGTTGGTTAATCAGCTTCAGTGCGTGGAGACAAGCACCTGCCCACAAGTATTTTATTTTTATATCATTTGCAACAGACACGCCTTTGTTTGCTCTAATATAGTTTACATGAAGCACGTTCTACTGTGTGCAAATGCTGCAGTAGTGAGTCAGTAAAAGAAAAGTATTCAGCAGGAGTGAGCCAGTGGTTGCCCTTATAGGCAGAGTTTGGGGCTGAGCAGGAGATGCACTGCTCTCTCAATAACCAGAGTTTAAATATTCTTATAGTGTTAAAATTACCACGAAGGAAAAAGAATGTGAACAAAATGTTGCTTTTTTCAGATGGTAGAGTGATGTGTTTGTGTAGCGTGATTATTTACATAAAGCACTGGCTGCTTGAGCTAGATTATTGTGGTAAATATTGATGTAATTAACAATAATATTGGTTGTTTAATTGCAAATCAGGCATTTTTCAGGCTGTTCACATATTATGCTCAAATTAACAAGCACTTCCACCAGATGTGAGTTTGATCGTACATATATGCCAAAGATGAAATTGATAAATAACAAAACTGAAATTTGCATTCGCTAATTTTGCATTCAGATTTGATGGTATGCAACTTGATGAATAAGGGCCAGTGTGCCTGCTGCTAAGGAACAAGCAGCTGTAGCAGGAATATAAGAGTGTGTTATGATTTTGATTACTCAAGTGTGAGAAACTCAGCTGTTTGAAAAATGAAAGATGGTTTTCTCATGCACATGTACCCTCACTTTTATTGTGCATCTGCAAAAGTGGCATATAAAGTTCGTGGCTGTGAGATGATTTAGCTCCATTAGTTTGACTCTAAACATGTCAAAACTGCATATGGTTTTAATTGACCTGCTATAGGAAGCTTCAGAGCACTCCTGAATTGTATGTGTGCACAGGCACCACCTGACCCCACCCCACTTCAAATTTAATAGCTGAAAATACAGTCCGACCCTGTTGCAGTCAAATGGTGTGTTTTGTTGTTGTTGTTCCCCCCTCTCCTCGGCCTGGTTCTTCTGGATCTCTCATTCTACTCAACACAGACATAAGGAGAGTGTACGTCTTTACCTTACACTCTAACACTGAGCACTGAGGTGTGTTCTATATATATAAGAATAGCCTGTGTCATCTCTTATGAACTGCTTTGTTCAGTTAATGCTTTTTTGAAGTTGTTATTTTTCCTGTGCACGTGACCGCTCTGGGCAGGCTGTAATAATTACATGTTTCTGTAGTGTTTTGATGATAGAGAAAGAGACAGTTTGTTTTACTTTTTTGCATGTGAATAACCCATTTCTGATGCTTACTCTGCTCTTTCACCCCTGGCTGACCCCATAGGCAGGCTTCTGTCAGACAGCTGTCACTGAATCTGACAGCTCACTGTCTGGGGAGTGAGGAGGGAAGGAGGAAGGAAGCGTTCATGAAAGTGACTGTACTTTGAACAGGATGCACTTGCTCTATAGATAGCACAGTGAGACACGCAGTGTAATGCAAGATACATGATTCACACATAGTGTCTTGAAAAGAATGTGCTCTCTGTACTGAAAAAAGAGGAATACCCACTCATCCACACTGACACACTGTTCAGCTTTTAACATGATGAAATCACACAGGCTCTTACACAAATCTTATTGCTTTAGTATGTCAGCGATGCTGTTTTGTCACAAGATCACAGGCAGGCTTTATCCTGTAGTACCTTATATTTTAACTGCTGAAGTGCTGGAAAACTGTTGCTGTTTACTATGGCAAACCTCAAGGTCTTTACCATAAAGCAAAACAAAAAGTGGACTGGGGCCATTTTGCTTTCACAATGCACAAATTAGTCAGACCACCATGTTTACATATGCACAGAAAACCATAACTCAGAGGTCTGAGTTCAGTTCATACACTTAATTGGTCCAAGTGTGAAAATGTCCGTAGATAGTACAGTGAGACATACACTGTAATGCAAGGTACATGATCCGTGCATATCTATCTATGTTGTAAAGAATGCACATACTGTACTAAAAAAAAAGAAAAAGGCCCGCTCATCCGCACTGTTCATTCTTGGTGTTACATTTGAACCACTATCTTACTTTGCACATGAAAGAGAGACTAAGGCCCAATCCCATTTCTTATTTTTACCCCTACCCCTTGTTTTTGAGTGTCAGCTTGCCCCTTGGAACTGAGAAGAGGTAGTGGTTGAAATCCTCCCCAATGAAATGGGACAACCCTCAAATAAAAGAGAACATTACTTCATTAACAGGCTATTAGCGATGCTCTGTAGGCAACCCTGCCAGTCTGCAGAATATAACTGCTGCACCATTTAAGGTGGAATGAAAAATTAAGCTGTCTATCTCATGAGACATCAGCATACTGCTAGCATTTTTTTATGCTTGTTGTGATAAAAAGGACCATAATACATTGAAACGATGTTAAACTTAGATAACACAGTAATTATCGTAATTTTTAATAGAGAAAATACTCACATTTGTGGGTTTCTTTGGTCGCTTGCACAGCCATCTTGCCAGTTTTTCATTTTTTTCTCATAACACTCCGTTTGGGGTGTGCCTCTATAAAACCTCTATTTGGAGGGCCATGTAGCCCTAACACTTCACCCTAGCCCTCTATCTCAACAAGAATCGGGACACCCTACCCCTAGGGGTGAACACACAGAACATAGGGGTAAGGGCTAAGTGGTAGGGGCAAGTGGAATAGGATTGGGCCTAAAGATGTCAAACCTGAAAAAGGCCTGCTGTAACAGAACTGAGAATATTCCTATTGAAAATCACGTTCCGTTTCTGGGTACTTGTGTACCCAGTGTCTTACTCTGCTGCAGGTCATAATATATTTGTACAACTGTTGAAGAACAGCTTCTTTAAGTGAGTAAAGTATTAGTTCATGTTTCTTTCAGTTTTCACACTTGGATTTATTTGAGCAAAGATGAAGCAGTGCTAAAGTGGAGGTCTGGAGTCTCAGTCGCTGTCACTTGGCAAGGCCGTAAATAATTCCCTCCAACATAGCCTGAACCCTGTTACGCACTGTGTGGGTGTGTGTGTGTTAATATATACACACACATATATAAATGTCTATATGTGTGCATATTTTGTGCTCGAGTATGTGCTTGGGGCCTGCAGGCTATAGTTAATCAGCCGTAATAAGAGGCAGCCTCAGGACTGTGGACTTCGGAGTCTTGCTTTGCTAAACCTGTCTCTTTCCTAACATGACTACTTATAAAAGCACAGCAGGAAGGAAAGCAAGTATGCCACCTGACTCACACGAACAGTCTGGTGAAGTCTGTAGTAGTGTGGCCCAGTGCTGGAAAGACATGGTTGTTTCACTGACACCAGCTCATCCCTGCTGACAAAAATAAATCTCCTGATTCTGTTCTATCTGAACATTGTCTAAAAGGATTTGTGGGGTTTAGAGGTATTACAATTCTAAAAATGCTTTGTTAGTTTTCACTTCAGTTCTCAGATTGCTGGAATTTGTCTGTATCAGAGCAAAATGTGTATTTACCGCAATATTTAAGGTACATCATTTTAAACTACTCAAGATGCTGAGGTGGAGCTACCCAGCGTTTTGCAGTACAGAGCAGACCGTGACCCCACTCTCAGTCAGAAAACTAAAGGCAGAGGAGTATGTTTTTACATTGATCACAGGTGGTGCAGAGAGACAACTTTTTTGGCCAGAACATGCTCTCCTGAACTGGAAATTCTTATTATCAGTTGGAAGCTATTCTACTCACCTGCAAATTTAACACCATAATTCTGATCCTGATGTTCCCCCCCCCCCATTGGTACCAAGCCAACTTGGCACAACAACACCTGGCTGACCAGATTATTGAGGTTTAACAGGAACAGTCAAATTGTCTTACCTACGTAAAAAACACACCAATCTGAGTGTTGAACTACCATAATATAAACAAAAGATCAGCTGTCCCATCAGAGAAGACAAAACACTTTACCACTGCTACAGCACCCTTAAGGACTCATACCAGGCAACCTCCTGTGACCCATTTGGAAACTCCTACCATTCCCTCATCTATCTCATCCCCTTGTAAAGGTAAAAGCTTAAAACCATAAAGCCTGAGGTGAAATCAGTGAGTATCCTGATGCCATCCTGATGGGTCTGAGGGAATGTGTGTACTCCACCAGACTTCTTCAGATCTTCAAATAACAACCTGGATGACTATGCAGATTCAGTCACCTTTACCATAAGCTTTTCTGAAGAGACTTGTATCCCATCAAAGACTATCTACATGTACAACAATGACGAACCCTCATTCTCCAAATAGCTCAGGAAACGTTGCACAGCCAAGGCAAAGGCTTATATGTGTGGTGACTCCTATAAGCTTCTTATAGCAAAGTAAGCCCTTAACAAAGCAGTCAAAATTGCCAACCACAAATACAAAAGAACTGGAGGAACAGTTTTCCGCAAACAACTGCTCCACCATCTGGACTCAGAATCATAAACCACTAAAGCATCAAATGTAGAAGCAAAGCCCTCTGCTCCCACACCAGCACATCAGCTTTCTCTCAAGATTTGAAATATAAGAGGCATCCCGCCCGTCCAGTTGCCATAACATCTGTAGTCATGAAGTGTTTTGAGAGACTTTAAATACAGAACCTCAAGTCATGATGCCCTTCGGGACCCTGTGCCATTTGCCTATAGAGCTAACAGGTCAGTAGATGATGCCATTTATTGGGCTCCACATTGCATCATGCAACACCTGGATGGAATAATGACAGGTGCTGTCATGATGTGGAGTTGACAACCTGGAGTTAACCACTGCATATGCTGCAGTGAAAGATGCGATGTGCAGAGAAAATAATTGACAACCAAGTGTCACCTCCATAACTTCTTTCTCCAGACCATGATCCTTCTGAATAAAGGACCCTTCTTATATTCCTCTTTAAACTGCTGCACATACACTTTATTACATAAGTTACACATGTTGTAATGTGTATAACCACTGTATATCCCATGACATAATTCTTCTGAATAAGAACCTTTTTCACTTTAGTGAGTGCATAGTCTGTGTATGTATGGCCAAACGATTTCTGTTTATAATCAGAAAAGGAAAAACAGGAAAACAATTCTGTCTTTGATTTTGTCTTTTCAATGTAAGAATGAAAAAAAGTCAGGCGCATTTTTGATTATGGATGTGTCCTGAATTTACATTTTAACAGGTTGACTCAGACACTGAATTGAATATAAAAAAGACACAAGAAAATGCTTGTTTTTTGATCATACCAACAACATCAGGAACAAGACTTAAGCTCGAATTCTCTTTTTCTCCTTCTCTACAGGCGGGTTTCCTGTTTGCAAATGTTACTGGGTACACAAGCAGACTTTGTCCGGTCACATGATTTTAATACAAGATTAGTCAACTGTTGTGAACGTAGATTTTGTGTTGTTTTTAAATTCTTGTTGACTCAATAAAATGCGATTTCCAAGTTGGATATGTTTGTCTTGCATTTGCATATTAAGATAACATTGTGTAAAATGTTCACAGTAGTTGACTATCAGTATTGGCTAATATAAGGTCTCTACGAACACTCCCCTAAGTTTGCCATTCACTAAATGTTTAGTTAATAGAATCTATCCAAATCACAAAAACCTTTCTAGCTTGATGACATTTCATGCAACCTACCTGGTTTAGCTGCTTATTGAGCTTGTCTATCCTCTCCTTATTCGACTGTATCAGGAGCATGGTGGTAACGTTAGTGTCATTAAGCTAACTTACTCATCACCTAACTAGTTAGTGTTAGCAAACAGAAAAGTACTGGTGTTCTGATAAACTGTGCTACTTTGTCAAAAAGTCCTACTTTAGCACATATTTTTAAGAAATCTACCTTAAACTGTAGCTAGGATATTTTAGATATTTCAATAGCCTAAATCACCTGAAGCTAATGTCAGCTTCTTATGCGCCAGCTTCTTGTTTGAATTGTCCCATTCCACCTTAAATGGTGCAGCAGTTAGATACATTCTGGTGAATTGTTTGCAACACTTGTGCTATACAGTAATCATTGACTCTATGCCATTATTTTAATTTATAGTCCTTTCTTTTTCCTCTGGTCACAGTTATCATTAAGTATTTTTCAAAAATCTGTATAACAGGGGTTCCCAATGTTAGTCCTGGCAACCCCATGCTCCTGAGTTGAATTAGGAGTGCTATAAGAGAAAAGCACAAAAAATGTGCATAGTGTGGGCTCGTCAGTGCTGCGATTTGGAACCCCACATGAATCGCAACATGCTGATCAGACAAATAGTTTATTTCAGTGTATCTGAGTGACCAATAAAGAGCAAGAAACTTTTTTGTTATTGAATGTTGATTCAGGCCATTGGATATGTGACAGTATTGTTACTATAACTGCAGGTGTGCTTTTCACCTAGTTTTTATTTCCTAGTTTTGCATTGCTATATGTAAGCTTTGGCTTCCTGACATTGGTCTCCCCTACTTGTCAGAACAAATTTGCACCCATGTCTGGTTTAAACATACTCACCTCTGATGAACCCGTAGACACTGATGTGGGTCCAGTGGCTGTGCCAGAATGGTAAGCTGGCTGTGTGGATGGAGTGAGTTTGAGTGTGATGGAGAAAAATGTGTAAGATCAGTGATGTCAAAAGCACCTCTACTGTCAGGTTCCTCTATATTTTGTCTCAGAAAAAAAAAATCTTCTTTACCCACTTCTCACTTCTACCCATCTCGAGAGTTTAGCTTCTGTTGGCTGTATGTGAATGGCTAACTGTGCTGGCAGTGGAAGATGAATGAGTGTATTTCCTTCTGGGACTGACAAGGGTAAGCAGCAGTCTTTCTGACAATGATGTTGCCTCATCTCCCCATCCATCTCACTCTCTGTTAGTGCTAATGCTGCTGTAGAGGAAATGTTAAATGGGCATTATTACTCTCGGGCTCAGATTTCTGTGATGTTCTCATTGTGCTATAAATCATACAGCTTATATTTCGATGACGGGGCTCTGTCACATGCATACGACCTCCTGGGGGAAAAAATATGAATAAATAAACCTTTCTAAGACTTGAGAGCTGTGGAAAGACTGTGAAAAGGTGCATGTTACTTCCAATCAGCAAAGCTGTTCACACTCAATTGTCTGCAGTTAACACTTTCATGCTAGTAATGATTAGATAAATGATTAGATGAAGCTGTCTTTTTTTCAGTTTACTCACCTACAGTCATGCAGTGTGGCATGAACAAGCTAAACGACAAAAAGATACTATAAGGTACAGAGAGATACTGTACCCCCTGAGAATACCATTATCAGTCATTATTAGTCAGATGTGCTTACATATCTCCTGTCTTTCTTTCTTATTCTTTCAGGTCAAAGCGGCCCTCAGTATCCATAACAGAGTGTATGTTTGAGTTACCCCACTTCATGGTGCAAGCTACACATCCACAGATGTTGCTTCTAAACTATGTGTGGCAGAGCTGGACCCATAGCACGGGAAGTGGTGCTGGTCCCACCACCAGTGACACACTCATCAATGAGGTCTACAGATCGCAAGGTAGCGGCCCACTTAACACATACATTGACTAATCTCTTAGTTTCACTTCCTCACTCTCTTTGTCTTATCAAATTTTTTCTGTTTATCTATTTTTCAGCATTTTTATATTTTATATTTTCATTATTCATCTCATTAAGATCCAATCACAGACTTTTGTGGTAGACATTTCCTTGAACTAGCCTTCAAAACATGCTTAGTATTAACATTAAAATTTCAGATTTAAGAAATTTTTCACTCAACTGATCATACATTTAGATCCTCTTTCCTGCTTTATGCGTGCTATGTGACGGAGTAGGGAGTCGGTACTCCAAAGGAAACTAGAAAAAAACAAACAACTGTGCTTGCAGACATTTTGTTTGGTTTGTAACATTTGTCTAGGCTATTGGTATTGTAACAATCAAAACGCTCATATAAGCTCATACTGCCTGGTCCCATTGTGTTTATAGTTTGTAGTCCTAGATTTCGACACACAATTTTAACCCTCCTCCTGTCTTTCCACAGCAAGAAAACTCAAGCCCCTAGGTAGTCGAGTGATTTTATTTTTGATGGCAAAAGCTCATTTTGCCTTACGTTTTGCAGCGGTTTTACACCCAAATGAACTACCTTTGTATACGTAGGCTGCTCTGCGTCAGCTCTGCCAACTCAGGCAGAAATAGAACAGGTCAGCGTTCAGTCACTTTCACTGCTATGTAAAGTTTTATAGTGCGCTTTTTCAGCTTCGTTACTGCAGCTTGTTACTGCTCTAGAGTTGTGCCAGTGGTTGCTAATTACTACCAGATCAAGTGAAGAGCCATAAACAGGCTGTGCCTCTTAGCCTGTGCAGAACTCTCATATAGCCCTGCACTTAGCGTACTTTAAGCTCACACTTAGCCCTCACTGAGACCTTGTTTAGACACTAGTACGAGCCCAATTCAAAATCAAGCCAAATCAGCAGTCATTTTGCTGCTCATACATCAGTCAGCCTTCAGTTTTTGCACAGCATATCACTCCACTTTCACATTCCACTTTCTCCATTAAGACTTAATGGGCAAATAGTACAATAGGGAGAGAGACAGATTCCTGCTATGAAACAGTGATGTTTCTCTTGCTAGTAGCAAACAGTCCTTTGGAGAGCTCTGAATTTTCCAGCTTATTAGGATTGTGCTGTTGGTCATTTCATCACCACATGCCCACCCTGTGTCTGCCTTTCTACCACTGTATGGCCACCAAATTATTAAAGCCCTCTCCCGTGGAGTGAGGTCAGCTATTCTTTTCACACCACCCCCTTGGCTTGGATATGATAAGAATAACAATATTGAGAGATGTTTACATATCTGGGCTTCAATTTAGAATTTTAGGAAAAGAACCCAAACAAATCTGACACACCACTCCCCTGGGTAACCTGTGTGTGTGTGTTGCGTTTAATGTATACATACAAATAAGTAGTATATAATAGGTATAGTGTGCATGTAAAATAATCAAATGTGCAGAGAGAAAAACAGTAGCAGTTAGCTTATGTGCCTTTTCTCTGCACACAAAAAGTTATAAGTGGATGATGGTCTTTATAACATTTAATATTTCTGCACAGCATGCACACTAACCATATTTGCACAATATGCTTACACACAAGCTCTACATACTAAGCCTCCTGATACTTACATATTAGCTTAACAAACTAACCCCACTCCAGGCTATACTCTGGTCTTACACACGATCAACCTACATGTTAGCTCTACATGTCCAAATGTTAATGATTCTTATGCATTACCCAACTGCAGTGTAAACTCAAACCCTGCTGCACACTTACCACATTACACGCCGATCCCTGCCACAGTTCTCAGACTTTGCTGCCACCCAAATCTAAAGTTGGTGTGTGGAGAATGTGGAGTGACATCTAGCTCTGAGCAGCTGTAGACTGATGAGTGTTGTTGGATTGTTGCCCTGTTGGGCCCCTCACACACTCATTTGCGCAGACTGCTGTACAGATTTTCCACTGAACTGCTTCCAAAGCTCCTGTGCCACCACCGGCAGTGCTGCAAGCTTCAATCTATCCAGCAGACCTCCGTGGAAGAGAGCCTTCATGTGGAACTTAAACTCTTCCAGCTTTCTCTTGTCCACCATTCCTGTCTCACTTCTGGAGGTGTTTCATATTGTAGCATGGCTGATAACACAATCAGTGTGTTTGACACTTGCTGTCCTGCCTGGGGAAAGATGCATTTCATGCTTTCCAGTGGAGAATTATTCCTAAAAGGAGAGGAATAGGTCGCTGAAGTTACATGTTAGCATAAGGCCTAAAGAAAGGACTGTATTTGAACAAAAGTTTTGTTGTTTTTTTTTATTTGTGTTTTTTTTTTGTTTTTTTTTTTTGTTTTTTACAAATGAGATCAATCTGAAAGTACTAATTGTGACATCATAAGAGAGTATGGGACAGAATTCATATTTGTGAACATACAGTACATACAGGCACATACTGTGAGTTTCTCAGCAATGCTTGTTAGGTTTTTAGCATTACGATTTGAACTAATCAGTCTTTCCTCTAGACAGTAATTTAAGGCTCTATAATTTGAGGCTTAGTCCACTGAGGTCTCTGGATGTTTGCTGCACGAGAGGGAAGAGTTCAGCTCTAGTGGGTCTGTGGCGGCTACTTGGTGGAAAAACTTCCAAACATCTCCACAGTATGGCAGCCACAGAAATCTTGGGCTTCTGATGGTTATCATACACCATTCTGAGGTTTACCCCAGCTCACTGAACTCATTTCAGAGACCCCAGCCAGCCACCAGGTTTAACTCAATTTCAAAAATAAAGTGCCTATTTTGGCAAGGCAAGTTTATTTGTATAGCACCTTTTATACATAGTGACAATTCAAAGTGCTTTACACAAACAAAAAAAATAAAAGCATTAAATAATACAGTTTATAACGTTCCTTAGATGTAACACCTCAGAAAGGCTTTTGCAAGGGTGGTCACAAAGACATAAGAGGTCCATGTGAAGTAAGAAATATATCATGCTTAAGTCCTTTGCAGCCCCCCAAAGTGAGGAAGACCACCAAATGTTATCGCTTTCACCCATTGAATGGCAGCCATTACGGAACAAAAATCTTATATTACTTCAAAGTAATACCAACCTCTAAGCTGTTAATCAATCCTTGGGATATTCGTGATAGCAAACTTTTTTGGACTGAGTTAGAATATTTTCCTTTAGTAATACGATTGTTTTTGTTCAGGATTTTTTTGGGCGATTTGGTCATACTGGCACACAGTAGATCTGTCCCTTTGTAGTTGGTATTAAGCACAGAGCTACTATGACTTAAACACTAAATCCATCCACTTACAACAGGAACTAAAGTCAAGCAGTGCTCCTCTCTCTTAGGTAAGCTACAAGGTTCTAAATGTATTTTTCAAATACACAGATTATAGATTAGTTCACTTGTAGGCTTGTCTCATAAGCTAGGTGACAGAATTTTATGGTTGTAGTGACAAATATTTTCTCAGTTAAGTACAGTTAAATTCAGTATTAATTTTAATTGAAATCTGAAACAACTCTTCCACCAGATCTGCTCCTTCAGTCCTATCAGTCTGCTTCAGCTTTTTTCTCTCCCTCTTTTCCCTGTTTAATAATACATTTTATAAAACTCAGATTTACAAGAACTCAAAGGAATAATGAGAGGTCAGTTAATTTTTTTTGTTTTAACTGTTAAAAACCTCATCTGACTACCCTTTGACAGAGCTGTAGCCCCTTAATTTCCATCCACATGTTGAGGAATTGAGGGACATAAAATTATGATCAACACTGTGTGACATTTTCACTGACATTAACTTGCTGTAAACAAGAATATATGGCAAATACTGTTGTCATGGTTTCTAAATACTGAAAAGCCATATAAAAACAAATAATATAAAGAACTGTCAATGATGTTATTTTTGTCACTGTCCCTCATTCTCACACTCACATTAGTTGACTTGTCTAACAAGTAAATGATGGTGTTTGCCTAACCTCTCTTTGCTTCTTTGCCTCACGTAAACCCAGCTAGCTAACAAACAATTGAGTAAAAACCTGATAGCCAGCTATACTGACTATGATTTGTCACAATCCATGTTGTAGGTAAGTATCTTCACTCTGTAACTGCTTACTGCTTTATTCTGTATATCGTAGATTTTGAACAAGATCTAAATAACTCACTTTATTTTAGTGAGTTTTTAGCCAAAATCCTGTCTTAAGCTTCAGCCATTGCTGATTTATGTTAATTTGCAGAGTGAATAAAACCAGAAACCCTCCCCCAGGTTTGATATGATTGCTTGCAACTTACCAGGTCTGATATGATTGACTTACAACTTACAAGGTATGATTGGCTGAGCCGAATGTTGGACTTTTCACATTATGTAGTACATTTTTGGTAGCACAGCAGAGGCAGCGCTGCAAAAGAGCAGCAGCAGTGTCTCCCCCAGGTCATGCCCTGCTCTCACAGTATTAGAGGTGTGGACTCGAGTCATATGACTTGGATTTGAGTCCAGCTCGAGTGACAAATTTAGTGATTTGAGACTCAACGAAATCAAAAAAGATTTGCATCCCTGCTTTGAGTCGAACACCTGTGGCACATACTTTGACTCGGATTTGAGCCTCATGACTCAGAAAGACTCGAGACTCAAAGTGGAAAAAACCTGGAGAGGCGTCTGATTGCAGATGGGACACAGCCTGCTATTTTTCATGTGAATCGATTTGTTTCCTGCCGTAAATCTGATACACAGCAACGTCATCTAATGTCTGTTACTGTGCTTTTGCTTCGTTTATTTTATTTCGGGAGACAAGTGACTCGTTAAGTTCGCTTCCAAAAGCTGGAAACAAGCAAAGCATCAATAGGAATCATATTAAACTCATACTGGAGAAGCTTACCAGGTGAAATGACCGTTTTCCTCATGGTAGCAAAACAAAAGAAACACAGCTCTCTCTGTTTGACAGATTTTAAAAGCTTCTGCAGTTAATACAAGCGCAACATTCACTACACAGCTGAAATTAACTTTTTATTCACCAGTTTCATGTTTGAATTTGCTATTCCACCTTAATTGGTGCAGCAGTTAGGTACCAGAATGCAACTGCTGCACATTTAAGGCAAATAAGAAGTCAACTTCAGCTTCAAACATTCACAATTTTGCTGTCTTTTCTGTAAACTTGGTTCGGCTCTGTCATTTTGGTTTTTGTTGTCATCTAAAATGAATTCAAACTAGCAGTTGTTTTGAGTTTGCCGACCTAGTTTTAGGGCTGAGTTAGTTTTTATTTTAATACTATGTTCCCAAAAATCATCAAAAAAATATTATCTTCAAATATAGTATTTTTTTAAGATCGATAGTACATGGAAAATTCTTTTCATGTGTAGTTGCACTACTCTTTGTGCATGCCATTATATCTGTCATTGTTATCTGTATACAGAGATAAATAAAATAGATTTTATTTGGAAGGGTAAAAAAAGGTCAACAAAAGACCATATTACTGTTACCATCATTTTTGGTGTTCAGTGTTGAAATAGCTTTAAATTAGTTGAAGAATGCACACTATTTAGAACTCGAAGATTAGGACTTTGGACTTGTTTTGAAACTTGCCTGTATTGACGTGGGACTTGAGACTTGCCTGTACTGACTCAGGGCTTGAATTGAGACTCCACTGTCTTGACTTGGGACTTGATTGTCAAGTCTTAAGACTTACTTGCAACTTAACGACTTGTTCTCACCTCTGCACAGCATATTGTGAAGTTGGAGATGTGATGGCATGGTTAAATAATGAAGAATAAATGAGAACAAACTATAGATAATTTGAACTAGTAATGTGCATTTATACGGGAAGAGGGAGAAGGGGTAAATGACTAAAGCCTCCCTAAATTTGGCCTGGCAACATCCATGCTGATACTGCCTCACACTGCCTGCTGGCCTTATGTACACACCAAGTCAGACCATGACCATTTGTGTGAAAAAGAGAGAAGAGGTTTAACATACTGCCTAGATATTGTTGTACAAGGAACTCTGATAGCTGATAGCTTTATTGCCTCAATGGTGTATTGTTTTTTGATTTTGATGATTTCTGTGAGAACAGAGCCAGATTTATTTAATCGTAGCAGATGTATTAATATCTACTCATAAAATGTTTCTTTAAGACACTGATGCAGGCACAGATGGTGCAGGCCTCCTCTACACAAACTGAAGAAATGTGTGTGAGGGAGTTGCTCTGCTCTCTGGGTGTCCTGGATCCTACGTAATTAAGCAGCAGTGTCTTTAGTGGCTGCCCATGACATGGCTTTTAAATTGCTGAGATGACACCAAGATCTTTCTGTAATAAAAAGCTGCAGACAACTCATTAGAAAAGATGTATGTGCTGCTGTCTGATCCTTTCAAAGTTCGCCAGCAGTGGGATTCCTCATTGATTGGTTTTGCCCTCTAATTTTCCTTCGAGGTAACATCTGACTTAAAGTGTAGCAGACTCACTGTAGCACTGTGAAGACCATCTTACTGGACAGCTTCAGGAAGCACTGCTAGGGAATGCTGGAAGACTGGGTTGCTAAACTGATTTGTTTTATAAATCAAAAAAAGGAAGTGTGTCTGTTTTTACATCTAAACCACAGAATCATGTAGACATTTATACAGATCCATTCCAAATTTCAGTATATTGAATGTAAAAAGTAGTAAACATATGAAGACGATATAAAATTTATAGCGCAGACAGTATAAAGATAAATTGATTACCCTGAAGGAATAAAATGCATCCCCTCCCTTTGCTGTTTCAACTCCATATACATTGTGAAAGTGATTACTATATAGGCCTGTACCATTTTTACAATGCACTGGTGCTGACTTTCATGTCATACACGTTAGGTATGTACATGCAGTAATTGTCCTTGTGTAGTTTTTGATGGTTATATGACACTGTATAATTGTGAGGTGAGAGGGGTATGCAGTGGCTGGGGGAACCTCTGGACCAAAGTGCTGTGAAGATTAGCGTTTACCCTTATATAACGCTCTGAATTCACTTCATGAAAGCATTGCTAATTAGCTGATGAACTGAATCAGGTGTGTGTAATGAGGCAGTGTGCTGAAGTCTGCAGAGCTTTGGCCCGCGACGACTGGAGCCTGACACATGCTATACACACACACACACACACACACACACACACACACACACACACACACACACACACAAAACCATGTTTCTGCTGGTCATGCTGTCTGTCAGAGGGGGGCTGTTTCAGACCAGGCTGTTTGATATATGAGCTGTGAAATATTTTTAGCATGACGGCTGTACGACCGGCAGAGTGAGAGTGAGTCTCTGAAGGAGGTAGTGGCCCTATGTCCAGATGCCATTCAGCTGGAGCAGATGGAGTGCAGGTTATGTGTGCATGTATGTGTAAGCACAGGCAGTGTGGTTTCTAAGGGGCTTAAGAACAGCTCAGACCAGCCTGCCTGTCCAGGTTTTCATTAAACACACCTTTGGCTTGTAAGTGGATTTATATATATATATACATATATATATATATATATATATATATATATATATATATATATATATATATATATATATATATAATAATTGGATTTAATTGAGCTGCTCTGTGTTTCCACTCAGACTTTGGAAGGGTTTGGACATAAGCATAGCTATCACTGCAGGCATGAGAACTTGGGTGTGTGTGCGTGTGCATGTGTGTTTGTGTGGATTTGCTGGAATGTCCCTCAGTCTGTCGCCAGATTGACATGAGTGTAGAATAGCAATCATCGCAATGACAACTAAAAGTGGAGAAAAAACGGTGTGTGATTCCAGTGTAACCTTCTGAAATTTGAGGACTCATGGCAGTGATGAAGGCGGAGTAAGAGCAGGAATTTTCTGAGCTCAGCCTCTTAGTCCTCATACCCTATAAAGAGAGCATGATGGAGTTTTAAACTGATCCAGACACATACACATACAGACTAGTCTTACATCACACACATCAAGCTGCTTGCCCCAGCTAGTGAGAAAAAGAAGAGTGATTAGAACCAGCAGTGTTTCTGGCTGCTCTGGGTATAGGCTTTTGCATATGCAGAACAGAGTTGGGGGCTTTATTCAGTCTGATGGTGGTTCCTGAGCCTCCCACACACACACACACACACACAATCACTTTTTTGCTCTCACCAGAAAAATACTCTGGTGCATTGTATATGACAGTTGAAGTCACTCCCTCATCATAGTTGATCATTGCTGTCATCCATCAGTAGAACCCTTTATTCTATACTGCTCTTTATGTCCCTTTGTCTACACATACTCACACATTGCTATTAGAATGAAAATGAGGTGAGCCTGGTGTAGTTGGAATAGTCCTGCTGGCTATTAAATGTGTTTGTTTAAAGAGCCCAAATCATTATCGTAAATTTTCCTTCCTTACATCCCATATATGGACACTAAGCTGCAAAAATAGCCCTTTTTGAATAAACAGTTTTGTGATGTCAAAAAACCCAATGCATTAGATGATGCAGCCACCAATTCAGCCTACCATGGGCAAGTCTGCTTATTCAACTTGCAGTTATAAGGAGTGTTTCAGCTTGGGCTGCTTTTTGAATGAGGCACAAAGCAGGGCAACCAACCAGAACAGAGATAATTTACATACACTTTATGGCCAAAAGTATGTGGACTCCTTATCTTTGAGTTCAACTGCTTCAGCCACACTGCTTGCTAACAGGTGTATAAAATAAAGCACATAACCATATGATCTCCATAGACATAGACATAAACATTGACAGTAGAATGGGTCTTATTAAAGAGCTCGGTGACTTTAAACGTGGTACTGTCATAGGATTTTTGACCACATAGGGCCTTTGTCATAGGAGCTTTGCCACAAGTCAAAGCAGCAGACCACGCAAACTCCCAGAGTGGGGCTGCCGGATGTTGAAGATTATAACACCTATCTTCTGCTGCATTGCTTACTACAGAATTCCAAACTGTCTGTGGAAGCAACATCAGCAAAAGAACTTAAAGTGAAATGAAATGGATTTCCGTGGTTGAGCAGCGGCACACAAGCCTAAGATCAAAATGCACAATGCTGAGTGTCTGAAGTGGTGTAAAGCATGCTGTCGCTGTGCTCTGGATCAGTGGAAATGTGTTCTCTAAAGTGATTATTCAAACTTTACTATCTGACAATCCGATGGACGAATCTGGGTTTGGCGAATGCCAGGAGAATGCTACTTACCGGAATGCATATTGTTAACAGTAATTTTGGTGGAGGAGGGCTTTGGGCTAGGCTGCTTACTTCCAGTAAAGGGTGATGTTAATGCTACAGCATATAAAAACATTTTAGACAATTATATGCTTCCAGCTTTGGGGCAGCAGTTTGGGGAAGGCCCTTTCCTGTTCCAGTATGACTATATCCCTGATTACAAAGCAAGGTCCATAAAGACATGGTTTGATGAGTTTAGTGTGGAGGAACTCCAGTTGCTTGTGCAGAGCCCTAACCTCAACCCCACTGAACACCTTTGGGATAAGCTGGAACCTTGATTCTGGGCCAGGCCTTCTCATCCAGCATCAGTGTCTGACATCACAAATGCTCTTTTGACTGAATAGGCACAAATTTCCACAGATACACTCCTTCCCAGAAAAGCATGGTTTTGGAATGGGATGTCCAGCAAGCTCATATGGGTGCAAAATATAAATGTTCACATTTTTCCATGTTTAACCCACTTCAGGCATGTAGTGTATATCAGTCTTGAAGGCACAGTAACAAAAATGTATTAAGAGAGGTTTGGAAATTTTCATATAAACTTTTTTTAGTTTATAAACTGCATACGTAAAATATGTAAATATGACATGAGAAAAAAAAAACATTTTATATAATTGTGTAGTTGACCAAACATTTCACTGTCTTGTTTGTTTTGTGACTGATAGAATATTCTTAGTGGATTAAATGCATTGGCCTCTTTGAGAGAGAGAGAGAGAGAGAGAGAGAGAGAATGTGTGTGTGTGTGTGTGTGTGTGTGTGTATATGTGTGTGTGTGTGTATGTATGTATGAGACAGAGATAGCTATAATGGTTTTAGCATGATGGCTATTATTAGTGCTAATTCAGGGACAGACTGAACCTTAAGAGTGAAGTACATTGTTCTCACATTCACCTGAAATGCAGTCTCTCACACGCACACACATTTTCTCGCCACCTGAAAAGTCTCATATTAACTACCCACCCAGGCAGTGTGATTTTAATGGCTTGAATCTGAACCACTGTTGGTTTGTGTGCAACTGCTGGTGTATGTGTGTGTACTTCCGCTAATGAGTGCTGCCACTGATGTGTATGGTCACTGGAGTGTGCATGCTCTTATACCCTTATACCCTTTCCTTGTCAAGTTTATAATGTTAGGTCTTATGGCTTTAAAACTTGGGGAATTCTGTGCCAATGCACAGAGTAAAAATATGCAAATATGCATAAACATTTACAAAATGTTTAACTTGGCACTAAATCCAACTGGATTAGCGTTACAGTTTTTTTTTTTTGTAGAGGGTTACAAATTCAGTAAAATGAATAAAATAAAGATATTTTAGCATCATCACTGTTCTGCTTTTCCCAAATACAAATTCTCAAATATTGGTTTGAAATATTGTTCATATCTAATCATCTCTCTGATGCCAATCATTTTAATAATTATCTGTTGAAACTGCTGTGGCCCTGATGCATCCCTAATTAATATGAAATAATACAAAGTATTATGACTGTGTTTAAAATTGTCCTCATAGTGGATCTTATTACATAAGTGTGGTTATTTTTAGCAGTGTTATACCAAGTTGTTCTAGAGAGATTCCATTGTCAGCTGAAAAAAATGAATAATTTGTTTGACATATTTAGTTATTTAATGACCCATTAGAAATTGATGTGTACAGCAAAGGAATATAGCGTTTTCATACCATTCTTCCATGGAAGGGAAAGTAGCAATAATAAACAATAATAAAGTAGCATATAATTTGCTTTCAAGTGCACACATGTCCCACACACATGCACACAGACACACACACATTCTCAGCCACATGTGGTGGCATGTAGAAAGTCTTCTGCTGTGGTCTTTTCTTTCTCTCACCATAAGGACTTGTTCTCATGACTTTACGCTGAATGCGTGTGTGTGTGAGAGAAAGAGAAAGAGACAGAGATGGCGGAGGCAGCTGTTGGGGTTTACCCTTTGGGTGTTTGATGGGGTGTCTGACCTCTTCGACCCCCAGCTGTGTGTTTATGCACCTCTGCACCTGCCCCAGATGATCGAACACATGAAAACATACACACATACAGATGGCTTGCTCTGCTCAGATCTCATCCACCAGCCTGAGTAGACTAACAGAAGTAATGAGAGCGAAGGAGAGAAACAGTACAAGGGAGATGTCCGAGCTGCCTCATGTACATGTTTTTTGGTACTTGCTGATAACGATACTGATACCACCAAAATGAATAACATAGAATTGTTATTAGTGTGAATGTGTGCAATGTACCTTAACAGATAAATCATCAAAATCTAGTTGGTTTTAAATGACATGCATTAGCTTGCTATGTTATAAAAGTTACCTTGATACAAGTAGCGTTGCAGTGAAGAAAAAGTGTTGTTTTTTTTTTTTTCAGGTGGTGGTATAAATGGGTAGGACAATATCCTCTCGCTACAGACAAAAAACAGCTCCTTAACATTATGCTTCGCAATTCTATTTAGTCAAACAGAGTAAAGTCGGCATATACGAACTTTAGTACTGCTATTGTAAACTTCTTGCCTTGTTTTGCTATCTTGTATTTTTACACCCGTGTTGGGCAAGTGATGGTATTTGTGTTTTTTTAAACACGGGCTAAAATGGCACAGTGCTCTTCATTGGAATTTTTTCCAAAATATTGTGAAAATACTGAATTGTTTATCCAGCACCCCTTACATCATGTTTCCCCTTCCCACTATTCCCAACCTGTCACTCAGCTATCTCAGAGACCCTCCCTGAATTCCCTCAAAAATACATTACGGTATTTAACGATTAACGATTCTCATTGACTTTGTTGTTGTTTGTGTGTAAAGGTTTTGTAGATGTAATCAGTCAGCCCCAAAGTCAAGTCAAAGTATAGAGACAACATCAATTCAAACACTGACATAATGTGGTGTGCATTTTGCCAGGTATTGTACTTAATGTGACAGAAAATGTTGTCTTGGTCACTGTTGGAATTCAGAATTAAAACAGCCTTGAACCAAACATTTGCAGTTCAAATGCTTTAAGTCCATTACACGCCATTAGCCCTGTGTTTGCTTACGGCAAGCGTGTGTGTGTGAGTGAGTGAGTGTGAGTGTGTATGTGTGTGTGTGTGAGTGTGAGAGAGAAAGAGAACGAGCTCTCCTCAGTGGTGCTGCTTGGCTAAATTTATGGTTTCCCAAAGTGGTCAGTAAAAGTCAATATACTGTTCTGCTTTACATTATAGGGCACCTAATGACTTTATCAACTTTATGTGAAGAATTAGTTAACTAGTGTTTCTGTAAGTCTGTTGGCCTTCACCTGCAAATGTTACTAAAGTTATAAGAGAACTTCCAACTGAGGACAAACAGCACCTGACTTCAGTCTAAATATATTGTAAGACACATTACATGTCTCTATTATTTTATTTTCTTCCTTTTATTTACAGTTATTTGTCTTAGTCCAACTGATGAAAACACGGTCAATTCACATTCTGTTTATTGCAACATAAACCCGCGGTTGTAAAGTCTAATGACTATGGACAGTTATTGCAGTCAGCTTAGATATTTGCAATCATCTTGAATAATTGTGGTCACATGATTATATAATTCTTGAGACAGACCAACAAGATGGCAGGCTTTTTGGGTGTAATTGTTGTGTTTCAAAATAGCTTAAGAATTTTATGAGCACGTACTGATCATAATCGATTCTAACTTTTCAAAATCAATTCATTTGAATCATCCTCAGGACATTGCATTACTTACTATGCTTCAGTGCAATTTTGTACCCTTACTGGAGCATGAAAAAAAGTATCATATGTATCATTTTTATGATATTTCTAGATATTGGTTTCCTAGGCTCAGCTTTTGAATTCCATTCATGAAAAAGGTTTCTAGTGTCAGCTAAAAGGCCATTTGTGTGTGTGTGTCTGTCTCACTGTATGCAAATTTCTATAAAATCTAGTACCCTGCAGTACTGGCCCTGCTGTATGTATTTTATAGAGTTTTCACTCGTACAGAGTTTCTGCTTGCCTTCATCCTCAAAATGTGCCGGTAAGCCACACACAGACAGGAAGCTGCAGAAATAGGAGCCTTCCTTTGTACAAACTTGGACACACACACACACACACACACACACACACACACACACACACACACACTCCATCAAACTACTAATCCCACATATAGCTCTTCTCATGGAGTTTCAGGGTAAGCAGATCCCTGGTGCTCTGGACAGGTGTGAGCTCTAATGGTGTGAGTGCTTTCTTCTCTTGTGTCTTGAAAACTTGTAAAAATAATTCTTCAGTCCAAAAAGGCAAATGTGTTTGTGTGCTGTCTGGTTTTTGTTCGCCTTAATTAAAAAGTCCTTAATTGTGGTCTTACTTGGGGAAAAAAAAGAAAAAGAAGAACTGTGTCCTGTAAACATGGATTTCCACAAGAAGAATTACCTTTTGTATATCCAACTATGACTTAATTCATGGAAACAAAGTTGTGCTGAAAGTTTTCTACACTTTTAGGTCTTAAATCTTTTCCCAGTGTCCTGATTGTGCTTTGCCGATTGTGTGAGTGAGAGCTGCACAGTGTTACTGCAGTGTCCGACAGACTGGCATTTTGGAGCTATTAATGACCAGTGAGTGTGTGTATGTCTGTGTAGGTGGAAAGAGGGTGAGTACTGCTCCGACATTGGAGGTGTTGGTTCAGAGCGTGGAGCTGAAGGTGTGTCAGCGGACAACAGTGTGGTGTGCATCAGGAACAGTGGGAGCTGTTAAAGTGTGTGCCAGGACAGTGGGTGAGTAAAACTAAACACTCTTACAGTTTAGTGCTAGTGAGGGACTGCACAGCTCTCTACAAACACTCTAATTCTTTACTGTCTCGCCCCATGTTGCTTCCTCTTTCATTCACTTGTTTGTCTGTAGGCTTGCATGTGAGTTTATTTTTTTTAAGTATAGTCGCTTCATTATTAGACATCATTTTGTTTTCTTTCCTGTCATCTAAATAGCAGGGATTGCAGCGAGTCATTGCAGTGTTGTCATACACAGACAGTTCCGATTTTTTACAGCCAAGCCTACAGCAAAGGTTTCCAACCATGCAGAGTCTCATGGGGTGGGGGGGCATGGGGGCGGGTGGGCTTTCCATATAAACAGTCAAACACAGAAGGGATCCACTTCTAAACTGATGTTTGCATTTTTATTACAGTTAACTAGCGCATTTTTTCATTGATAGTTTTTGTTTTAGTAATAGTTATAGTTAAATATAATGACCCTGACTTGGAGTAGTGTCACAGGTAACAGTGCAGAATGAGTTTTCAGCGGGAGTGCACTGCAGAGCCAGTGCTCCAGACGTTTTTCAAAACTGTCCCTGAACCATCGTGAAACATCTTGTCAGGATTCTGCATGCCTTTATGGGACATCAAACCCCTTTCTTCCACATAAGGGGTGAGCATGTTATTCACTGCATCCTACATCAGAACCATCATTTCCAAACCTTGTAGATGCTGAATACATACCAAAACAATTATCAATTAAATTATGAATTACAGATATTTGGCCCTGTTCTATGACAATACTTTTTTTAAACCCAAAATATCACAGTATTATACATGCATATAATACAAGGAGATTCGCTTGAAAGAGGCCCTGAATATTCTGTAATAACTCTCTCTAGGATGAAGCAATCTGAACAAAACAATGTGCAATGTGCTCCTCAGTATATGGAGCTTTGAAGAAGCCGGGATGCTCCTGCGTCAGAGCAATGAGGTAGGTGCCGGACAGCCATCGCAACGTTTAACCTCCGTTTCCAACTTCTGGGTGCATACCTCCGTATCCCTTCAAGATTCAGATTGCTTCATCCTAACGGAAGTTACAACAGAATATTCGGGGCCTCTTTCGAGTGAATCTTCCTGTACATGCAGTGCACTATTATTAACATTACATGCAAAAAGACGTGTAGGCTCACTGGCTATTTTGCATAGCAAATTAAAATGCCTCTAAAATGTAAGCTTCTCCGCAATCCATCATTCCACATCAAATCACTTCAAATGACTGTTTACATCTCAACAATTAAATTATGCAGTAAAGTAAAAAAGAACAAGTCTGCAGAATTCCCCTTTAACATTGTTCTATAACCTCTGAAGTGTGTCAGAAGCCAGAAGTGACATGGCACGGGTAAATCAGATTTTTAATTATTTTTTTTATATATAAACTGCAGCCTAGTGGTATGATTCTTGCTTTGTGGCATATAGACTGAGAACCACTGGCCTATGTGACTTGTAACCATTAAGAGTGCCAGTATGCATTGTGCATTGCGTTTGGGTTGTTTTCAGTAAATGCGTGTTATGTGTTGTATATGTTTAGTGTGTTATGTACAAAGTATGCATGTTATGTTGCAACTATGTGTTGTGCATGTTATTATCTGCGTGTTTTGTGCTGCAGGTATATGTGAGGAGCAGAGGGAACAGCTGGTGGTTGTGCTGCAGGGCCCGTCTGACACCCGGGAGCTGTACAGCAGGCAGTGGTTGAGTGAGAGCCGCCGCCCGCAGTCTCTGCTCGCACCAGACCTGCTTACCTTCTCTCTGCAGATCCCACAGCCTGTTGGAGACTGCCGTAACTCCGGTGAGTACAAACGAATACATGCACACACACACCCCCCCTTTTTCTTACTCACTGTCTGGAGCTCTCCTTCTCTTTGTTACAGTTATTCTCTCAGTCTCTCTCTTTTTCTCTCTCTCTCTTGTTGTTTTTGATGTCGAAGAGACATGATTACATTGAGGACAACCACGTTGTGTTTTAAACACAACATACGATTGCTGACTTTACATTTAACTGCCTAGTTACCATACCAGCTGACAGTATATTGTGGCAGGTTAACCTGAGTGCCACCTTTTACAGTACTAGGAATAGATGTCTGAAGGGAATGGTTGAAGACTGAAGTATTCTGGCTATTTGCTCCTGCAGCATTCAAACTTATTTTCATTACCGCGGTCAAATAGCTGGGTAAGTAGTAGCCTACGATAGAAACAAGCACAATTCATTTAAGTTCCTATAAGCTGCTAGAACTTTTGAGCTTGATGTTGCTATTTTTACATGTTGACGCTGAAAAATAAAGCACGGTTCCATGCCTCATATCGGAAAAAACGGTAAAGTCCCGGGACAGATGCAGCTGTGTAAATGTTGCTGTGGTAACCGAAAATTGGTGATGATCAAAAGGAGAGCTTTGACAGTGATTTTTATTTATTTATTGTGATTGTTGCATCCCTCTTCTCACCCTCCTTTTTTCTTTTCGATCTTCCTTTACCCCTGTCCTCATATCAGAACAAATGGGTGATACTACATTGTGTGTTCTTCATGTCAGTCTTTGTGCCCACACACACTCCTTCTCAAGTCAAGTCAAAGTTTATTTATATAGCACTTTTTACAGAAGGCATTGTCACAAAGCAGTTTAAGCATTAAATTAGACAGTTTATTTATAGCTGTTTTTGGACCTAGATATAGAAACTCTGTTTTGTCTGAGTTGAGAAGGAGGAAGTTACTCGACTTCCAGTCTTTTATGTCTTTTACACAGTCCTCAATCTTATTAAGTAGAAGTTTATTATCTGGTTTGGTCATTAAATACAATTATATGTCATTAGTGTAACAGTAGAAATTGATGCTGTGTTTACTGATAATGGTTTCCAATGGTAGCGTATATAATGTTCCTTAAGTAGAGCCCTGTGGCATACTTTACTTTTGTAAGAATAGATGATTCGCCAGTTACAATCACAAAATGATAGCGATCAGTCAGGTAAGATCTGAACCAGGAAAGAGCTATTCCTTTTACTCCAACAAGGATTTCTGGTAAGACAGAGTGGTCTGCTGTTTTAAGATCAAGTAGAACCAGCAGAGATGCATTTTCTTGGTCAGAGAATAATAAGAGATTGTTTACAATTTTCACTAGTGCTGTCTCTGTACTATGATGAGGCCTAAATTCCAGACTAAAATTTTTCATGTATGTGATTCCTATGCACATAGGAGCATAGTTGTTGTGCCACAGTGTTTCCAAAATCTTTGATATAAAGGGAAGCTTTGAGATATGTGTATAATTTGATTGCTTGCAGGGGTCGAGATTAGGTGTCTTAATCAGAGGTCTAAATACTGCTGGTTTAAGAATGTTTGGTATATAGCCATTGTTGTTTGTTGAAGTAAGGTAAACGATTCTTGCCTCCCTGCAGTGATTACAGTGTACTCAAGATCTGGATTGGCTTTGTAGGGCAGCAGGGTTTTAGAGGTTAACTGTGCATTTTAATTTTTGTCTGATTGTTTCAATTTTATTATTGAAGAAATTTATAAAATAAAAAAAAATCGTAAAGCATTCAGTCACTACCCAACCATTGCATAGCACTCTCTTCTTGTATCTGTTAGAGGCTTTATTACTTTATTTCATTTCTTTATTCATTATAATGTGATATAAGCATTTGTTTCCTGCCCACGTAGTGCGTGCTAGTCTCTGTGAGAGGCCCAGCAGAGGTCATGACCTTTCACCTAAAATACTGAAGAGCTTCCTATAACTCGGTTATGAACTCTGCTCCCACGAGCCTAGCGAAAGCACAGAGTTTGTGATGGTAACATTTGGGAAGAGCTTTAGCGCTTGGCAGGAAGATCAAATACGCATAGTCTGTCCCATGTGGCTGTGCTGCCTCTGCACTCAGAGCAGCATGTAGGTCATGATTACAGAAAGAGAAAAAATACACATACATTTTATGCATGTATCTATAGTAACAAGCCTATTCCTGTCGTTTCAGTAAGATATAAATATATAAATTAAAATAATGGCAAAATAATCTTGAATTTGAAATTTTATTCATAGTTTATTTGTGAATTAATTTTACAGTTCAAATATCGTCCTCTAAACAGCAGGACCTGCCAGAGGCCTAGATTAACTTTCTGAAGCATCCCTGATGCCCTGATCTTTACTGTAAGAGCAAGACAGTATCAAGCTTGAAATGAAGAGCTGAGCCTCCGCTGCCTCTGCTCTGTTCATTGGGTTTATCCTCTGATATATGCAGCTGTACAGAGAATATTTATGTTTATTACCTAGTACGTCAATTATGCATTATAAAAGCACTTAGTGTTTGGGCCGGCCTCTGTAATATTTCTGAGTGCTCTTCACATATTTTATAAACCTTATAATAATCTTTTTCATAATCTTATGCATAACTCTAGCCATGTCATTTGCTTGGAGTGGGAGAGTCCCAAAGAAGCCAGATGAATTTGGAACCCCTCTTGTCCTACATCTCTCTCTCTATCCCTCTTTTTCTCTCTCTCTCTCTCTCTCTCTCTCTCTCCCTCCCTCCCTCCCTCCTTCTCTGTCTTGCCCCATTCTCTTGAACACAGCCCCAAAGTGCTATTCAAATTGTTAAGTTTAATTACCTTGAAATGACATGTAAATAATTCCCAGACTGCTTCAATGTTTCTTACCACGTGTTCTAATCTTTTGCTCACAAAGTCTCTTAACGAAAATGGGCTGCCTTTGAATTCCGCCACCTCCATCTGGTTTGGATCTAATTGTTTACCAGTGAATTAAAAAGAAATTCCAATTTACTTAGAAAATGGGAGTTGTGCACTCCCCAAACTCCTGTAGACCCAGACCAATCTGTTTGGCTTTAACAAGCTAGAGGTTGGAACACACTAATAAATTAAACACAATTAAAGGAGCTGGATTTATCACAGAAAGATCCGAGAAGCACATCTTTGAACAGTCTCTTTTTATGGACATCGGGGCAGATGGTAATTTCATACTCACTGTTAACCCTTTACTATGCAACATATTAGTTTCATATTTCTTCTGATCACATGGTCACTGCAGAAGGCTTGCCATCATATCATTTTTTTCCCTGTTGGAGGAACGTTTTGACTGAAGTTGAGTCAAGTTGAGCCAAAATAAGTAGTGGGGATTTGATGTGATCAATGGATGAGAAGTAGCAGGAATTTTTTTATGGAGCGTTACCCATACGTACTACTAATATGTCTTATTTAGGGAAAACCACACCATTTCTTGATTGAGCAGATCATGTGTATCTTTAGTAACTAGTAAAATCTTCTTTATTAGCAATAAAATGCTGCTTATCAGCTGATCCCTGCTGCTAATCAGTTTTGTGGTGTAGTTAATAGTTATTTTAATGCATTTGTCTATACAACACTGTTTGTGTGTGTATATTTTTGAGATTTTTGGGATTGCTCAAGGGGGCCACATGAGGTCAGGATTCTGACTTTTCCACATGAACATACAGATTGCTTCAGTTGCAGCTTTTGAGATAATCCTATATTTTCATGTTGCTTGAGCCATCTAAGCCTTCAGGCAACAAAGCAGCTCCACACTATTGTAAGGGTTTTTGCTTTCGACACTGTTGTTCAGGGTTTTGGTATCAGTGATGGGGATACGGATACGGATATATATGGTGGAGACCACACATGTATGCATGCCAGTAGACAGAGCTTAACGGCGGTGTGGGGTTAAAATACTCATGGCAGGATCTGTAACAGTAGTTTTTAGAGTTAAGAACACGCTAACGGAGCCGCTTACCTGAACAGCTGAGCTGCTTCTTTTGGTAATCACTCGGCTGCCCCTCTGTGGGCACTTACAGTCTGAGTTAATGTTACTTAGAAAGCAGAAGGAACCGCTAGACTCTCGCCGTATTGTCTCGATTAAGCCTTTAGCATAGCAGCCCGCTAGCCGGGCCTGTGTGTCCATTGGCCCCTCTGCAGTGCACCTCTGTTGGTCAGCTATATCATTCAGCAGTGGGGTCTCATGGCCCGTCGCTTCAACCAAGCCAGAAAAAACACTGAAAATTACTGATACTGACAGTGTAAACGATGTGATATTTGCTGAACTGATGCGCAGAGATGCAGCACGAGTGAACAAGACGCACATATGAGACAAATGACTTGAGAAATTTGGATGTGAAACAAGATTCAGCTCCGTATTTGAGCCAGAGAAGCTGCTATGTGCTTATGTGTAAACACCACAGGTTTATCTGTATAAACTGTTAAGAACTGTTTCGCACAATAAATATATTTTACATTTACCTAAGTTGTTAAATATGGTTCTTATTACTAATGATATAATAGTAAATACTAATACACAGTAAATAAACAAAAATAGGTTTTCTTAAGCATCTAATAAATATAATCCAACTAGTTATTGCCATCTAGTGTTTTATTTGTGATGCAGTTTTATTTGTGTATGTAGATTTTACCAAAAAAAAAAGTATTTTAAAAATGTAACTATATAAATATCAGGCTTTATAGATTAGTTAGGTAAAATAGAGTTAGTATCGGTATCTGTACTCTGTTTTGGCCGATTGTAAAGGATCAGGTATCGGTATCAGAATTGGAAGGGAAAAAAGTGGTATCGGTGCATCTCAAGATATTATCAAATATGTTTGATAATTATGACTCAAAACGTTCACGGGTCCTGTATTGTGAGATGGTCAGAAATGTACTTAGGGAGTGATCCAAACAACAGCCAAGCAGAGAGCTAGAAGAGCAGAGAAAAAGATGAGATGTGCGTGCACGCTGCCTGAAGAGTGGAGCGGAGATAGAGATGCTGTGCGTAAAACACAGGCAAAAAAGAGCCGTTATCACCCCCATATTAATCCTCCGTTTGCTCTTTTGCTATGCATGAAGGCGCGAACTGGTCTAGTTTAATTCTGTGTTATGTGATGTCTGAGAAGATCTGGGTGTTTGAGTTCCTATTCAGACTGACTGAGAAAAATTTCTTGTCTTTTTGTTGTGAGGGCGCTTACACTAGATGAATAAGGAAAGAGAGAGGGTATAATGAGTTTCGGCTTTGTATAAGAACTCAAACTCCCAGATCTCCTCGGATATCACATAACACAAACAGGTCTGGTCTTAAGTTTAGCTTGTTTTTTTGTTTGGAGATCTGGGAGTTTGAGTTCTTATTCATAGCCGAAACTCGTAATATGCATTATACTCTCTCTTTGCCTAATCGTCTAGTGTGAGTGCCCTCACAACAAAAAGACTAGAAATTCTGTGACAAACTGACAATAAGTTTGTGATGCTCTCCGTCTTAGAAATCGGTTAAGATTTTAAAAGTTGTGTAGTGTATGCCCAGCTTTAGGGTATAAGCAGGAGTTTGGATGGTAGTGTCATGTATGAACAGCAGTAATTTTTGGAATGCTAGTATAGGATGTGAACAGCAGTTGGGATCTCAGCCTCCTCTGTATGAACCTAGAACTGGCCTGCTCAAACTGCAGGTGTTCTCTGGGCCTTCCCTTAAAGAAGGTGGGGTGTCCCAGGGTGGGCTTTATAATTGTAGAAGAAGAGTGGAGGGGGTAGAGGGAGAGAGCATAAGAGAACATATGCTCCCCCAGGCCCAGCAGAAGCAGCAGCTGTGAGGCAGTGATTTATGCGTTTCTTAGAACTGTTACATTTAATCAAACATGCAGAGCACTGTGAATGTTAAAGATGTTCCACATAAAGCTGCAGTTTGATCTGTTCACCAGAACCCAGCCAGAGCTGGGATGTCACCAGCAAAGAGCATGTTAATCATCATTTAAACAGATTGAGGAAGATTATGAAAGCAACAAAGAATTAATGTGCATGGACTGTAGAACATTGTAATACTAAACATATTTCACCTCCAAGCATGGACTATTGGCTCTAGAGGAGGACAGGATAGAGGGTGAAAAACTTAAGGTCTGGATATGAGAGAGCAAGAAAAGAGGAAAAGTAAGACAGGCTTGGAACAAAAGACAGAGAGCAGAAGAGTGTGTGTGTTTGCACTCAGTACTTTGTGCTGCCAAGTGGAGTGTTTTGAATAAAAGCATCAGCAACACTTCCTGTGAAATGACAGTTTAATTAAATGTCTCTGGTCCTGTCTACCTGAGCTGATGCCCCTGGAGTAGTGCTCAGAACAGCACTGGGCTCTTTTGTACTGGATGACATATTTGTTCATGTACTCACCTTGCCCCTAAATATCCAGAGTTTAGCTTAAAAAATAGTGGCTGGTTTTTGGGCTGTTCTTGAAGTGAGTCATCTTGTACTTGTGGACACATGACTGGACCTTCATGTCTGTGTGTGTGTTGATGTATATGTTAATGTGACTTCATATATGTATGCGTTTCTGTATGTGTGCTGCTGAGAGATGGGGACTGGATATATATATTTGCTCCAGGTGGACTCCTCTAGTGGTCTAGAGACTAATGGGAGCAGGTGGAGCAGGAACTTTGGTCCTCTTTTGAAGTGCTACAGGCTGCTAGTGCTCCACACAGCCCCTTTATCCTTAGTGAGACCCCAACAGCCCCCACCTTTCCCTCTGCCACCCTGGCCTGAAACCCTATCTCTGCATTTGTGCACTCTGTGACCAGGATATGTGTGTGAGTATGTGCATGGGTTGTGTGGGGTAAGAGTGCGCATGTGTGTGTATGGGTTGTGAAGCTTATGGCTTTACTGGTCCTCTCACTTAAAAATTCTCCCAGATGTTGTGCCATCTATCATGGCTGCCTTTTTATAAACATTTGCACTCTCAGATTGTGTGCTAAAAAGCCAGCTTTGTCTGCAACTAGAGCTATTAAATCAAAGGTAGTGCTTATTTTTTTATTTTTTTGTTTTACTGTTTTGTCTAATTTCTGTATTCTTTATGTCTGGCCCTTGACTGCTCAAACATGTTTAGACATCACCATGCTAGCATTGCTGCATGTGTTTGGCCATTAGCAATGTATGTCTCAGTGTCTCAGTACACCTACCCTACCTTTCTCTCAGCCCAAATAAGTTCTGTTCACTGGGAAGGAACTAATGTCAGAAAGCATGCAATGTCTGCACTGACAGTTGTCTGAGCCTGCAAATACAGCTCGTCACTGTTAGCCTTCATCCACTTATGTAAACAACTGTGTGTGGGTGACCTTTTTCTTGGCCTTCAGCCCTGGAGGAGCAGTGCACCATAGCTGTGTAGCGTTTTTTGAAGGTTACAGATGTTTTTCCGAATGTCTGCTACTCTCATTTTTTCAGCCAGACAATATAAGATAAACGCTTATTATGTGCCACATCCAAGCTTTGTCCCTGCATAAAAATACATATGTAATTTTTTTACACTATTCATTTAGATTTTTATTGTCTCTAGTGCCAAGAATTCATTGTCTTGTTTGTGCCCATGTTTGACGTTTTTTTTTTTTAGAAATTTGGTCCTCTTTTACCAAGCGCTGCAGCTGGGAATGGATCCATTTCTGTGAAACCAACGGAAAGAAGGAAAGAGGGTAATGGTTTGTCATGACTAATATTAGGCATGTCAGGCAACATTTACGAGAGACCAAGGGAATGGTTTGAGTGTTCTTTATTCCAAACAATAGGCCATTAGTTGAATTAGTAAGGTATGTATGCATTGGACTACTTAGAACACTCTCACAGAGCTTAAGGGTAGAGGAGTGTGGGGAAGCTAGGCCAAGCTCAGCCACTGCACTGATCACGCGCCTAGCAAGCTTAAGATCAGTGTCATCTTGAGGAGCTCACGTTGGTACTTGAGAGTGTGAACAGAGGTCCTTCTGGGTCAGTGCTGGAACTTGTGTAAGGCATAAGCATAGGCAGAGCAGAGAGAGTCTGAGGTAATTGCCACCTTCACAGCTCATAGCCTCCAAAAGGGGGGGAGACAAGATTATACTACCTTTTAATTATTTTTAATTCACATCATGTCTGAGCCACATACTGAAATTCTGCTGATGAAATTTGTGATTTTGTAGGAGCTTAATTCATGCATCCTCTCAAGGTGAACTGTGGGGTTTGACCCAAGTGGACTACATGCTGTCTTATCATCAATACTTATTTCTGAACAAAAACATGCCCCACACCCCTCTCTCTCTCTCTCTTCAAAATCTTAGATTTTTTCCCCCAGTATCCAGAGCAAGCTTTTTTTATGGCTCTGGGAAAATTAAGTCCCCTCTCTCTCATTGTATAAGGCCCACTGGACTGGCCACTGCACATCTGGAAAATTTTGATCTTGCTTGTCAGCTACTGGGTGTAATGCTATTCCCAGGGCAAGGGATTAATTTCCCACCAAGGTGCAATTCATTTTTAATGTTTGTCAGAAAGACGCTCAACGAAGGCCTTATACAAGAGCTTGAGCTACCTTTTTGAAGAGTTTCCTGACTGCTGCCTCATTGTTGTGAGTGATTGTAAATGAAAAATATGGATGAAAGTCATTTGTGCAATGTAATGTTTTTCTCCCTCAATGTGCCAGCTGTGACTTTTGTTTCTTTTTCATTACTCTATAAAAAAAAAAAGCTCATGTTGTTTCAGTACACTTTTCCCTCAGCCTGAAATAAGCATGTGAAGCTGAGTGCTGCTGCTCCATGAACTGTATGTGTATGCAGTAAATCCATAAATAGATGTGTGTGCATGATGACTCCTGAATGTGGCATGTGTGTGTGTAGTGGGGGGTTGGGGGGTAAAATCTCTTTAGCCTTCACCGAGGCGATGAGGCGATGGACTTACCTACCTCATCTAATTGAGTTTTGTCCTTGGATCAAAGGTTGCAGCATACCAGACAGTCAGCTCACACCCTTAAATACAATCAGAATGATTTGTCCTGTGAAATCAGCCTCCTAATAATTTGGTGTTTTTATTCTCATCAATCAGATGTTTGTGCTGTCGCAATCACACTAAAGGTTTCTAAATGTTGTAGATATATATTTCTTTCATTTTTATTTATTTATTTGAAACTGCAGTGTTTTGTGAAACATTTTTGAAGACTAGAGAGAATGCACTGGACCATATATCAATAATAAAATAATTAACAGAATGTAAAACACAGATTTTTGTGCTACTAGCTTACTTTTAGTTGAAGAGTTAAAAAAGTAGTGTAATTTTTTACAGCATAAAGACAAGAGGCAAACAATTTCAACAAGGCAGTTTACTGATCAGGCAAACAGGAGAATTGTTTTAGGAAACCAAATTAAGACATGTATATAACACAAGTGCACACTCACTTCACGCACTCGTGCATATTCAGTTTTAGGTTAGGAAAGACATGTAATCTGCTAAAAACATGTTTTCTAAAATGACGTTTTTTTTTAAATATTCAGGTCCAAAAAGTGTTTGGGGGGGAAATCATAAAATCACCTATATATATATATATGCACCACAAGCAGCAATCATAGGGGTCCAAGCACTATCAGTCTTCATTAGCATTTTAAGTCTCTTAAGTCTCTTTAAAAATGATAAGTTTTTGATGATTATTAATATTTACTGTCATACCAGGCTCTCAAGATGCAAACTTAACATTGCTTCAAGTTGTCCCTTGCTTTGGCACTGACAGCTCAGGCGGGATTTGAACTGAGCACCTTCCTACTAGAAGGGAGAAGTTTTCATGGTGAGCCACAAGTGGCCCATGTCAACGCTGCATTTTTTGCGACAATTTATTGGTAGGAAGCAATAAGGAAACAGACACCATTTTAGGAAAAACTACTGTTGTGATTACTGAGCAATATAATAGAACATTAATTCACAGTGCACCCTCTTTTTGTCATTATGTATAAATGTTTCAAATTCAGTTATAATCAGACAGTTGCTCATGTTTTTGTAGCACTTTAAGTCAGAATAAGCCAAGTCATATCAATTTGTTCAAATATTGTTGCCACACTTGGTTAAAAGTTATGATGTTTTTAATAATTATATATCTTCCAACTCCACAGATTGTTCTAAGACAGATTTTGAGCTGATTCACTAAAAACCTGAGGAGCGGTAAGAAAATACAACCTTTCAAACAACTGTACCTTTTTATAAAAGACTTGCATTTGAAAAAGGAGAAAGCATAAAATTCAGAAATGCTCTTTGCCAAAAGATCAGTACAGTAAAGTTATTGTACAAGATTTGATTTGAAGAAATTTCAGTTGCAGTTACAGATGTGGCGTTCTCTGGTGGCCTGGAAAAAATAAAACACGTGATTCTATGATCAAGATTTGTTTAAATCAAATTATTAGCAAATCCTGTAAATCTAAGCGACATATATTTGCAAACAGTTAAGGCTCATTAAGATGTATAATTTGAAAGAATTGTGATGTCTATATTTTAATCTTAGACAGGGATAATGGTATTTTAGATTGTTGGCCGTGCAGTGAGCTTTGCAAGAGCCAGTTTAAGCCGATTGAATCCAAACGTCATACATTTCTGTAGCTGATTGTCAATGTACGTATCCAGTTTGGGAACAATAAGTGCATTGCTGACATTTATTGTCCCTTATGTCAGTATAAGCCATGTTGAACTGATTGACTCATAACTTGCAATAATACCATGCTTAAAAGGCAAAATTTTTTTAAATAATTATTGAACTTGAGATTTAACTGTTAGGCTCGGTGAAATACGTAAAAGTCATACTTTCTTTGCCACAAGATAAAAAAAAAGCCTACGACTATGTATGTTTGAAGTAGTAATTTGCATTTAATGCTGAAGTTCCCTCTGGTGGCCGGAGAATATATTGTCATTCCTGATTCTGTGGCCAATATGTGTTTGTCGAATTTCCTGGCAATTTTGGAAATACATATAATTGCAAAGGTTTAGATGTTAATCAGATGTGTAGATTGAAAACATGATCTTTTCTTTATTTCAGTCCTAGAAAGAAATTTAAAATTACATTGAAGTAAATTCACATTAGATTAAGCATTGTAGAGGCCCATGGAGACCAATTTAATAGACACTTTTCATGCTTCCTCAGGTGATTGTTTTGTACAATATTTTTAAATTTGGTTATAATCAGAGAAAGATTGGTGGATTTGTAGCCCATTATGTCAGAAAAAGCAAGGCCGAAAGAGTAATTGTTGTGTTGCAGCCATTATTTGCAATAAAATCAAGATTTTTTCAGCAATTGTTTACCTTCAGACTCCACAGATTGTGACAAAACCAAAGTTGAAACAATCTAAAACAATTCCAACTAGTTAAACAAAACTCATTTTTTTGAACGTTGAACAATTGCAGAAGAACTTTAACGAATTTTAAAAGACTTCTATTTGATAATGTCATTTTCTGTGTAAGCCATGAAATAAAGTGATTTATTTTAATCAAAGGTACAGTTTATTATCCTTGTTTTTGTTGTGTAGTGCCTCATGGCCAACTGAGGTCAAACTTTATAGGCTATTAGAGATTGCCTATGTGGATACGTGATACAGTTTTTGTGTTGATTGGCCAATGCTAAGCCCTCCAAATGCCTGTTGAAATCTTATTGGCCAATGGCAGCCATATTTTTTCAATGATTGATTTGTTCTTAACAGGTCACTTATAAAGTAGCTTAAAGTAGTTCATGCCTAGAATAAGTAATGTAGAATAAGCCAAGGATTACGTAGAAGCCAGAATTTTGACTCTAGGCCTCATGGTTCAGGAGATATGGGCCAAAACGTAAAATGTTGCTCAGGCCAGTGGGGTTCACTTTGCTTGCCTGAGTAGTGGGGGAGGTACTACACCTACCCTGCAAGTTTAGTGTTTGGATGATATTAATAATAATAATAAGAAGAAGAAAAGATCCTAGCAAAAGCAATAGGGTTCCATACACCTATGGTGCTTGGACCTCTAAAAACTGGAAGCCACACTGGCAGGATCTCATTAGTGCATGCATCTTTGCACTCCTGTTTGAATTGGAAGCACCCTATTTTGCTAGTAATAACTCGTTTGTATCATTTTTCCCTTCTGGAACTGCAATAGTATTGTTTTCTATGTTATAATTACACATTGCTGTATGTGTATTCCATCATACTGCATATGGTCGTATGACAAGTATGGTGTATTTAGCTTTTGTTGAATGTATCCTTGCTGTTGTAAAAAAAGATGTTTATTTGGGAGACAAAACCTATTAAATTCTGTGTGTGTTTTTATATTTGGTAAAGATAATAAAAGCACCACTGAAATTTATACATTTTTGGAGTTAGGAGATATAAGCAGTATGTGTGTTTCTTTAAAAAATTGCTCTTAGTTCCACATTGCTGTTCAGAGTTACTGATTCACCATAACCGATAACTGCAGTTAAGATGCACTCTGAGACCAGCAGGTAGTTTTCTGTGCTGGTAGCAGAACAAATTGGTGTCTCCACGGTTGAGAAAAGATATCAAAACATGGGGCAGTGTGGGAGGAATGGGAGCCTGTCTGTTGCCCAGTCACATCCACACTTTCCCATAATCCTTCATTCCCTCCTCCCACTGTTGAGCAGAGCAGTGGTTCTCTGCTGACTCTTCAACAGGGCAGAACCATTAAACCCCCCTGAGCACCTTTCTCAGAAACAGGGTGGTGGGTTGAAGGGGGCTAATGGTTAATGCGCTGACGAAAGAGAAAGTCTTTAGTGGGAATAACTGATAGAGTGAGGGGATTAGCACTGGAACAGTGGATAAAGCTGTAATTAATTAAGCTAATTACAGAGCTCCAGTGGGGGCGTCAGGCATGATGGGGTGGAGATCGGGGGTTAGAGGGTGATTTCTCACAGTTCTCCAGGAATAAAAGGCATGTAATTAGTGGAATCACTCTGGAGGAACGCAGCAGCTTGAGCCACACTGAGATGAAATGTGACCCTCTTCTACCAAGGAACTGTGTAGTAGGGCTAGGGGTGGTGATGAAGATGTTAGGAGAGAGTGAGAAGTGTGTAAAATAGTGCCAAGAATTTAGGAATATTATTCTCTTCTCCTCTCATCTGTCCTCCTCTCTCCTTCCCCCCTCTTCTCTGTTAGGCAGTTTTATCACCCTGCTGCAGACAGCACTTCCTCACTGTCTTCTGTAATTCTTCTTGTTACCAGAGTTAGAGTTTTCTTTTTCTCTATAAACCCTTTACCTAGCTATTCATTGCCTATTTTCAGAATTTCTCATGGTCTCCTCACAGAGGTATAGAGTTCAGGGCAGAAACACAAGAGGAAGTTAGAGAGGTTAGAGCAGGGCATGTACAGTAGTTGAAGAATGTTAAGAGACATTAACCAGTCTCAGCACTGCTCTGGCCTGTAATGGGGCATGAAATGTGATCAAGGAGTTTAAAGGCTAAAAGTAGCTAATTCATGCCCTGTTGGGCCTCAGTGGGCCAGAAAGTGTTTTCTCAACCTTCTGCTTTGTTATTTCTTTCCCTCTCCCTCTACCTGTCCTTCTCCCGTTCTCTCTCTCTCAGTCTGTATTGGCTTGCTAGATGTGCTGTCTGCCTCTACAGGCCTGTACTGTCAGTTCCGCTTAAACTGGCCAAACATTGACCTGTCCTTTATGGCAAAAACATTAAAACAGGCAGAGAAGGAGTGTGAGGGAGACTGTGTATGTAGTGTATGATTAATCAGTGATGAATAAGCTGTGGTAGCAACTTCAGTGCCAAGTCAAATCAAATGTGAGACCGTTAGTTACATGGGGTTGATATTAAATATGTACAAAATAAAAGGCTGCGTTAGTTTAAATAAGGCACTGGGTGGTGAATAGATGGAGCAAAAGCATGTGTGTGTTGGTGAGGCTGTAGGTACAGCTGCACTGAGAAGAGCATCATTAACTGGTAAAATCAAAGGGTCTTCCAGTTAAAGACACTGGGCTGCAGATGGTTAAGAAATGGAGAACTATCCATGGACAACTGAAGAATCTTCCTACTTTCCTGCTGTGCTGCCCTGGCTTCTAACAAGCCTTATTTAGCAGGTTAGAGGAGACATTAACATTAGAACATTTTAAGAATCATGTCATTACACATCCATGTTAAATGCTATTTTCTATCAGCCTGGTAATGTTTGTTTTAGTGTTATGTTAGAACCAAGCTAATGGTGGTTAATTTTAATAGCTTTTCTCTAGAATAAATGCATACATTTGAAGCTCATAACAGGCATTTAAATAATACTGCCTGAATGTTAATGGAGCGTGTTAGCTTAGCTGTATGCTCAACTCACTCTAGTGAGGTCAGAATGTGATCCAGGTAGCACACAGAAAGCCTGTCAACATCAAGATTTGGTCACCAAAAGAAATTAAATGTTTGCCATGTGTGACAATACGTTGTTGTTTTATTTTGTTCTATCTGTCAGAGACATCTGTTTGTGAACTTGCAGCTGCAAGGTTGAAAGTGAGAAGGCTGGGCAAGTGGCTCAGTGTGACACAACATCGAGCAGCAGAATCTAACAGCCTGTAAAAAAGAAAATACTCTAGAACAAGCGAACTTACCGTTTCACAATTTCTTGGATAGTAGATACAGTGACAAGTAATGTACATGTAAAATAGCAAGGATAATACAGTTTTGTTTATTTAAATGGCAGTTTGACGAGGGGAGAGATTCACACACTCAGGAGCTGGGCCAAGTGTGTGCATGTGTGTATGTGTGCATTTGTCTCTGTGTGTGTACAATATATTTTAGCGTCCCGCTATAGGCTGGTGTTGGCCTCTAGAAGCTTATGAGGCGTGGCATGCTGGCAGAATCTTGGAAAGGGTGCGCCCTCCTGAGTTTGTGTTGTTTGTCGTTCATCAATTAAAGATTTAAATTAAAGATGCATTTCTTGTGTTTTGTGTCGGGGAGTGGGTTTAGTTAATGTGGGTTGGTGGTCACAGTGAGGGTGCTTTGTCTGTGCCTTTTCTCTGGTTTAAATCTTGAGTACTTCTTGCAGCAGAATCATGGCCGTGTGTCTTATGTATATATATTATATAATATAAATATATTAGAGAGAGACCGTTCAGTATTTTTAGGGTGAATCGCGAATCATTGGCCGATAGCCTATACTAATATAGAGCGGGGCTGGACTGTTAAGGCCCATTCTCAATGAAAATGAAAAGTATTTTTTTTTTTTCAGCCAAAAAAAAAATAAATGAATGCAATGTTAATGCAGTGGGACCTTCACACCAAGTCTGAAGCGTTTTTCTGTCTAAACACACTGAATTCTTTTTTTTAAACACTGCAACTAAATGCATACACTGAAAACATCTCATTCTGCAAAAAAGACAACATGGGAAGTTCCACCTCTGACAAGACCTAGCTGAAGCTGCATGATGAGCATTTCTGCAGGTATTTCCACAGGTCAGTGGGGGAGTTTGAGGCTCTGCTTCTGCTTGTTGCTCCTCTCATTAAAAAGGAGTGAATGATGTCCAGTTAATTACAGTTGCTGAAACACTGAAATCGCCATCATTCATAGCCTTTCAGCTCTCGTCCGCCATATATTGTTTTCAAACTCTACGTCTTTAGTCAGCGTTTGCTCGTATAAGCTTTTTTGCTCTGCTACAAGAGTTCTGTCGGCATCCTTGGTGTGAAAGATGGCAATAATATATGTGTGTTAATTTTCAAAACTTGACGTGCATTTTTAGGCCTTTAGTCCTGTAGTCAAAAGGTCTATATTTTCATCTAGCGTTTGAACAAGGAACAGCAGGGTCTTGTGACCAAGGAGCCTTGCGCCGGGCTGTAGCAATCCTTAAATATATGGCTCATGTGTTTTATATCACTGATCAGATCTCAGGATTGACTAAGTAAGAGAAATGTCAGCCGATCACCAACTGCATATTTGGGCTGAAAATCAGTCATTGCCAATACATTGTACATTATACATTTATACATTGTACATTTTATTTATATATATATATATATATATATATATATATATATATATATATATATATATATATATATATGAGAGAGACTCATGTATAGATTGAGCGTGTTTGAAAAGTAGTGAATTAATCTCCTACACTTGTGCCTATTGCTCACTTTCATGCTGCCTGCTTTTCCTCTAGACCTGTTCATACTTAGACACTCTGTAGAGAGGTAAACACCTCTGTTTCAGACACAAAGAAGACCAGCAGTAGTCAACTACAGTGTCTTCTTAAATAATCTTCTGTTGTTTGGAAACAGAGAGAGAGAGAGAAAGAGAGAGAGGGGAGAGAACTTTGATTCCTTTCCTTCCTGTGTATAAATCGGTAGCATTAGCAGCAATTCTGTGTGCCCTTGTGTGCGTGCTTGTTTGTGTCTCTGTGTGTGGTTTGTAATAGGTGCAGCTGGTGTGTGCAGAGGCAGCAGGTAGCTATTTGGGCCTGGTAAGCTCTGTTTTTGCCCTGGGCATCCAGACACCCTAATGGGCAACAGAGTGCCCCACCAGCTACCTACAAGAGTCAAATGATGCCCCCGAGAGAGGGTTGGTGGGAGGTGGGGAAGAAGGGATGGAGATGGGAAACAAGAAAGAAAAAGCATGCAAGATAGATGAGTGTGGCAAGCAGAGAGAGGCCATTGCCCTTAAAGGACTTGGTTTGTTTGTTTAATTCAGAAAAGAGCAGTGGAGACTGGTGGATCTGCTCTGCTTTATAGATTCTCCTGCTGATGAATGAGTCCACTAAAGCTTGCTCTGTGTATGTGTGAGGTAAAGGAAAAGTAAGTGATTTAGCACTTAATTTAGCCTTCACTACATGTCTCTCTCTGTTGACCTGCTGCACCCACCCTTAACCCAGGTGGTCTGGGAATGCAGTACATTTGGGGAGTGATGAGCACCGTACGCCTCCTACATTCATGCACAGAGAGACACAACACCAGGGTGAAGACTGAACTCCCTATACTCACAAACAGATGTACAGATGTGCAAGAACAGAACGAGGACCCTCTACGCACAGGGTATGCTTGAAACATATGCACTGTGGACTGTCAGAATTATGGCCAGATCAGAGCATCCTTGTCTGTTTGTCTTTTCTGACTTTGTGTGCTGCATGCAGTGTTGTGGGGGTCTGCATGTGTGTGCAGGCCTGAGAGGGCTGTGTGTGTCTTTTACTGAGGGAGCCAAGGGTGTGTGTGTGAGAGAGAGAGGAAGAGAGTCGATCCTAACTGATGACAGAAACAGCTTAAGCTTAAATAAACAAACATTACTCACCACCTCTCTCTGTAGGTATTATAGCACTTGGTGAAAGGTAAAAACTATGTTTTTGTAAGACCCATGACTTCTCAGCAAATGCATTTTCTGCTTTCTTTTATTTACATGTATTTGCCTCAAGCCAGCCGATGAAAATGCGCACAATTTACACTCAGTCACGTTTCACATAGACATATGAAATATGTAAAGCTGACTGTGAAAAAAATGCACTCAGCTTAAATGATTGCAATCAGCTTAAATAATTGGGATCATCAGGGAATTGTGTAATACTTGTGACAGGCCTACAGTAAGAGAGGGTTTTGAGTAAGTGGCATCAGCAGTTTTTGTGATAATATTCTGGGTGCAGAGCAGACCCTCAACATGGCCACGGTGGTAGTTGGCTGGTCTTGTACCAAGATAAATCTCCCTCTGAACTGTGTGTGTGTATAGCACCTCTCTATCTCATTCCCAAAGAGATTTTAAAGCTATATCAGTGCTTCCACAGGCCTTGTAATAGAAGTGTTCCAGCTACATGCCAATTATACCTCCCACCTGCCCCTTCAGATGTGTGACCTTTCCTGAGTTTGATAAGAAGCAGGCATGAATTGGGCCATTTCTTTAGGACCATTCTTCATGAAATTTACACACAATGTAAAGGGCAACAGGCATTTTCAAATTGTCAAAAACTGAAAAATGACAAAAATTGAGATACAAGGTTTTCTTTCGACAACAGCGATATGGTCCTTCTGCTATTGTGGCTCAGGACAGTTGCTGTATAGTCATCGACCCACCCCACCCCTTCTTCCATCTCCTCCCAGAAGTCTGCAGGGCAATGGGGTATTCCCCCTAGCTCACCCCAGTCACTAGTTGCCAGATTGATGGAGCAACTTAGAATGCAGGGAGTTGGGAGTTTCCTCAATTATGCCAGCAATAAAACTCACTGACTCTGACTCCCTCTGCATCTTCTATCTGTGTAGTTACTGAGCCCTGTGTGCACTCGACCCTTACCTACAATTTTTCTCCTCCTGGGTCTTTTCGTCTCTGCCTACTGAAAGCAAAGAGGTTTTTGTGGAGTGAGAAGTGGAAGGTAAAGGAGAAGTTTAAAGCTTTAGTGATGTGTCTGAGTGAGGGAGTGCACTACATGCACATGCATTAGCTTTATATTTTGTTAAGCAGAAAGACAGAGAGAATCCAAGAATACTGCATTCCTTTAAATCAGATCCTGCTTCTCACCTTTAGGATAAGTGTGTTAGTGTCAGGGTCTTCTGATGTGCTATAGCAACAGCTCAGTAAGAGGAGAAGGAGCAGTACAATCACAACACACCCCCCAACACTAACTGCAAACAACATTGACCCAACACTTAGTCCAAACAGTACAATCACACAGTGACTCTAAAGAGCACTTATAAACACAGACTCCAAATGTTCGACCCGACATTCCTACTCTAAACAGGTCCACCAAACACACTTAACCCAGGCCTGTGTGTTGGGGTTGAACTGGCTGCTTTATGGCCCATGTTTGGGGTGAGAGTGTGTGGCGGGTTGGTGTGCGGTTTGTACTGCATTGCTCATGAGTAATTACTGAGCCTGTTTGAAGTGTGCACAACTGCAGCACAGAAATGAACAACAGGCTTGAAGTGCCGAGAGTGGGAGAGAGGCTGAAAAGGAGATTCAGGTCAAATAGATTTAAGTTTGTATGTACAGTTTAAAAAATAGAATAGTACATTAAGATTCTCTCAAATGCTATATGTTCTTGAACTGTAATGACTGAACTTTATACTCCAGCAAAGGACGGGGAAAAGCCTTTGTCTTACATTTTGGTCAGCGTTTCTTGTCTGCTTAGTCCAAAGAAAGAAGCATTGTAATGCTACTGCAGCCATCTAAATGCTATCACACACCAGACAGAAAACACCGCACTGCAGAGTGGAGAGTATGAACAGTGATATCACATAGTAAGCATCATAGAAAATGTACCAGTAGCAAAAAGGTACAAGGTCAAATAAGTTATAATGTGACTAGGATAGCATCAGTAGCTGAGGTGAAATCAGATGCTCAGTATTATTCTATTTATCTTAAGAACTTCAGATTGACTGTGTTTCTCAGTGTGCATTTTATATCACATCATCTACTATGGATTTGTCACCTGGGTTCAGTGCTTAAAATAATAACACTGTGTCGTCCACGTGATGCATCTGGCATGTGGTACCCTGTAACCGTAAAAGTCCTATGTGCAACTGCTTTTTCAGTGGTTTTCAATATAATGTAAATCAAAATAATATAACTTGAAATATCAAATCTGATTGCAATGCCTATCTCTAGTACACACAGGCCCAAGTGTGGGCCTGTGTGCAGATGTGAAACAGTCTAATGTAGGATAGTAGTTATTCTCTGTGGTATATGCTCCACTGTTTGTGTTTTAGAATTTTTCTCCCTGCTTGCATAGTCTGTAATGAAGGCTGGTCCAGAGTGTCATGAGAGCTAAGTCTGTGCTGATCAGTGTCCTGCTGTTTTTGTGTAAGCACTGAAGCAGAAGGGGAAAAGGGAGTAGATAACAGGTAGAATTATGTGGTAGAAGGGCAAGGGTGATGGGGTTAAATAACAGTGAACTGTATTTGTGTGTGTGTGTGTGTGTGTGTGTGTGTGTGTGTGTGTGTGTGTGTGTGTGTTTATACACAGTAGTGTGCAGAATTTTTTTTTTTTGTAAAACATTTTATGCAAAACATTTATCTTGACGTAAATTGTCTTGTGTATATTTGTGTGTGTGTGTGTGTGTGTGTGTGTGGGTGTGTGTGTAGTGCCACATTCTTTTGAAATTTTTGTTTTGTTTTTGACTCTTAATTTTGTCCCATCCCTTTCTGCTTCTCTGCTCCTATCATATACTGCTTTAAATTGAATGTGGGAGTCTGTATGACATTTTCCTGTTCCTGGTGACATCACTGCCCCCGTGTGGCAGCTACTCATAGACCTGCTAAAGGGGCAAGGAGAGACAGAGAAAGATGAAGATGGAAAGAAAAGGAGGCACATGCATCTCTGCTATGATGAACTGCTTCATAAAAGTTATATTTTGGGATGGATTAATACCAATACTAGTATCAGGTATCAGTCTGATACCATGCTTATTCACTTGTGCTCTTACTTATAAAAAATACTAATACCAACATTCCAGTATCAGATGGTAACGTGTGCCGAGTATATGCTGTCACACTAATGAACAAATGCAGTGAAGGAGGATCACACAGTGAGGTGTTAACAGACTCTGTGACAGTTGGACACAGTCACTGGTCACTTTAAACATTCTGCCTTGGCAAATCGCCACCAGACATACGCTGCATGATTTTAGCCCAATTTTAAACACACACAATCACATTCACAACCACTTCCCTAACACGGATGGAGACATCTGAGGCAAAAAGTCAGCATTTGCTACCAAGTTCATATATGCCAAATTTACTCTGTTTGACTGAATATAATAGCTAGGTAATTAAACATTAATACTGTGATTTGTTTTTGTAAAATAGGCTGTAGAGAGATTGTCTTATTGTGTACTTCACACATGCCTGACTTTAACTTCAGTGCACAGTGTGCCTTATTTAAAATTGTCTGTAGCTGTCTGTAGGGGCTGTGTTTGACATCGCACGCCAATCAGACCGCTTTCGTACAGTGTGACTAAATAGACCATAGGCTTTGCTTTGTCCATACACAATGGTCTATTTAAACAGACAGTGTGAGCCACCAAAGTAAGGTTTCTAAAATCGCACAATCTATGTCTGGATTCAGAGGACATTTAATCACAGCTCCACCAGACAAAAAGACTCTGAGAAGACATAATACTCGAAACGTGACCTCCTTGTATGCGTTAGACTCAGATGTGATTCCTGCTGTCACTGTGTTACAGAGTCTGTTGTTGAAAGAGACTGACGAGGAGCAAAATTATAAAACTTACAGCTGTACAGAAGCACTTTTCTGACAAAGCCCACTCTTATCCACTGCAGCGCTACTTGATCTAAGGTCACTAATGTGGCATAGCTAGCTAATGCACTTTGTTTAAAAAAAAAGCTAGATTTTAGTGGTTTATCTTTTAAGGTACATTGTACTCATGTACACTAACAACTACTTAAGTCTAAGTAGATTACATAATAGAGGTTCGGACTCTGTATTGGCAAGTACTAAAAATATGTACTCATACTCGTTCTGAAAAAATTGTATTGATGCATCCCTAGTTATATTAGTGTACTGAAATATTCTAAAGTGTCATGGTTTTGACTTTCATGAGTTTTTAGACATAGCAAAGGTAATTGAGAATCCCTATTTGATTTTATTTTTATTATTATTTTTATTTTTATTAGTCTTACTGCCCTTTCTATTTACAAGACTACCTTTTGATAAAGAAAATGTGGAAGCAAATTGGAATGAACCAACAGAGGCCATAGCGTTCCTGTAGTAGTTCTACGTAAGGCACTGCAATGTCTTCTAGACTAATAGAATGAGACAAAAAGAAAATCTTTGGAATTGCTAAAATGTGAAGATTCTCTTTTTGTCTCATTCCAAAATGAAGAGTAGTGTGTGTATGTGTGGGTTCGAAGGGTACAAAGAGAGAGAGGGAGAGCTCAAGAGTAAGGATGTGTTTTTTTTTTTTCTGATTGCATGGTATTTAGCTTGTTAAAAAATGCTGAAGAAGAAATCTGTTATTGAGGCCACTCAGACCAGCATTGCAGCGGAGATTCTTAAGTCATACACACTCTCACGGTCACTCTCTCTCACGCACACACACTCTTGCTCTCTCTCACACACACTCACACATTGACTCACACACAGCCCACTCTCTCTCTCTCTGTCTCTCTCTCTCTCTCTCTTTCTCTCTCTCTCTCTCTCTCTCTCTCTCTCTCTCTTTCTGTTTCTCTTTCTCTTTCTTGCTCTCTCTCACACACATACAAAACATGCATTTTTTTAGGCTAAGTGGGAAAAATTTAGGTTGTGTTTCTTGTGCGTTGTGTGTATGTGAGAGAGAGAGAGTGTACACCATTCTCTAGAGTATCTGGGTCTGTTTAAGCGCTACAGATGCTGAAAAATGTCCAGCACTGTGAACTCCTCTCCAAATAAATATTTACTGATTATGATCTGTCAAACACTCTACGGCTCTTTATTTACTTAAATAAACCTTCACCATGCTGGTTCTTTCTGAATGGCTTATGTGCATTATGTATGTGGTGATGTGAGTATGGGGGTGCTGTGCTTGCCAGAGTGTCCAGCAGGTTCTTCATTCTGCTAACAGAGTAATTAAAATGTGATTATTAATGAAATTTGCTTTTAGAATACTGAGAACAGATTTCTTCTGCGCTCCCCCTGCAGTTTCATCTGCAGATCTGTATGAGTGAAGATCTTGGCACTGATGAGATCCAAGTCAGGCTTTATTTCAACTGTTCAAAACCGCTTGTTTATAGTCATTTTAATCGATAAATTTTGAATCAATAATTTATAAATTATACATATAAATGAATATGAATGTGAATGAATCATGTCGTTTGAGTATGTTCTGTAGGTTAGTGTTTCTAGACAGTTCATACTCAATTTTAACTTTCTTTGAAATTGATTTTCAGTGGGTTGCTTCTCTTGCATATTGCCTATAGAATGAAATCGTAAATAATACCATAAACCAAAAAGCCTGTCATGTGTAGCATGCAAAGCAAGCATTTTGTAATTGCGGTTGTATTTCATGACTGTCCTCATTGGACCTGACACTGAAGTCTAGTCTTCATTTTTAACCTTGCAAATTTAAAGCAGAGATATTTTTCTGAGTGTACGGTGATTTAAGCTGGCTGACCCCTCTTGTTGGTGTTATAACTCAAAGCAGTTCAGGAGTGATTATACCTCCCAGCACTTGCAGACCTGCTTACCTCATGTCCTCTTTTTAAGACGTGCTGGTATTTGCTGATTTGGTATACCATGGTTGTGAACATGACAATGTTATTATACACACTTTAAAACACTGCCACTACATTTTAGTCAGAAGTTGCAGTTTCGCTGGAGATTTTTGATACTCAGAACAGTTCTGATTTCACAAACATATTAATACATGTATGTTTGCAGTCACAAATTGTGCAAATATGAATTAAAAGGCATGAAAGCACACTAAACATAACCCTACGTAAGAATATAGTTTTGTTTAACTGACATGGCACATTGGTAATGGGCATTAACAAAGATTAGTACTACTGTTAAAGTTTCTATATTAAGCATTGTTATATCATGATGTACGATTGTTTGTGGTAAGATCCAGAAATGGCTGGTGTATCCTGTACATTATTTCATGTTAGTGCCTTGTTGTATGTTTTGTAGAGTATATGTACTACACTCTTAAAAAGGATGGTTCTTTAAGGGTTCTTTCGTGAAGAAAATGGTGCTGTATAGAACTATGAACACTTAAAGAACCCTTTGCCTGATTAAAGGGTTTTTTGTCTGTGTGTGTGTGTGCTCTAAGGTCAGTACGCTGGCGCAATACGGCTGCCGCTTTACATCGGTTTTTGTTTGTTTTGTATTGTTTGTGTGTATGTTTTGATGTTTCCCTGCTGGCTGAGGAGTTTGCCATCATATTCACTGAGATAGCGTCCAAGAGCAGTTTTCCAACTGTGGCTCAGAGGCTTCTTGGGCTGGCTGTTTGGGTGATGCTACATCACAGCTATGATGCAGCCTGGACCAGCTGCTTGAGTGACGCTGTATTGCGGCTTTGAGGCTCTCTAGACCAGGGACCAGATCGACGCTACATCGCAGCTGTGGGGCTGCCTGGACTGGACAGTGTTCAGCTGTATAAGCAGCGCTACGCCACAACTACAAGGCCTCTTGAGCCGGCTGCCTAAGCAACGCTACATCGCAGCTATGTTGCTGCCTGGGCCGGCCGCTTGGGTAACCCTATATTGCAGCTATGAGGCTGTCTGGACTGGTGGTGTTCAGCTGCATGAAAATGCTACCCCTTCGTGGCTAAGGACATTGTCGGCTGTCAAGGCTTCCTGAGCCGGCCTGTGTGATGCACCCTAGTGGCGGTGTGAGACTTTCCCCCACAGCTAAAGACTCTTTCTGGGCTAGCAAAGTGACTCTATATAGTGGTCAGTGGAAAACAGTGGAATACAACACACACGTGTACAATATAGTTTGTTTATGTACATGATATGTTAGGGTTTGAGTTGAGTTTCTGTTAAGGTTTGAGTTATCCCCTTATGGACTTTCTGGGACAGCCTGGAGGCCCACTATCCCAAAGTGGATGGGGGATTTGGTGGGTGGGTGGTTTGTCAGGGAGTATCTAATGCATGGAGATAAAATCAGCCACAGTGAGACCCTGCTGCAGTTCAGCGGCAGGTGAGCCAGGAATTCCTGTTATCTATTGTATATCTCTCTCCCTTTCTCTTTTGCTCTCTCTACCCATTGTGCTTTTTTCCCCCCTACTCTCTCCGTCTCTGATCACGCCACTACTTCTACTTCTCCTCTTCAGGGAGTGATCATTAACCCTTTAATGTCTTAAAAAAAAAATCAGCAAAAAGCCATTTATTACTGCCATTTAATCTGCTCTTCTGCTTTAATAATGTAAGCAACATGCAACGTCTCTATCCCATTTTTGCATTTATTATTATATATAAAACACTTGATCCAACAAAGGCAAAAAAAGTTTTCTTTTGCCTGTGTGTCTTAAACTACCTTCAGCAAGTAAAACCCGAGTAAAAATATGCTTCACGTTTAGAGTTGCTTTTTATTGTTTCTCTATTGGAACAAGTCAATAAGACCTTTAGGGGCTCAAATATCATTCGGAATGTGAACTCATGCTCACTCAGAAATTATCCCAGTGCATTCAACAATAAAAGCAGTTTTGTCGTCCTTTTCTATAGTAAAATAAAACACAGTAGCACCCACAGTTCTAGTTCCACATGCTGATCCATTTCGCTATGCCCAGTGTGCTCACACTTGTTAAAACTACTCTTGGGCCATATTTTAATAAATTAAAGACGACATCACCAAAATGTTTGAATGTGTCACTGACAGGTTTGATGTGGTTAAGGAACTGTATGAGAGCTAGTGTTCCTTTTGGTGTAGGTGCAGTGGACAGAGGGAACAGCTGTAGCCTATATTCCAGTTATGAATATGTTTCATTTTCTTAGATCTTATAAAATGATTCATTTAAGGTTTATAATTTTTTGTTAGTGGTTAAACCTACCTGAGTGTCTGTGAGCCCATTTCAGTTCCATTTATCATCACAAACACATAGGCCCTCCTCTCCTCTATGTTCTGCTGGCAGAATTTCTCTACAGGTTGAATATGGGTCTGCTGTGTCCAAGCCCTGAACATAAACTGCCTTTTCCTCTTCATTCTGCCTGTGACATATATGGGCAAGAGGGCACAGTTTTCCAGAAGCACCTGGGGGAGCAGTGGCAGTAATGATAGTGCTTCAGGCTACTCTTGATTGATCTCATGCTGGATACTGTTTTGCTATGTTGTTACTGGACCCATGAGCCCACATGATGCCAGGGTTTATTTGAGCAGCTGTTCTACTTAACATTTGTGAGAGGAGCTGTGCCGTTTTGCTTTCAGTGTGAGTCTTATTTCTTGACTTTCTCTTCTGTGTCCAAGCAAAATAAATGTACACCTGTACAGAATTTATAGATCGTATTACATCACCCATCTCTAAACAGGAGAGAAAATGCTGGGCTTAACTCTGCTTCCCCTTAAGTTAAGGGGAGGATTTAGAAAGAGCTCTTCTGACTTCTCCCCTCTCCTGGAGAAGTCAGAGCTCCATTCCTGATCTCCTCTATCTGTTCATTCTCTCCAGACAGGTAGTCTTTTGCTTAGAAGTCCAGTACAAAAGGTGCTGTTTATTCCAGTATTTCTAGAAGAGAGGAAAAAGAGACGGACGCTTGCATTTATGGTTAGATGACAGGAAAGACTTTTTCCTGGCATGCATTCCGAATAATCTGTTGACATGGATGTGGCTTCTGATGGTAGTTTTGGAGTCCTGGTGACCTTAAGCCTTCACAACTCATGTAAAAGTGGCCCAAATCCAATCTTTTTCTTCATATGTGATGCAGGTATGTTATCTGTGTGGCAGTGTGAACAACAAAAACACATTGAATCTGACATTTTTAATTCCGATTTGGGACACTTTCATAAACTGAATCTGATACGTAACCGATACGTGGTAATGCAGCATAGTCTGAACAGCCAGATCAGAATTCAAGTAACATTTACGTTAATGCAGCTCAACATTCAGCATAGTTTTGCACTGCTGAGACCTCAAAAGCATTTGGTGTTATGTTTCTGTACAAACAAAATTAGAAGAGGCATATCCAAACCAATCCGTGTTTGAAGAGATTTTGAAAGAAATGGCCAAACATGGCAATAGGAGAAAGAGGCTGCAGGGTAAAAGTTAAAAGTCTGAAAGCAACGTTTAAAGAAAGCAAGGTTGCGAACCAAAGAAGTGGCCATCGTCGGACAACATGCCCTTATTACAGCGAGTGTGAACCTGGAACTTCTTATTAGCTCCTGCGATGCTGGCAAAGATTAAACTTTTTTTGCCTCCCTTACCATCCTTCTTACTCTGCATGGGGGCAAAATAAACTTTGGTCCTCGCCCAAATTCCTCACAGTTCCAGTTAAATGGAACTTTTTTCCAGTCAACTGCCCTAACTGTAGATGGGTATTTTCAGGTGAGTAGCTGTTTTTGTCTTTTTTTTTTTGTTTTTGTTTTTTTTAAAGCCATTCCGTTACTTATGAAGTATGCTTGGCGCTATAAACAGCTATGTTATACAGTTTTAGCAGATTTTTGGGCTGTGCAATTAATTTGTGAGAATAGTATTTAAAGCGCAATAGGGTTTATGGCAGTTGAAAAGTATGCAGAAATGTTGCAAAGTGGAGCTGTATAATTAGCAGAGCAGAAGACTGTGTCAGCAGGGTCTTTCTTTTTAGCTGAAGCTGATCTGAGGCATTATTTTCCAGAACTGTCCTTTCTTGAGTGAGAGGGAAGAAAAGAGAGGGGAAGGTTAAGAAAGAGATCTTATGACTCCTGGAGGAGTCGGAGCTCCACGTCTGTTCTCTTCTACCTGTTCATTCTCTCCAGGCAGGTAGTCTTCTGCTTAGAAGTCCAGTACAAAAAGTACTGCCTATTCTAGGGCTCCTAGAAGAGAGGAAAGAGAGGCAGGAGGGGAAATAGAAAGGCAGACTTGGCAATAATTTGCATGGTATTCCACACCCCGCTGCCCAATCTGCTGCCCCCCACTCAACAACCCCTCCCACCCCCACCATCCCATCCAACTTCTCCAGACCCCCAACAACCTTTGCTTTGGTAGTGCTGTGCCATGTCATTGTGTACCACATGCACATAGGAAGGTGCTGAACCTCAGATTGTGCATGAGGAAAGATGAAGATGAGGAATGATGTTCATTATTAGGAAGAGCTTTGATGTAGCCTTGTGGGGAAGGCCATCTCTCAGTGTCGGGGGTCTGGAAGTTATTCAGACGCTTCCAGGCACTGCAGGTGTGTTCTGTTTTCTGATCACTGTTTACTGGCTCCACCAATCATAGAGCGGCAGGGGATTTTAAAGACCTGTGACTGGTTGTTTGCTATCTCTAAGTGTTGAGGTGATAGTGTGCTGTCATAACATAACACAGAAATGAAAGGCCCTCACTGACCTTGCACAGACAGTGCAGCATAAAATGTATTTTTCTGCCCATGCAGCTGTTTGTCTGAGGGGAGTGATCTATATAAATCCCTACTGTGTTTGAAGTGATGATGTTTTGTTCCTTTGTGAGCTGACTGAAATTTTGGTTTTTGGAATCCAATTGAGCAAATGTTTATCGTTTTCTCTCTTTCTCTCTCTCTCTCTCTCTCTCTCTCTCTCTACATCTCTCTCTCTGTTTCTCTCTCTCTCTCTACATCTCTCTCTCTCTCTCACTTTTTCATTTCTCTCTCTCTCTCTCTCTCTCTCTCGCTCTCTCTTGCTCACTCACTCTTATTTATATACATTTTAGCAAAGCTGTGTTGAGACTTTGTGATGTACATATGAACCAGCAAATTACAGGGTGCTGCGATTGTTTAGCCATTGCTACTTTATCTGGTTAAAAAAATACTTGGCATCAGGGATGACATTTTCATGATTTTTGGTATTTGAATACTGATTGTTTTTTTTTTTAAATGTGTATTATTCCCAAAAAGAAATATTATATCAGTCATTTCATTCAAAGCACCAACCTTCCATAGCAGCCTTTTTCATCTATAAGGTTTATTTTTGTCATATAATCATGAACCTTTTATTATACCTTTTCATTATATAACACTATGTCATGTAGAAACATTTGTCATAGTATAGCCTAATTTACCCCAAGTTCATCAGTGGATTTTTCTATGTTAGTGCCAAGCTAATGTTGATGTATCTACAGGTTATTGAACAAAGTTGCATTCTTGTGTAGTGTATGTTTAGAATGTTTCATACACATGTGGTTTCTGACTAAAAGCACATTCTCTACTGTTCTATACTGCTCACTCAGTCAAAAACTGAACTCTACTAGAAAGGTTCTGGGAATCATATAATATATTTGAAAGACCTATAAGAACCGTATTGGCATGGTATATTTTCTGTAAAGTCTACATGTGGTGTCTACTACTAATACTGTTTGCATTCCATGGTTGCACTTATACCTGCTACATTAGACTCTTTATTTCGGGCGTCTCTGGCGGACATAGGTTGTGTCTAAAACCATGCAAAAATAAATAAATAAATAGTATGTCAAGAACAGTACACCACAAATAGAAGCTCATTCATTAGTATAGTTTGTGTAGTATGGTAGAATGTAGGTTTTGACGCGCTGTAGTCTTTCTTCACTCTGCACACATACACAAAATCGATAGCACCTTTTTAGTTGTGCATCTTCAGCCAACCCTACTGTTTTGTTTTCAGGATTCTGTTTGGTCTATAGTTAAAATTAACATGTACAGTTTCCTAGTCATTCTTTAAGTAATATTTGAGAAAGGCATTGTGTTTCAGAAGTTGACATTTTGGTTAAGAAAGTAGCTGATTGAATCACAATTAAAATGCCGAACATACATGCACAGTTGGGATCAAATCATTGTTAAATTAATTCATGATTTTAAGCTAGTGCGTATGTGCGTGGTGCATGTGTTTGTATGTGCGCTGTGTGTGGCATGGTGCAATCACTCTGAAGGCTTGCCCTTGTCTTCGTGGGTGGTACAATCCTTTGCACCATTGTAGGATCCCATCAGGCTAGCTCCTATAAACACACACTCTAGGAACCTGCGCATGTACACACACTGCTTTTTCCTCTTCCTCTGAACATACACAAGCGTAAGATAAAAGGGTGCTCTCAGCGGGTAAAGAGGCACTCAAGCACACTGTGCTCACTACTGCATGTGTTGACAAATTGGGCAGCTCAGGAGGCTCTTTATCTCCCCACACAGCCTCTGTGTCCACTGAAGCCCTCTATCCCCTAACAACCAGACCTCACCTAACAACTGTCCCCTACAAAATCACCCTCAGCCCCTGACTGACTGATCATGTATGTCCATCTGAAGATTTTTACACACTTGCAGCTTGCTCAACCCTGCTATTCTACTGCTAATTACCTTCTAAAGTTTATATCCAGATGTCTTTGTCTGGTGTCAGAATAGTATACCGGTGTTCAACTTTGAACTTGCTTTAAAGTTTAAATGTTTAGTTAAACTTAATTCCTCATTCCTTTGGTCACAAATTAGAAGTCTGTAATACCTGTGTCGAATTTAATGGCAATATTTCAACAGGAACATGTCTTTGCTGATTTCTTTACTCCTACTTAAAAGTCTTCTCTCCTCCACAGCAGTCTACTGTGAACCTGTCCAGGGGCCTTTGAAGTGCCATATGTGTGTATGAAAGCTAAGTCATCGTTTTGGAGATTGCACCATGTCCCATTGATGAGGGCTGTCAGGCTGCTCCTCTTGTACCATCGCAGAAAGAAATTGAGTAGCAGTAAACCTGCTTTTCTTATGGTCTGATTGGGTGTATTTCATTTATTGTTTGAATGCTCTGTTTAAGATAAACAACCTGTAGTGCTGTAATTGAGTCTGCTCTTATAGCTCAGCTTTATGCATCATATACAGAGAATGCACTCTGGGTTGATGGGTCAGCAGAAGTCTCCAGCTATTAACTTTGTATTAGGAGCCTTTCCTGGTGTTACTTTCAGTCTTTGAGTGTGTAGAGACTAGCTGTCACTGGTCTTCCAAATTTTTCATTGGTTATTTTAAATATGCTATGTTATCTTCAGCAGGATTCCTGCAGGTTAAATGACTGCTAAAATGGCGAATAAACAGTGAAAACTCATGGCCTCAAGCCTTTAATCCTCACAAATTACAACCCCATTTCCAAAAAAATGTAAATAAAAACAATATGCAGTGATGTGCAAATAATTTAAACCCTATATTTCTTTGAAAATAGTACGAAGACAACATATCAGATGTTGAAACTGAGAAATTTTATTGTTTTTTTTAAAGATATCTGCCCATTTTAAATTTGATGAAAAATATGATAAAGGAGACCCCGAACTGCTGAGAGCTAAAATCCTATATAAAACAAGAATGGGAAAACATTTCACTTTCAAAACTACAGCAATTGGTCTCCTCAGTTACCGAACGCGTACAGAGTGTTGTTAAAAGAAGAGGTGATGAAACACGGTGGTAAACATACACCTGTCCCAACTTTTTTTAAACGTGTTGTTGGCATCAAATTCAAAATGGGCATATATTTTTCAAACAACAATAAAATTTCTCATTTTCAACCTTTGATTTGTTGTCTTTGTACCATTTTCAATGGAATATAGGGTTTAAATGATGTGCACATCATTGCATTTTGTTTTTATTTACATTTTGCATAGCTTCCCAACTTTTTTGGAAAAGGGGTTGTAGACTGTAAACTGTAATTCCCAGGGCCTTTGGAGGAAAAACAGCCTCACATCATCACAGACCCTCCACCAGGCAACAGTGGGCATCTTTTTATGCCAAACCCACCTTCAGTGTTTGTTGCCAAAAAGCTCAATTTTCATTTCATCTGACCATAGAACACAGTTCCAGGCCCAGTAGCATTTATCGAACTCCAGGTGCTTTGATGAGAAGAGAGGCTTTTCCTGGCTTTCCTTCCAAATAGTCTGTTGGCATGGAGGTGGCGTTTGAGGGTAGTTTTGGAGACTTGGTGACCCCATGATGGTACCTTTTTCTGTAACTCTCCAACCATGATCTTTGGGGATTTTTTTGCCTCTCTTTCTTTTGCCTCTTCTAGGGGTGCAAATAACTGTGGCACATGTGGTTTTGTGAATAAAATTGTCATAATAAATTTACTTCAAAAAAGATTAGATTTTTCTTGTTTTTTCAGTGTGAGATTAGACTAATTCACCAAAAGTTCAATTTCTTACAACCCTTTTTACCATTTTTACCAGAAGTGACAGTAATTGTCAAGGGGACTGTATAAAATCTGATCAAAACTTCATTTCATTTACTTCATAGATGATGGCATGGTAAGGTTATGTTTCTTACAGTCTTCTTTCAGAGCATCCAAATAATACTTGCTGTTATTCCTGCATCACTAACGGAAACACTGTGATGTTAATAGGTGCGTATGGAGAAATTGTAGAGAAAATTTGAAGAAAAAAAAGTGGCGTTGTCACAGTATGAGTTTTAGACGTGCATAGGTCAAGACATGATGTGAGTAGGGGTAGTAAGACCAGTAGGGGTGAGTAATATGGCAAAAATGTAAAATCATGATACTTGAAGACATTATCATGATAAGTATTACAATACTTGTTGTTTTTCTGAGGTTTGATAAGTTGGAAAAAATACCAGTAGTAACACATTTTAAAAACCCCTATGATTTTTATTCAGTGTTTCATACTACACTTCACTATATCTAATTAAAAAAAAATAATTATGGTCTTTTTATAATCAGACCTAGGGCTGCTGTACAACTAGGTACTAGGGCTAACTGACTCCCCAGAAATGGCGCACAGCACAGGGGAGCTCCGATTCGCTAGCGTCATAAAAAAAAATGTCTTGATGGTGGGATTTTGGACACTTGCACCAGCTGTTCCTGTGACTTTTTAGCTGTAGTCATAAACTGTTTTCCTGGCAGACACATTAGGGTTGTGGTCTCTCAAACCAGTCCTAAGGGCCCCTCAGACAGTCAGCATATTTCCTCTATTGTAAGTTATGTTGGATAAAAAATTTGACCATCTGTGGAACCCTGAGGACTGGTTTGAGAATCACTGAATTAGCATGGTAGCTGGGACTGAGCCATCGAAACCTGATAACAGCAGTAGCTGCCTGATCTAGTACTCTGTGGATATTCTGGATTATCTAAGGTCAGTAACTGCTTTCACAGACGTGGTAGGATTCTGTCAGTATCATGGGGCTATAGGAGTGCAATACAAATTGTTGACCTGTGTTGCTGCAAGGAGAGGGAAAATGACAACTTTAATGTGGGCATGGTATTTGTATTACTGGCTGTACCACACAGTATGTCACTATGTGACTTTGTTGGTGCTTGAGATTTTAAAGAGGTGCATGAGGAGTATCCATAGTTCCTTGGCATTATGCCATTAGGAAAAATTAAATAGAGCTATGATTATTTTGATGTGTCTGCTTGCTTTAACTTAGTGGTTTTCAAAGCAGTGCTCAGGTCCCCCCAGACAGTCCACATTTTTCCTCTTTCACTATGTTTTGTAAGTGAGGTTGAAGGAAAAATATGGACTGTTGTTGGGGGTGGGGGGGGCCTTGGGGAGTGATTTGAGAACCACTACTTTAACATATCCTGAAGAGAATAGGCAATGTGTTGATGTTCAGGTGGTCGACATAAAAACATTTATTAAAAATAGTCACATTGAAATACTGTTTTCAGAGCAGTTTGAAGCTTTATGCACCTGACACTCCTTTTAAATACTTTTATTCTTTTCTAGGGCTTTTGAGGTGGCTTATTAACACTGGATGTGTTTTCATATAAAATATCAAATAAAATATTAACAGCAGAATTTTTTCTGTGACAGTTTTTTGTGAGTGACAGCACTGCTCAATTTAGCTCACAAGTGACAACAGCAATGAAAATGTCTTTGAAAAAAAATACATTGTTTCATTAACTACCATTCAAATTAGTTACCATTTTGGAGATACAAGAAAAAGAGGAAACCCACACCAGCAGGATCTCAATAATGCACAAACGTTTATATTTACAAACTGTCTATTTATTAAGTAATATTAAATGTTTGCTGTTACACATTATGTGTATAAAGTAAACGTGTGTGAGGTAAAGAGATTTATTTATGTAGGTCTAAGTTAAACAGCTCAGCAGACAAACAGGCTATTCCGGTAATATTCAGAGTTAGGCTTTATTAGTGGATTCACTATAAAACTGCAACACACAAAGTAAACAATATGGCGTTTGAATGTCTATTACAATCTTCAAATGCATGTGTATAAGTAGAGCTGGCCTGGGCTGTATTAAAGCCAATGTGGGAATTTGAATGTACAGCTTGGCACCAACGTAGAACTGCTAGAGGCAAAACTCTGGCTACTTATAAAGTGAAGATTTCATAATTAAACATTGCAATATCATGATAGAAGTGGCCATAAGAAAGTCATGATTTGCTCAAAGCAGCATCAAAGATTTCTGTCAAAGAAATTAATTTTGACCTTGGTTTTGTAAACTATTTGGCCTTCCAGTCCTTGTGCCGTCACTCCTCAGGGGCCTGAAGTAAAAGATTCCAAAAGGTTTCGGAACTCATCTGTGGGATGGAGTCATTTCTTATCGGAAGACTGGGGCATTCCGGACTACTCTGGAGAATTCTCCTTAATCCCAACGGCATGGGAGTGATTATGGCTGCACTCCTGGGCCATTAGATCAGGCCAGGCCTGGTGGTGAAGATTATTATTTAAGAATCAGCTAAACCCTTAGAAAGTATAGAGTTCCACAGACATTTATCAAAAGAAAATGTTATTTTTGGCCTTGTGTGACATACTTTAAACGCTCATATAACATGCAGTGTATGTTGGTACCAAGCAGGCGATTTACACACCCATCACAGCCCTCTGTGTGTGTGTGTGTGTGTGTGTGTGTGTGTGTGTGTGTGTGTGTGTGTTTGTGCACGCCAGAAGGAAAGAGAGAGCTGTAGTAGTGATTAGTTATATAAAACAGTTACATATGCAGATATATGTATATACAGTGGTATTTTAGGAACTTAGAATGTACAAGGAACATACAAGAGTTTCTCTGGATGGTTTGGTGACCTCTCACTACACTAAGCATCCAACATCTCATCTATACCCAAGAGGTACACAGGAAATAGCATGACATCACATCTTATTAGGTCTTCCTTTTAGCTGTTGGTTGGAAGCTCCATGACTGTCTCATTGGATTGCTTGTCGGCTTCTCAGGTTGTGGAGCAAAGTCAAGTGTGTGTGTGTGTGTGTGTGTGTGTGTATGCATGTGTTTTTGTGTGTCTGTGTGTCTGTCTGTGTGTCTGTCTGTCTGTCCGTCCGTCTGTCTGTCATTAATTTTAAGTTTAGGGTAAAGGTTAGGGTTAGGCTAGTAGTTTTTCTGCTTAAGGTTTGGGTAAGTCTCTAGGAAATTAATGGAAGTCTATGTAATGGCCCCACAATTCACAGACACAAGATGTGTGTGTGTGTATGTGTCTGTCTGTTGGTATGCCTTTTTTTGGGTATCTAAACAATACAATGAAATTATGTGTGTGTTTTGTAGGTGCTGTATTGCTTATATAATGGTTGATGGTGTGTGTTGTAGGTGCAGTGATGCTCGTCAGTGTGCAAGGCATTGCTGTTAATGTGGATCCTGTTCTGTCCACTTGGTTGCTGCACCAACCTCAGAGACCCAGTGCCAGTCGGCAGACACAGCAAGTAAGACCATCTGTCTTTAGTTCTCTCTGTATTAAATTCAATTGAACTTTATTGTCGTTATACATATATGGTGGTAGAGTATACGAAACACATTAGGGTTACTTCACTGGTGCATAAACATAAAGACAGGGACATTAGTGCACATGCACTGGGATACCTGGGATAACAGACAATATGTATACACACAATAAGCACAAAAAATAATAACGGTACAGTACAATAAACAGGCGATAAATACATAATAAAGTAGAGACACAGAAACACAGACATGTCTGCTGATTGGAGAGTGGAGACAAATAACTGCTTGCTTATGTGCTTTTAGCAGTTCTGAGACCTGCAGCTGTAGCCTGCAGAAAACCCTGCTACTCTTCTCAACTAGTGACTAGTGTGCTTGTCCCACAAGGGGGAGGGAAGGATTGTGTGCATATATGCGTGCAAGCGCCCACCGCTAGCTTTGATGAAGTGTGCTCTAGTAGTGCCAGGGTCGGGATCCGCCTCTACAGAATGTTTCTTTTGCTGTAGGACGAGGAGGTGAAGGACTGAAATGAGTGATAAGAGAACCAAATGTGAAGGAGAGGGTGCTGGGATGACAAATGGAAAGGAGAAAGAAATGAAAAGAGAGAGATAAGAGGGAATGAGACCATGACTGCCAGTGCAAGGCATCAGTGCCATGCAACTATGAGACAGAGAGGAAGAACAAAACAAGAGTCAAGAACCTATCACTATAACAGACTTTCTGACTGGAATTTGGGCTAGTATTAAGGGTTCTAATCAAACAATTGGAGCTTGTAGCACTTAATATTGTAACAATTTCCCAATAATATAACAATCCCAGAAATGTAACAAAATTTTGCACTTAACTCTAATTCTAAAACACAATAATGTAGTAAATTGCTGAATAATGTAATAGAATGTCTTAATCATTATTGTGATAACATTTTACCAATAATTTAATACCTTATTACATTTACCTCATTACATTTTCAGGTTAATCATTTGAGGTACCATATTAAATAACTGAAAAGTTACTGTATGGGTGACCGTTTATTTTGAGTGATCCTTTTTAGATTAAATAAACACTCAACAGACTCTCTGCAACATAGCAACATGTTGATGATGTAGCAGCAGTAAAGCATCTGAATACATTTAATAGATTATCAAAGTGTTAGTTATATCTTTAAGTTAGTCATTTGTAGAGATGAAACGGTTACCGGTTTCACGGTAAACCGCGATAAAATTAATGACGGTTAGTAGTACCGTACTTTAAAGTATCGTTAAAACCACGGTCGATTACCGCGGTGTGAAAACTCGGAGATTCGGAGATATTTCAGCCTTCTAAGAAGACCAAGTCTGACGTTTGGTCATATTTTGGGTTTTATAAAGATGCAGAAGGAAAGTTAATTGAAGATGACCACCCTGTCTGCAGAACATGCCGAAAGAAAATAGCGGCGAAAGGGGGCAACACATCAAACTTTGAGTCATTTCGCGACCCCCACCCGCTACTTTTTAGAGAATGCAAGGTTAACTTGAACGTAGAGAGTCCGTGGGGACTTCGAAATAGAAGAAATGTCACGGTTTGTGTGGTTTAACTTGCGCTTATGGTTCGTTAATCATATAAAATGAAGCTTTTAGCGTCAAAAAAAAAGAAAAACAATCGGTGAATCAACTGTGAATCGAAACGAAAGCTTTTAACACATTTCTGTGGAGCAGAGTCTCCAAAATGAGCTCTGAGTTAACAGTCACACGAGCTCCTGAACGAGACGCTGCAGAGGTTCAATCTGCGCAGCTCCCCTTTCTCGTCTCGCTTGCAGTGTTTACTTTCTGAGAAGAGAGTAACACCGTCTCAAATCACTCAGTGTCCCCTACATAGTGCGCTACTGTTCAAACGAACACGATCATCATTAACAAGCAGCTGAGTTTTAAATAGGGGATTTGTAACCTGTTGTTAATGTTGATTATAGATGACTTAGTCGAACGTTTCACGCACTCTTTGGGTGAAGGATTTGCTATTTCATGATCCACGAAGTGCACTACATGGGGAAGATAGTGTGCTTTGGGACGGGACCATGCGCGAGTAAACGCTGTGTGCTGATTTTAGGAAAAGCAGAGTTTCAGAGATTAAACTTTAGGAGTGTTTCTGCCGCAGCTCAGATGCGCGCTAATTTTAAGTTATGTTTTAGTTTTAAAATGCTTTCAGAGAAGCAGCTCCACAGGTGAAGACACACTGTGAGTTCTACACTGTCTGCAGCTCACAGCACGGTCACGCAGTTCCTCTGTGATTTTGGCTGTTTTTTCCTGGTGCGCTGTGTTGATTAGGGGTACAGCGCCACAATGGCACAATAATGCTGCAGTTGCAGTTCGGACAGAAATCCCCCAAGCGCAGCACTTCTTAGAAGTAGTAATTTTCCATTAATACCCACCTCAGAGTTGGTCCAGATTTAATTCTCTATGTAGGGAAATCCCTAGTTATTGTAATTAATAATAATAATAATAATAATAAGAAGAAAAAGAATAATAACAGTAATAATAATAATAATAATGATAATAATAACAATAATAATAATAATAACTGTAATAATAATACATTTGCTATTCTTTTGTTTACAGAGTATTACAAGTATTGTAAGTAATACAAAAGTAATACTAAAAATGTATTGACCTTATTTTTTAATGTTTATGCAAACAAAAAGTGCATATTGCTGCCAATTCTATTTGTGTCAATATAAAAGTTGGTGAAACGAGTTTCAGTTTGTGTATCAGTATTTATTTTTTTATTTATTTTACTTTTCAAAACATTTGAACAATATCGCGATAATACCGATAATCGTGATAATTTTGGTCATGATAATCGTGATGAAATTTTAATATTGTTTCATCTCTAGTCATTTGTAATGCTGTATTACATAATTGAGAATGTATTATATTTGAGTGACCATATTTTACAGATGGATGATGTAATACTTTTGTATTTACCATGTTTATTTTCAGGCCACATTCTATCATTTTTGCATTGAACCTGAGAATATTGTAAGTGTTCCTTCAACAAGTACCAAAGTTAGAGTATTCTGTATCCATATTAACAGTATTAACCCTGTGTGCACACTGCCAGCAACAAAAACACTGAGGCAGGCAGAAGTCATTACATTTAATGAGAGGCTGTGGTGCTAATATGAATGCTTTTTGAGACAGATATAGGTCAGTATTAACAAAGTGAGTTTAATTGTTTAGCCTGTTAAGCATTTTTGGACAGCTAGAGTATTGAAATAAAAAGTTCAATTTATAAACCCTATTTCCAGAAGAGTTGGGTCATTTTGTAAAATGCAATAAAAACAAGAATCTGATTTGTTCTTTTGAACCTGTATTTACCTGACAAAAGTACAAAGAAATTACTTTTAATGTTTTGGCTGACCAACTTGATTGTATTTTGTAAATAGAAAAATTATTTTTTCATTTGACGCCTGCAGCACTTTAAAAAAAAAAGTTGGGACAGAGGAAAATAAGAATGAACAATTTATAGAATATTCAAGTTACACTGTCTTCAAACATTTCACAATAAGCAGGTCGATTGGCAACAGGTGAGATCATTGTGATGGGGTACAAAAGGAGCATCAACCAAAGGCTCAGTCTTTGCAAGCAAAGATGGGTTGGGGCTTATTTGTGAGAGAATTGTTAAAAAGTTAAAAAAAGAACATTTCTCACCACAAGAACATTTTTCAACACAATCTCAGTCTGTGTAGGGCAAGGCATGACCTTTGAACCCTCAGAACGCATTGCATTAAAAACTACCATGCTACTGTGTTATATAGCCACAGAGACTCGGGAGTACTTCAGAAAACCTTTATCACTTGATGCAGTTAAGCCGCTGCACCGAGAAATGCAACTTGAAACTCTTATTACACAAGGAGAAAGCCATACATGAATTCTATGCAAAACCACTGCTTAGTTCTCTGAAAGACAGTGAACATGTGTGCTGTGTCCATGTTTCAACTTGTTTTTAGGAAAAAAGACAGAAGAGACGACTCAGACTTCTGTCAGCGAAAGGTGCAAAGCTAACATCCGTCATAGTATGGGGGTGCATCAGTGCCCATAGCATGGATGGATGCTGAGGCATATTTTGGGATTTTAGAGAGACATGCTGCCATTTAGATGACATTTTTTTCCTGGGCCGTCCATGGTTATTTCAGCAAGACAATGCCAGGATTCATTCTGCAAGTGCTGCAACAGCATGGCTTCATGGATACAGAGTGCGTGTGCTTGACTGGCTTGCCAGTTTAGATCTGTCTCCTATTGAAAATGTATGGCGCATCATGAAGAGCAGTGGTAAACATGTATTGCAGCCATCAAATTTTACATTTGTTTATATTGACAAAGTTGGTCAGTGAAATAGAGACTTTTCCAGAAATGGGGTCTGTAAATAAAATGTGTTTCAAGTATGTTCACTCATTCTAAGAGGTCTAGGTTCTTTTTAGAATATAAAGTGTATGCAACTGGGTTATTGTTATCAGGGGAAAAACTTTATATATGTATAACTTACTACATACACTACATTGCCAAAAGTATTCACTCACCCATCCAAATCATTGAATTCAGGTGTTCCAATCACTTCCATGGCCATAGGTGTATAAAACCAAGCACCTAGGCATGCAGACTTCTACAAACATTTGTGAAAGAATGGGTCGCTCTCAGGAGCTCAGTGAATTCCAGCGTGGTACTGTGATAGGATGCCACCTGTGTAACAAGTCCAGTCGTGAAATTTCCTCGCTACTAAATATTCCACAATCAACTGTCAGTGGTATTATAACAAAGTGGAAGCGATTGGGAACGACAGCAACTCAGCCACGAAGTAGTTGGCCACATAAAATGACAGAGCGGGGTCAGTGGATGCTGAGGCGCATAGTGCGCAGAGGTCACCAACTTTCTGCAGAGTCAATCGCTGCAGACCTCCAAACTTCATGTGGCCTTCAGATTAGCTCAAGAACAGTGCGTAGAGAGCTTAATGGAATGGGTTTCTATGGCCGAGCAGCTGCATCCAAGCCTTACATCACCAAGCGCAATGCAAAGTGTGGAATGCAGTGGTGTAAAGCACGCCGCCACTGGACTCTAGGGCAGTGGAGACATGTTCTCTGGAGTGACGAATCACGCTTCTCCGTCCGGCAATCCAGTTGACGAGTCTGGGTTTGGCGGTTGCCAGGAGAATGGTACTTGTCTGACTGCATTGTGCCAAGGGTAAAGTTTGGTGGAGGGGGGATTATGGTGTGGGGTTGTTTTTCAGGAGTTGGGCTTGGCCCCTTAGTTCCAGTGAAAGGAACTCTTAATTCTTCAACAAACCAAGAGATTTTGGACAATTTCATGCTCCCAACATTGTGGGAACATTTTGGGGATGGCCCCTTCATGTTCCAACATGACTGCGCACCAGTGCACAAAGCAAGGTCCATAAAGACATGGATGAGCGAGTTTGGTGTGGAAGAACTTGACTGGCCTGCACAGAGTCCTGACCTCAACCCGATAGAACACCTTTGGGATAAATTAGAGCGGAGGCTGCGAGCCAGGCCTTCTCGTCCAACATCAGTGTCTGACCTCACAAATGTGCTTCTGGAAGAATGGTCAAAAATTCCCATAAACACACTCCTAAACCTTGTGGAAAGCCTTCCCAGAAGAGTTGAAGCTGTTATAGCTGCAAAGGGTGGGCTGACATCATATTAAACCCTATGGATTAAGAATGGGATGTCACTTAAGTTCATATATGCGTGTGAAGGCAGATAAGCGAAAACTTCTGGCAATATAGTGTAGGTGCACTTTGTAGTTCTACAATTGCAGACTGTAGTCTGTCTGTTTCTCTGCATACTTTGTTAGCCCCGTTTCACCCTGTTCTTCAGTGGTCAGGAGCCCCATGGACCCTCACAGAGCAGGTACTATTTGGGTGGTGGATCATTTTCAGCACTGCAGTAACACCAACGTGGTGGTGTGTTAGTGTGTGTTGCGCTGGTCTGAGTAGATGTGCTGCTGGAGTTTTTAAACACCTCAGTGTCACTGCTGGACAGAGAATAGTCCACCAACCAAAAATATCCAGCCAACAGCATCCTGTGGGCAGTGTCCTGTGACCACTGATGAAAGACTAGAGGATGACTAACAAAAACTCTGCAGCAGCAGATGAGCTATCATCTCTGACTTTGCATCTACAAGGTGGACTGACAAGGTAGGAGTGTCTAATAGAGTGGACAGTAAGTGGACACAGTGTTTAAAAACTCCAGCAGCACTGCTGTGTCTGATCCACTCACACCAGCACAACACACACTAACACACCACCACCACGTCAGTGTTACTGCAGTGCTGAGAATGATCCACCACCCAAATAGTACCTGCTCTGTGAGGGTTCATGGAGGGTCCTGACCACTGAAGAACAGAGTAAAAGGGGGCTAACAAAGTGTGCAGAGAAACATATGGACTACAGTCTGTAATTGTAGAACTTCAAAGTGTGTGTGTGTGTGTGTGTATGTATGTATATATATATATATATATATATATATGTATATATATATATATATATATATATATGTAAACACAAGATGTATCTGAGCACATGTCTCTCAGGAATCACTGGCACTGGGAACTGATGACAGGCTTGTAATACTGGTATGATATGGAATACTCCAACACTGGTATTTATGTAAGTAAAAAATAAGAAGATGACACAGACTAGACATAGCACAGTTGACTAACACTTAAATGCCAGCATATGAACAATGACTTATTTGGCTTTCGCAACTTCAGCTATAGACTAAAAATGAATATAGTGTTACATCTTCAGAAAAAAAAAACTACATTATTAACTACATTTAATTTTTTTTTAATTATAAAAATAAGAATAATTCAAGAAAACAGTATATTATCAATAGTCTAATAAGATATTACCAATGATAGAGCATATAGAAATACATTTGAAATGCTGATGCTGGTATGACTATTATTCCTGAGACACCACACTGGGCTATGGGCTATTATTGTGCATTTCTGTTGTCATCTGCAACATGCTTGATTGATTCATTTTATTGGTAAGTTCTGTGTCTGTGTCTCTGAGCTCAAATGTGCGACTGTGATTTAAGTAAAGGGTGTGTGCACATGTGTGTTTGTTTATTTGGTCTTCTGTTCGCTCTTGTTGCAGATTGCAAGTGGGGTTCCTGTTGTGAAAATGATGAGGAGAGAGGATGAAGCATCAGTAGGTAGTACTCCACTGGCCAAGCAGTTATCCAATCAGGCGTCAGACTATGCCAGCAGCCCAGTCAAAACCAAGACTGTAACAGGTACCCTGACATGCCTACTTTTTGACACACACCCAAATACAGTGGGTGGGAAAATGACCATACACCCTAAAAAAACACACCACTGAGTATAGTGCACAGATCTTGAAGTTGCAGTAGCAGGGACTATGCTAGTACAGGAGCTAAGAAATGCTGTTACCTTACGTCTGGTGGTTGAAAGCAGCTGATTTCATTCTACCACAGGGGCTATTTCTGTCTAAGCAGAAGCTCCTGGCTTTGAAGCCTTGACCTTACACTAAACATTACTGTTTCACATCGTCCTTTTCTGCATGGATATAAACTTGAGCTAGAAAATAGAAGAGGAGAGATGTAGGGTTGTAGGGAGAAACAGAAGCGTTGACGTTTAGTTACTTTAGATCCCTCAGTGCAGTCCTTGGGTCACTTTGAAACAGTGCACTTAATCTCTGGGTTGTTATGATGAGACAGTGCTGCTACAATTATCTCACATGTAATCCTCCATTAGGCCATTTGTATGCAGGCCTCTGAATGTGTGTATGCGTGTGTATCTGAACAGTATAAAGTTTTGAGGCCTCATCTGTTCTGTAGTTCTTAAATTTGGCTTGATGGCTTTTGCAGTGTTTAGATCTCCCATCGCCAAAGAGCAACACTTAACATCACTTCGAGTAAATACTATTCAGGGTTCCCCCGCACACATGTACACACACACTTACACAAATACATAGAGTCCAGCAGGCTGCGGTGTGTCAGCCTCACTTATAAAGCTAAAACTCACTGAAGCAAACAAACTCCACCACTCTCCTTTCAGTTCTGGACAAACACCAAGCTCACTGTGAATGGCAGCGTGTGTGCTTAAAGGAGTTGATCCCACACTCCCATGCTGTGTGGAATGAACTCAGCATTGCTGTGACTTAGTGTTAACAGAGTAGAGCTCAGGCACAAAGCTCATGGCCCTGCTCTTTAGACATAAAAAGGGGCTATTCTGGAACTCAGAGACTCAACACAAGTCCCATCTAATGGTCAGGGCCAGGACTGTAAGCCATGGTGCTGGTGCAACAAGGAGAACAAAGGCTGTCCACCAATCTAAGTACCAGGGCTTCAGAAAATGATTACTTTTATAATTGGTTCTCAACAGGTTTTTAGTTAACTCACTAAACTAAAAATTATATTCTGTTTGACTGAAAAAAAATTAATAATCGAACAAGAATAAACCTGAATTTTTGAAAATTCATCATTCGAAATATTTAATTGTTTTTGTTTACATTACTGTTAAAGTGTTAAAGCAATGGGGAGTGGGACATGTTTGACTAGGTGATATGTGATACATTCCTGGCAAAAAGTTTCTGCACTGAACACTACTATGTTTATGGCTTGCATGGATGACTGGCACAGTTGTGATTTTATAACTGTATTTTCTCAATGAGTTTTAAGTGTTGACACACACATTGTGCTGAAAGCATCCTAAAACAAATTTAACATCAGCCTGTCCATTTTTTTCCTCAACGTGGCCGTTGAATGGCATAAGTTTGGAGCCTTACAATATTACCACTGAACTGCTCTCTTAGTATGGCATTAATTTTACTGCATTGTACTTAACATCACTAAAATGTTTTTCTTTTCAATTATATGTTTTGTTTCCTACATATAGCATAAGGTTACATTTTACTGGTCTGACATAAGCCACTTAGTGTAGTTAGTTAAAGCACTATCAGCAAGAGCAGGAAACACTTTGGAACTCAGCTGCTTTAGTTTTGTTTTTTTTGCTTGTGTTGCTGTGAAATTCCTCTGCTTTTGTATATTGTGCATGGCACCACACTGTGGCTTTTGTGGATCTTGTTTTTTTTCCCATTTTTCTCCCATTGCTGTTTAAAGTTCTTCCTGTGCCATCATTTAAACTTCTTCCTGTGCAATAAACTATTTTTTTCATATAATGCAAACAGCAGAAGCCATATCGTCCCATGTGTATATTCCAATGTGTTGTAATCTAATTACATGTTAATGGACAAATTAACATTACACAGCGGTTTTTCTGAAGAAAAAACGCGTTGACTGTAAAATATCCACACTGAAAAATTTTCTGAAACGATGTCATAAACTTTGTCGACTTATTGTTGCAGCCCTACTAAATGCTAATACTTTTCAAATCCATACTGCAGTGTTCTTCTCATTGCTTCATTGATAAGTTCCGCAGTGCTTTTACAATTTCTTTGTCTCAGTATTTTCCTAAAATTGCATTGCATCAGCCCTAAGCAATTTTGCCATGCAAAAAAGCAGGAGTTTTACCAGACAATATGGAGCTGCTAATGAAAGAGCAGCTATGACACACTGAGTCCGGGAGAGCCATTCATGCCATCTTTTTGCTTTGCATGCAACTTAAAAATTGTTTCAGAGTGTAATCAAAATTTAGTGAGGCTTTTGTTTCATGTTATGCAAAACAATATGGCAGAACAGTTTCAGATACACAGGCTACTACATGCGCACGCACACACTCCAAAGCTGGGCTTAACTCCACTTCCCTCTAAACTGCAGATTCTGGCCTTCCTGTAATTAATATTGTACTTGATTTGTGTGTAAAGTGCTTGCGCAGTGCATGATTTAAGTCTAATGAATAAAATGTGAGTTTGGTATGTGTTTGCAGCCAGCAGCACACACCCCACATTCTCTCTGTGATAGACTGCTGGAGGAAATTCGCAGTTTCTTTTGCCTGGGAACATACCTTTTGCCTTGGTGTGTTCTGTTGGGTTAGAGGGTGAGTGAGTGGTTAGGTGTATAAAGGTCAGTCAGGTGTTTGATCTGTGTGTTGTTAAGTGTTTTATAAATGCGATGATGCTGGAGGTCACATGGTTATACAGTAAGCCTGAACATATTTTTATTAGCAGAATTATGTCCATTCTTTCAGCCTTCACAGTGCGTATAAATTGATTAGAGGGTTTCTTTTAGATATTGGGTTTAGCTGTAATGCATGTGTTTAGTAAGCATCACACACAGCAGACCCTGTGTTTTATAGACCAGTGCTCACTTGCATAAAACATCTTAAGTATATTTATGGTCTTATGTTTTCCCCTGAGCTGTGTAAAAACTCTCCAGGGAAATGTTTAAGTGTAAAGTGAAACAAGTATAATTGTTAATTTAGTTTTAGACCCTACATTTAATTTTTGGCACTTTGGTTTTTGGCAGTTGCAAAATTTAAACATAAATTTACAGCTTTAAATCTGCCCCATAAGCATTTAACTTAAATACTTAAGATGTTTTATGCAAGTAGTCCCAAGGTTTCTGGTTAGGAAGTTTTAAAGGTTTTGTCAAGCCTAAGAAGGTTTCCTAAGAAGGTTGTGACTACTGTGGATGTGAATGTTTCGAGACAGTTGCCAGGACCCAGGAGTCCAGAGCTTCAAAAGTATATGGGGTCATTGACCTCTGCTGACCCTCAGTAAAGGGCAGAAGCGAGTGAAACAAAGTGAAGCAGAATGGGAAATAATTGAAGGAGAAAGAAGCGCATGGGCATAGTGCAGCACAGTGGTGAATCAAGTTTACTAGCTGTGAGTACTACAAGTTATGGACATTGTCTTCACTGTGCAGATATTTATGTAGTTTAGTTTTTCATGCTGTGTCAATAATTTATCAAGCTAATGAAGAAAGGGCAGAAAAAAGAAAATAACAGAAAGAACAACATTTTTTCTGACTCTCTCACTCTCTCTCTCTCTCTCTCTCTCTCTCTCTCTCTCTCAAACACACTCTTACTCTCACAAATGCACATGTGCATCATTCTTATTCACACACACACACACACACACACACACACACACAAAGAGGTTCAGCATGGAGTTAGAATGTTTTTATGCTCTAAGCAAAGCTTTGTGTTAATGATTTATTACGATTATATACATTTTAAAAATTGTAAAGTTAATAAATTATACTCAGGATGGTACTTCAGTCAAATTTAATATTCAGATTTGTGAAGCATTACACACAAAAACAAAAAAGAAAGTTCCTACAGGCTGCATCGGACAGATGACATGCAGGATTTTAAAACTGTAACATATTTTACCCAAAACCAGACCACAAATCCATAGAAGATGATATATAACTTGACGTTTTCTCTAAGTCTTTAGAATAAACAGACAAATCCTTTTATTTATATAATAATAAATAATAATGATAAATGTCTATTTTCACATTACTATGCTAGTCATAACTTAATTCACCTTGGACCTTTTTGCTTGAAAACCTTGAGTTAGTTAGGTAATGCCAATTATAATATATTTTTATTCCATTAAATATGAGGTGCAAATTTGGGAGTATAGCTTGGTGGTGCTTCTGGTTTGGCCTTTAGACGGCTTCAGTAATCTTTCAGCGCTTCCTTCTTTGGACCGAACTGATTAGAACAGGGGTGGCGAACTCCCAGTATAGAAAGCTGGTGTCCCAGCAAAGATTGAAGTCAAGCAATATTATGTCCTGTCTCTTAGATAAGCTGCGGGTCATAAATATGTTATTCCAATACACAGAGAATAGAATTGTACAGTCTTAGTTTGTGCAACCAGATGGAGTGTGAATTTTGTTCTGCAGTTGTGCTTGCATGCTTAATAGTCTCCGTGATGTGGTCATAGTACGTTTTGACTGTACAAAAATGATATTTTAATTGTAATTGTTTTTTTTATTTAGTCTCACAAATGGGGATATATAAAGGGGGCGACAATTCTACAAATTCAATATTAATTTTAAGTCTTAAACAACATTTTTTTTCTTCTTGATCACCAACCTTTATCAGACCTACTTCTTCAGCTCTGTCAGTCTCCTTCAGCTTCTTTCTCTCATTGTGCTTCCCTGTTTAGTAGCGGGAATTTTTGTGAAACCTAGATTTATGAGAACTCAAAGATCAACAAGTTAACATTTTTGTTTGAACTGGCAAAAATCTTCTCACCTGACTAACCTTCAACATAGCTACTACCTTTAACTAATTACCATCTACCTGTTGAGAAATTCAGAGATATAAAAGTAGCTAACGTTTATGCTTTATGACCTATACCCTTTTCTTTACTTCACGTAAACTTAAAGTTAGCAAGTTAACAAGCAACTGGTTAAAAACTTGGCAGCCAGCTATATTGACCACAGTTTGCACAAATCCATATTGTAGGTAGATGTCTTCATGATTAGGTAGATACTTATTGAAACTCTCACCCAAGGCTGATATGATTGGCCTACAACGTACGAGGTGTAAAATGATTTGTTTACAATGTACAACATCTATTATGATTGGCTGAGCCCCGAAGGCTAAAAAGCAGAGGATTGCTGTCTCCTGTTGTGTTAGAAAATCTTCAGTATCTCAGTCAAGGCAAAGGTGGATTACAGCAGCAACAACATCTCCCCCAGTTTGAGCCCTGCCATCACAATATATTGTGAATTTGGAGACAGAATGGCATAATTGAATAATGAGGAATAAATGCAAAATGCTGTTGATGATTTGAACTAAAAATGTACATTGATTCTGTGGCGGGGCTAAAGCCCCCTTAAAATTGGCCTAGCGATGCCCCTGCTTATTGGATGGGTTTTATGAGCTAATATGTCCTTCCTTAATGCTCAAAACTTGCCCTACACTCATATCTTTGTCTAACAGAGCGTGAAAAATAGAAACGATCACAAAATAAAATCAATTAAAGCCAGTGTTACTGTGACACTTTTACACCAGTTCTTTCTAGGCCAAGTGGAAGGCAAATAAAACACTTGCTTTATGCATATGTTGAGTTTATAAGAGTTATTTAAGTTGTTGTAAATTGCTTGCAAAAGAACCTGAGGTTAAAATGAGGTATGCCACTCTGCGTTGCATATTCCAACCTGTTATTGCCCACTCTATCTTACACCCCTATACTCATGTCTCCTTCTCTCCATGGCTGGGGTCCAGAGTAAGGGTAAATCAGTCGTGATCTTGTATGGCAATTCTAATTCTGGGGCCATATTACAGAAGCTTCTCATTTCTGAAATCCTGTCTGTTTAGTCACTGCTTCAGAAGCAGAAGCTATTACAGAACAACAGTTCTTAAATTCATAATCTTATCCTAACTCCACATAAGAAAACAGTGTTACAGAAGCATCCTGTCTAGACAAAATTTCCTAAATATTGTCATAATTTTAAGACAACCCCAGAGGTGCAGTCACTAACTACTAGGCAGCGTAGTTCACTAATACTAGCATAATGACATTACATTTACTTACATTGAAAACGGTGCTTAGACTTTTTGTTTTTTTTTTTTACAGCAGTTTAGATCCCATACACAATCTCCACCATCTCATCTTACCTTTGTGTTAATGTTGGTGAAAACTCATCGGATAAAATCTTACAGTGATGGTCATGAATAATGAGAAGACAGGGTTGAATGTGTTGCTGTTTATAAGGAAACATTAGCATGGTCAGCTAAAGCATTTGGAAAGCTAAAGCTGGAGAGTGGCCGTGCCCTGATAAACAGCATAACATTTATCAGCTGTTTCAGCTGTGCACAAATGGTCGGTTGCTAGGTAACAGGCACAACAGTTGATTGTCGTTTACGATTGAACAGGTTAAGGTTTTCTAACATGAGATAAGATTCTGTAAGATAAGATTCTTAAATTAAGGTAAGATTTGCTTCTGTAATATGAATTTATGAACTTATCTTGTCAGATCTTAAGACAAATAGGAAGTTTATATAATATGGCTCCTAATTTCTTTACAGCCAAATAATGGATTTTTTTTCCAGACGATTTGTATTTGCCTTTTTTAATACCCAAAGCTCACACTGTGTGGGCTGAATTAATAGGAATGGAATTACGGTGGAATGCGCTAGCACATTTCCAGTACTTTGCAATATGAATAAAATTATTTGCTCTTTAATTGGCCAAAGTGGCATTTTAACTTTTGGCTGATTCCAATTTGGCCGATTCCACAATTTTCTTTTGGCCGATTCCACAATTTTCTGCAGCCCTACAAAGAGGCAGTTGCTCTCTGCACATGGTAATGTGCACCTGTGTTTCACTGAATTCTCATATTCAAAATCTTTCCTGAAGGTTGTTAAGCCAATCTAGTTCAGTAACAGATAAAGATTGCTGGAGAAATTTTCAAACAAACCTGCATCCAAAACAAGTGAACTGTGCATGAGGAGTGCAAAGGTTTGTGGCTGTGTCCGGCTGCAGTTGGTACCATGTACACAGCATTCCACAATATTATAACCACTACAGCTGGAACATTCCAGGGAGCTCCAGGGCTATACAGAGATGAGAGTCAGCCAGGGGGATTTTACAGCCCTATGGCAGAGTGCTGGTGGAGAGCATAGGGGGATAGCATGTGCTGCAGTGTGGGCTGGGGGTGGCCCTGCCTCTGATGTGCACTGTTATTGGGTGGCATTAAGATCACATTTGAGGCCCAGCTTCAATAAAAGGCAGTTAAATCACCCTCTGTGTTGCATCTTAGTTCTAGTGGGCCCTAAATGAAATGGTGGCCATTTGTTTCACACCCAGAGAATTTATTTTTTGTCTCTTCTTGTGCCGTTGGTACACTGAGCTTTCTACAGTACTGTGACTGTGCCAACCCCCCAGGGGCTGTTTTTGTAATGCAGCATTGAGGTATTTTTGTGCTGATGAATTCACTCCTCTGGTTCAGGACGCTGAAGCAGCTAAGCAGCTATCTGTCTAGATTGCCCAGTATAGCTTAATGTCTTGACTGAAATCTTGTTTTCTCTCTTACTCGTACCGTTTTTGGATTACATTAACATCCCTTTCCTCTTACAGTGCATTTGTGAGAGAATACTCAATTTGTGTGTATGTGTGCTTTGTGTGTATGTGTCTATGCTTTATGTTTGTATATGGATGAGTGTTGCTGGTGGAACATTTTTGAAGCATTCAGTGACAGACATACATGGCTTGTGACAAAGAGAGTATTTAGGATTGCTAATTTGGGTCTTATTGTATGTGTGTGTAATGTGTCCAATTTTTCCAGTTGACAATGCACCACACAATTTTAATGGGAGACATGTCCGGACTGTAGGCAGGCAAGTCTAGCACCCACACTCTCTGGTTACGGAGCCATGAGACCACAAAACATTGTTCCACTGTGCGTTGGTCCATTTCAGATGAGCTTGAGTCCATAGATGTCTGTGGCGTTTCTGGACTTTGTTGACATGTGGTTTCTGTTGTGCATAGTACAGTCTTAACTTGACAACATTTTCTTGGGCTTTCTCAGCCTTGCCCTTTACACACAGATTTCTTCGGATTCCCTGAGAGGTTTTATAATATGCACCATAGAGTGTGAAATACATTAAAGGCAACCTACACCCAAAGAAGTGTTTTTTTAAATGATTAACTCTTCTTTTCTTATCATAATTATGTGGACTGGCATTTGTGTCAGTTGTGTTACTATAGCGCCTAGTTCACATTTTTCTGTTGAAAATGGGATGGCGGTATATCCAAAAAAATGGTATATCAAAAAAAAAGATTCATGGGGCGCTGCATAGCAGCATAGTTTCACAAGTCACAAATAAGCTTAAACCTAATTAGTGGCGTCTCTACATTAGGGGCCAGCATTAGTCTAACCAAGTGAGCAGTTAAAAAACAATCTGTGCTTTCAATAACCAGCTGTGGGGCACAATTACAATGGCCCTATGCTGAGTGCAGCCAATAAAAAATAATAAATTTACATACGTCCAGATGTTTAGTAAACATTTTGGGAACCAGGATTTAAAGGTATGTTTACAGTTCACTTCTTTCTGTTTTTATTTGCGTTTCTCATACTGTCTCAACTTTTTTGAAGCCAAACTGCTAATTTAAAATACACAAAAAATAAGAACTGGTGAAGGAATTATTTGTTACTCTTATGTTACCTTTTATTTGGAACCAATCAATTGTTTTGGTTTTGACTAATGCACAATGGTGGACAAAGTACTGAAAATTTCTACTTGAGTAAAAGTATTGTTACTGTAGTGATAAATAGTCAGACGTTGAACTTCTGAACAATTTTTCTCAGCCAGGGGGCACGGTGCTTCTGCCCCCCTGGAGCCTCGCCCTCATGGTACTTAATCCGTGCTAGCAGCGCGTGCTGGCCGAATTCAAAACACAGTAAAGCTCGCGTTGGCTTAGCCTGCCACTCAGTGTGAGCTGGAGGCTAAAACAGAGCTGCCTGTAGATTCAGAATATACAATGACTCCTTATCCAACCTCACCTGAGCAGCTCGGTGTAGGCTCAGGCCATCGGGGGTTGCAGCTCTGGTCTCACCTTGAGCTTGGTGGTGGGGAGAGCTAAGCATTCTGAGGCCAGCAAACAAGCACGGCAATGGCGCCTGCCACTCAGGTTCAACGCTTGATATGCCTGCAACCAAAGCCCTGAAAACGAGTAAGTTTGTCTTGCATACGGCCCCTATGGATACCTTCTGTTTCCTCTGGGGAGGATTTTGCCAAATTAGCAGCAGCGTTTCACTCAAGCTTGGTGGAACTGGCACTGGCATCCATGGTTGATGCCTCTTCCCATGGCTTTGCTTCAATGTCGAAGTTGGATACTTATGTCGCTTCTACAGTAGTGTTGCCAGATGAAGCGCTGCCTCAGTGCGAAATGCAGACACATGGATGAGCTCTTTTCCAGGGCACACAATACTACTACCAGGATGGCCAGAATTATTAACTCTCTCTCCCTTTTGCTCTTGGCCCTGCATTCTTCACTGCAAGGCCATAACACTGACAAAGTGACCAACCAACTCTTAAATGCTGCCCTACAGTCAGTTGGCTCGAGGTCATGGCAGAATGGTGGCAGAATTTGGTTCATGGCCACTGCCAAGTGTGGCTGGCGCAGTCTACCTTTCCAGATGCTGGCGCAAGTGCTGCACCATTTTCACCACACAGAAACTTCCACTTCCATGTGTGACATCCACAACCGGAGTTTCTCCACCTATGGCTGTGGCCCTTAGGCCAGCTTAGATCTGTCATGCGAAATGTGATTTGGATGCTAGAGCTCCTTCACCTCGTGCCTTTATGGAAGGATAATTGACAGATGTTTGTGGGCTAGTGCTTAAAAAAAAACAAAAAACAAAAAAAAAACAAATGCGATGCTTCATTTGAACCCTTGGTGCAAGTGGGTTCAAGTGGCTGTCACTGAAACACTTTTTGTCCAGATGATACAAATGTGACAATGAGGCTGGACCAACCTTTCCTGCTGAAAGTTTTAGTCCTGGGTTTATTAACCAGTCCATCATCCTGGAAGCATACACTGACCAGTCAGACCCCAGGGGACAGCTCTGTGTCCTCTCAGGGCACTGCTATTGCAAAGGTACAAAAGACAGACCAGCTATTTATATGCTTTCCAGAAGAAATGGGGCTCGCTGCTCCTAACGCAGTGTCTTTCATTTTGGTTGGTGTTGGTGACTGAGCTCACTCCGTCAAGGGAGTACCCACAAACTGGCCTGCCTTGAAAGGTGTTACTATCATTGACATCTGGGTGGCAACCACATGGTCTACACCCTGAACTTTTTCTCGATTCTGTAATGTCAATATGGCAATGATGTGAGACCTAATGCTGGCTGTCCTGTCCCACATCATGGGCTACATCTTATGCACTCTTCATGATGGCATGGGCACAGGTCAGCCCAGGTGGTCAGGAGATATAAAACATAATGCTAATTATGATTTCATTATGGTTATATGAGTAGTGGATGGTCACTCAGAGTGAGCGAGAAGATCCAGGTCCCTGAGGAAGTTTGCAGAAAGTCATGTGATTATATAACCTCGATGACATCACGAGCAGGGATCACAGGGTGACTCATTTGGTATGCATCCTGTCAATCTGAAGCTGTCTACACAGGGAAATATTCACTCTGTAAATACCGCCCCTAGCAGTTGTCCACTACTCACATAACCACGTATATTAAAACACTTGAGATTCGTCAGGAGAAAAAAAAAAAAATTAAATTCAATTGTGTGTTATTCTGATAAAAATAAATTGAAATGCGCAGTTATTTCATTCACCCTCTTCTTTGACTATTGTATACTATTGAGTGTTGAATGGACTTATTTGAGACGTGTGCTTAAAGGAAATACATGTGCCTTATAAGGCCGCTCTGGATTTCTAACATTTACGATAAAAAATACTTTGATCTGTGAAAAAATGCACTGTTTTTAATGTGTTTAAATGGGAGATTAATCCTTACTTTAAAGCCCATTTTATTGATAAATATTTCACTTATCTGTGAGAAAATGTGCAGCTTATTTAGTGGAATTGGGTCACTTCCTCTAAAATATGCATATTAAATTGAGCAACTTACTTGACCACTGACTGCTGATAAACTCAGCATACCAGTGTAAAGTGTGACTGAACTCACCTATGTTTGTGTTTTTGTGTGTGTAGAATCTCGTCCCCTCTCCATTCCAATGAAGGTCATGCAGTCGTCTACTGAGTGCTCAGTGTCTTCAGAGGAGCGGATGAAAGAATTGATTGTCCGCTCCTGGGATGCTGTCAAACGCCTCACGCTGCAGGTAAACTATCCAACACCACCTTACCATATACACAGACTACCCAGCACAGTGTTACCCTACAGTGTACACTAACGCAGCCTACTCACCACCATACTACCCAATAAAGACTTACCCAGCACTGTTCCAAGCAGTCTTACCAGTCTGTGTCTTAAACAGCACACCAATACTGTTGCGACCCAAAAACAGTCTTACCTAACACTGTGTAGTACCAAGCACAAAACACTGCTAAACACAGCCTTAACTAACACCACACACTACTGTAACCTGTTATGTTACACTTGTTACACTCATGCCTTTAACTGCAGTATTGGTCACTCTAATCTTCAGTACAGCAGGCCGCATCTCTGATTCTTTCTGCTGCTCTTTGCATCTCTGATTGGATTCATTGTGTGATCCATTACTTAATCTTCATTTTTTCTCTAAAAATGAGCAACAGTCCAAGTGCTACACACACAAATGAATATAGACTCAAACTAATAAACCTCTAAACTGCTCTACTCACACTTTACTGAAGCAGTTGGTAATGATAGGAGTACTGTGGGATGCTGTGTGTGTGTGTGTGTGTGTGTGTGTGTGTGTGTGTGTGTGTGTGTGTGAGAGAAAGAGAGAGCGAGAGAGAACAACTTGATGAGGCAGCTGGTAGATCTCTAAGCTGAGTGTCCAATAAATGCTGTAATTGATAAAGCCACAGATGAGCCTCATCTGATGTATAAGAATTTTTCCATTGTTCACCTGAGGGAATGTGAGAATTTATTATTCCACTGTCCATTCAGTGCTATTTAGTTTTTCAACAACGTCAGCTAAAAATGACCAGCAAATATTAGCTGGCTTGGTACGCCAATGATGGATCACACCGCCTTACTGCTATCACTCCTACCACATCCATGTCAGAGTATATCACAGTATTCAAATGGAAGCTAGCAGACGTCTGGGTTTCTCTATTCTGTCATAGTAGTTTGAGAGATGAAAGAACCGCAATATATCTGACGCTCACTGTGTAAAAGCATTACCTGCAATGTGAATCTCTTGCACCAGACAGAGTCCTCCTTTTAGGTACATTGAAACTGAAATGTGTCTTTTTGTCTTGTGTGATCTATATTAACATCAAATCGCCTGTGCGAATGACGAAGCGCTGCTTCAAGTTAGCCAGCTGCTAAAAAGAGCTAGCCTGGGAAGCTAGCGTTCTCCCACTCACCAGTACCACAGACGCAATTTAACGGTGCTAAAACTTGTTAGGATGTTAGGATAGAAGTGAGTTTGCTGTAAGCCAGTACAGTTATGCCGTATAACATGTATGTATGTATATATATATATGTATGTATGTGTATATATATATATATACACCACAGTGATGTCATCTGCAAACTTCAGGATCTTCACAGCTGGTTCTTTAGAGACACAGTCATTGGTGTAAAGACTGAAGACAAGGGGTGAGAGCACACAACCTTGTAGTACATCAGTACTGAGGGTCCGGGGACTGATGTGTTTTTCCTCCTATTAGTCAGGAAGTCCATAATCAACCAGCAGATAGGATCTGGCACAGCTGGTACAGTATGACCTGCTGCAGCCCTGGCACTATGGTGTGTCCACAAAACAGAACTCTAGCGTAGGTTCCCGGACTGTCAAGTAGGGCTGGGTGATATTGCAAAAAAAGTAAAATCTCGATTATTTTCACATTTATTTTATTTATTTATTTTTTGGTTCATGCATAATGCCATTGGGAAAAGACAATTTTTGCACTTTAAAAGACTGCAAGTGCAGAAGTGCAAAAGTAGTAACAGCACCACCTATAATTATTAAATTGTGCAAATAGTGGTTACTTTTAAATATCCTTTCAAGGGACTCAAACTGTGTAAGCACAACAAAATTTATAACAAAAAAAATAGAACCATCTTAATTAGTAATACTCTTTTAAGAATAGCAAGCAGCTTCCTTAAAGCTCACAAGCAACCCTCACTTAAAACAGTGTGCAAGCATGACCTCCTTACATTAAGAAAAGTGCAAAGCACAAAGTTCTTTACAGGTTTCTTGAAAGGAACACAAGCCTATCTACTGTTTCAGGCTTGAGAGATGCCCTCTGACAGGTAAAGGCCTCAGCAGCGTTCTTGCGAAGAAGAAGTTCGCCTGGCTTCAGCGAACAATGTGACGTAATTGCGGAGAAAACGAACAACCGCAAACGTCGTGTCACGCACATAGCAGCTGGGTGAACTCCGCGAACGAAGACGCTACGCGACAGAGCCTCTGATTGGTCAGTAAAAAAAGGCGTGCCAGTTGGCTTTTTATTCATCAGCTTCTTGTTTGAATTTCCCTGTTCCACCTTAAATGGTGGCGGTATTCGGAACTCAAACGTCGGCATAGTTAGAACTGTGAAAGAATCGTTTTCCGGCAGTCATAAAACTTATCATAAAATGTCACAGCATCACATGGAGCATCTGCGACAGGAAACACGAAACCGCAGAAAGTATGCAAGCTTATAAGCTCGCGAAGGCGCTTTCGGCTTCGCACAACCCTCCAGAATTTCGTTTCACAAGAAGTGTTGAGGCCTCAACAACGTTCCCAGCTGTACTGAATACTCGGTCATTTTCATCACGTTGTTTCACTCATTGCTCCCATTCCACTGGGTGTTTGTGTCGTAAGTGCAGGAACAGGTTCGTCGTACTGCTACATTTGGTTGCAACTGTCTTTCGACACAACTTACACTTTACATGAATTTGTTCAACATCTGACTTTTTAAATCAGTTCCATACCACTGAACTGATGTTTCCACCTTTCTCTGGTACGAGATCCTTGGCGAAGAGCCGCCGCCTCCATCTTGGAGTGTTTGTGTATACCGCGCACACAGACCTGTGAGAAGCGCCGTTTTTTTATTTAAGATGCGTTTTTCGTACGTCTTGATAATTCAAATAGTTTTGTTGGTATTTTAATTAAAGTACAAGCAATGTAAACATGTACAAACTCGATTGTCACATTTCTAACATCGCGTGAAAACGTTAATTCTAATTAACCGAATTAATCGTGAAAATCGCCCAGCACTACTGTCAAGATGCTGTAGCATGAAGTGCAGGGCCAAGCTGACTGAGTTGTTGACAGACTGGTTAGCTCTGTACACAAACTGCAAGGGATCCAGTAGAAGGTTTGTAATGGCCTTTAGATGAGTTAGGACTCGGATTACAGAGGACTACAGAGGTCATGGCTACTGACCTGTAGTTCTTTAGTCCAGTAGTGTTTGTTTATTTGGGGTCTGGAATTATGGTAGATGTTTTGAAGCATGGGGGGACAGAGCGAAGTCACAATGATTTGTTAAAAATGTTGATTGTAAAAATTAGTGTTAGTTGGTCATGGCAGTGCTTTAGAGTGAATGGAGATACTCCATCTAGCCCTGGAGTTTTTCTCAACTTCTGTCCTGAAAAGCCTGTTAATGTCCTGTTCATTGATTGTGAGATGAGCCAGGGTGTGGGACTGGCGAGAAAGTCTGAATTCAAAGCAGCCTTGTAGCTTTTTAATGTCTCCACTGATCCACACCTTCACTGTTGTGATGACAGGCTTGTTAGTTTTGAGATTCTGCCTGTATGTTGGAATGAGATGAGCAAGACTGTGGGTAAAATGACTGAGAGCTGTGCTCATGATGGTGCGAGAACAGTGGTGTAACAATGATCCAAAATCTTCCCCTCTCTTGTGGTATAAGTTCCATGCGGTCTGGGCATTTCTTTTGTTAGATTTGCACTGTTACATCGTCCTAGAATAATGAGCAGTAATTCCAGATTCATTCCTCTACTTTCTTTATCTGATCGGCCAGCAGTTTCTGCGCGTTGCTCATGTGCACCTTCTGCGGAATGTAAACAGCAACCAAAGTGAAAGAAGACAACTCTCTGGGAGAGTAAAACGGTTTACAGTTGATGAAAAGCGCCACTAGATGAGGAGTGAATGATTTTAACAGTACAGTGATGTCTGTGGTCCCTTGGTTTTGCTGGTAATCTCTGCGTCTCTGTCCGTTCTGTTCAACTGCCCAAGTTGACGGACGATAGATGACATTAACAAACAAAAACGAGCATAAAACGTACAAGGCTGTCTCCTTGGCTGCCATCCTTTGCGCCATCTTGAAACCAATGTCCAAGACCAATGTCTTGATGTCTTGAAACCTATTAAGACAGGTGTGGCTTCGGACACAAATAACATAGTAACATAGGCAATCTTTTATGGTTTTAAAAAAATGATATTAATCAGGAAGTTATCTTGGGGCCTAGTTACAGTCGCTAAGTTAACACATTTTAGACAATCCTCTTTTCTCCTACTTCAGAATAAAGAGTAATGGGTACAGTATTTTAATGGAAAGAAAAATAGTAAAGTGAAAGTAAAAGTCTTGAAGGCAATACTTCAATAAAGTACAAATACTTTATTTGTTAAAAAAAAAACAAAAAAAAAAAACATTTGTTTGCCATTGGTACTTGGTATGTAAGTAGTGATGTTTAGCTATTACTGATCTGTGTAGGGTTAGTGGTGTTTAAGGTGAGCCGTGTTTGGTCAACGTGAGATAACTATATGTTGTTTGAGTAGAGTTAGTTACCTTTACCTGTGAGTGGTCTCTGTAGGTATAACTGTTGACTGACTGTCTGGTCGCAGGGATATGGTATGCCTTGTAGAGATTGCTAGACCACAGTCTTGGAGACTAGCTACGCTCATCCCTCTTTCTTTTCCTGTTTCTCTCCGTAGGATGGTTCTGCCATTTTTGTCTCTGTGGGTTCTAATCAGAGCTGAGTGAGAGGTGATTCTATTTCAGGAATTTTGCAATAATTCCTTCTATTTAACACATGAATGTGTTCGACCTTGGCGGAGCAGCACGTTGCTACCAAAACTGAAATGGGATCTCCTGCAACAGAGAGGCCATTGCCATGGAAAAATGAAGTAACACCAACCGGTGCAGCTGCCATGCATTAATGAGGAGGATATTTTCTCTCTGTGCTGTTTTTTTTCTGGGAGAGATGGTTTGTGTTTGGTGTGGCTCATAGGGAGCAGGCCAGATGGTTTCCATGAACAGGATCTGACCCCCGGGCTGGAGCGCCTCTCTCACACTCATTACTTCACCCTCTGTTCCTCCTCATCTCTTCCTCTTCCCATTTTAACCCCCTCTGGACACCCCGCACTGTCTCTCCCCCTGTCTGTCAGATCTTGGAATGATTTTTGATTCTGGTTTTGCTTTCGTAAATTGGGCCTGTATACTGGAACAGCTGCATGAATGTACCTCGTCCTCCACATTGTCCTCAGAAGAGCCTGTTATTCTCTAGCTCAAGAGCTGTGATAGCTCTTGAGCTTGAGATAGGATGCTGGGCCTGACCTACTTCTCCGAAGAAGCATTTATTTAGTTATTGTTTAGTTTATATAGTTATATAAAAATTAGTTTTGCATGTTTTATGTAATTTGCTCTCCATTATGAGAACAGTAGCATGCTGCTGCCAGAAGCTGCACTAAAGTGTGTGAGTAATATGGGTGCTCTGTAACAGTGTGTACTGTGGGGAAGTCTTGGGAAATGGCAGCATTATGTTTGTAAAGATTGTGAGTTTCCTGTCCCTGTGTACAGCGGTGAATAGAGAGCAGGTTTGAAAAGAGCACAGAGTGAGTGTTCCAGTCTTCATTCTAGACTTAATCTGCCTTTTTTCTTTATAGGAATCAATGTCAATTCGCTAAAGCCTATTCACATTCTTTACTGCTTTCAGCAGGAACGTCTCTGTTAGCGCCTGATCTAAATCAAAGTACTGACTGTGAATCTGTCATTAGCTATTTTATGAGTTAGGGGTGGTGCCCTTTCTACCTCATTCTGTACAAGATCTCAATGATCTCACTCAGCCCTGGGTCTGACCCGATGCCCATTGCCTCTAGCCTTCTCTGTAATGCATATTCACTTGGTACTAAGAGTACCAACACATGACATGTATCACATGGATGACTTGGCTATAAATGCATAAAAGACAGCACAATTGATCTGCTTTCCGTAAGGAAGCATTGGAGTGTGCTCCAACCCTGTGTGTGTTGCCCACACTAAGATTACTGTCGCCTCAATTCTACTGTGAAGTTGTGTTGAACTTAGACACAAATACTGGTCTCCTGGTGGCTGCAGTGGACTGCCTGGATTTATTCCCTGAACTTTATCTACTGTACACTATTGTGTCTGTCATAGGCTATATGTTTAGAGGCCGCACCAGCTCTGTTAAAATTAATCCATGGCGTTTCAGCGTCCTCCCATTCTCACACCTGTACTCGGTGGCCACTGGCACCTAAAAGAGGAGTGACCTTGGATCAACAAACACAGCGATCAAAGCATGAATGAAGCAGTGGCAGCAGAGCTAATGGGCCGACCTGCACAAACAAACCAAGTCAGCACTGCCCTGCAGGGTTTATTTTCCCTCATTGCCACCTTAGCCGCCAAGGCCATTCACACTCATCAGCTTCTGTAAGCAGTTAGGACTGTGCGTGTGTTGGGGGTGGGGGTTGTGGATGGGGGTGGGTACTAGAACAGGGGTAGCAAAATAGACATTGTTGAATGATATTTCTTCTGTATTACCGTTTGGGAGTGTCTTGTCCCTCCTTTGCTTTTTTTCTTAAACAGCAAGGCAGCTGTTCTGATATTTCTTTGTTGTGTTATATTATTTAATTGTTATGTGATGTATTTGCATTAAGGAGGTTTGAGCCAGTGGGCTAAGCGGGTTGATGTTTTTCTTTCATGTCTTACTTGGGTGTAGAGCTGGGCGATATGGCCAAAAATGTTATCACGACAAACAAAATTCATATCATTCGATATCGATACATACCACGATAAATGTCAAATCATTATTTCTTTCAAGTTTGAAGACTGATTTTTGCTCCTGGGTGGTTAATTGCTGTTTTAAACTACCCTTAATGGTCGGAACATGACAAACACTCGCCAAACAGTGGAACATTTCACAAATCTATCATGGGAGAGTGGGAGAAAGTGTCTGGTGAGCTGTTTTTACCAGCTGGAAAAGCATGGCTATTTTGTAATAGTCATAATTTAAGAAAGAAAACAGATTATTTTTAGCTGGTGACGAGTGCTCGGCTACGCCGCTACATATGACAGTATCACAGTATTCAGACACCAGCTAGCGACGACTGGATTTCTCTATACTATTGTAGTAGTTTAAGTGGTGAACTGCAAAATATCTAACACCAGACAAACAGAGTCCTCTTTTTAGGTACGTTTAAACTGAAAGCGGTGCTTTTGTGTCGTGTTTGATCTACAGTATCATCAATTCTCCGTGTTGTGGAGTGACGGAGCGCTGCTTCAAGTTAGCCAGCTGCTAAAAACAGCTAGCCTGGAAAGATAGCGCTCTCCCGCTCTCCAATGCCTCACAGCTTCCTCAGTTTACTTTTGTATAAATCAGGGCTGTAATTTACATGAACCCACTTCTTTCTTTCACTTTCGTTGCTTTGGAATGCACTAATACTTAAATATGACTGTCCGAGCGCTGTAACAGTGCTTTAGTTGTGAGGATTGTGATTGTGATTTAACGCTGCTAAAGCTTGTTAGGATCTTAGGAAAGAGGTGAGTTCGTTGTAGGACAGTATAGTTACACCACTGACCTCGTCGCTCACACTCGGTCACAGGACAACAGATCGCCGGTCGCTCCACTCAAACAGGGAATGTATAACTCCGCGTTTCAGCCGTTGCTAAAGACTCATCTTACTCGTGGCCCCCTCCCTCTCTAATCATGTAGAAAAACTCGGAAGTGCACTCCTCTCGCTAGAACGTGGAAGTGTGCGAATGGTGTATTATATCGAACATTTATTGAACATGTCGTATCGCTCTATCGAGGAAAAGTTATATCGCGATAATTATCATTATCGTTTTATCGCCCAGCCCTTCTTGGGTGTATGTCTCAAAACCTCGCAGAGTTGGAGCACATTATTTCTCCTCTCCCTTTGTTTTGCCTCCTTTATCATGGTGGGTGGCCTGTTAAGTGCCAGAGTGTTGTGAGTTGATGTGGAAGAGGATAGAGCCTTATTTGTCGAGGCAGTCTTCAGTGGTTTCATTGCTGAGCAGGAAGCTTTTGATAGGCGGGTGATGCGATTGTGTAACCACAGCCACGTGTTCTGTCCACAGTGGACCTCCTTCGCCCTGCCTCAGAGCTATGATGGATTAACAAGAGAACTGAGAGGGTATTTCTCACCTCTTCTTCCCTGCAGCAGCAGGGACGCACAACAACAAAACATCACAGAGACACATGTACAGACACACATAGCACAGTAGAATCACTGTCTCCAACTGTCAGTCCTGTTCGCTGAAGACTGCCAGCACAGTTGCACCTCCAAACATGACCCCTCCAACATCATGGTCTTCACTGAGCTGCTAGATTACCTAACACTTTCACAAATGCATGTTTCTCTGTGTGAAACAAAGCTTGAAATAATACTAATTGCAGTTTGATTGCACATTGGTCAGATTAGTTTTTTGTGTAATTGTAGCTCACTTAAGAGCCATGTCATGTCAGGCTTGAGGCAGGTTTTTCCCAGCTCTGCACTTAATTACTTTAACTTACCTATGTTGGTACCAGCAGACTCTTTGCAACTTCTCTGCTGCTGCTAGTTAAAGGCAAGTAGCATGTAAACCAGCAAGTGGGTTTCTAAACGCTCACTCTTCCCTCTACAGCCTGCCAATTCATGGACGGAGAGTGCAGGTGAATAGCAAGCAGCTCTATTTAGTGTGGCCACAGGGCCATGGTCTTGTGGTCAAAGAGAACTACTCATAAAACTCATAGAACTACTCATCAGCCTCCACCCAGCTGTTCTGCTTCATAGCCTATGGGATGATAACCTTCAGAATGCAGATTGTGGCTACAAACTAAGATTGTGGCAACGAAAAAGATTATTCCTCATATCTATGCACATACACTCAAACATACACACAAAATGAGCTGGCCATCACCACTCAATGAGCTAATTGTGTTAGGTATGAGGAGTGTGTGAGGGTGTGGGTTTGGAACTGGGGATGCCTGCGCAAACAGTACACACTAGCAGCTGGAACCTCTACTGCACAGTCCCAGACACATGATTTTACCCTTAGGACACACATACATGTGACCTTTCAGCAGCAGCATGAGACGCACACAGACTCAAAGACACATACAGTGCAAAATACAAACTCATGCATGAATTTACCATAACTGTAGCTGCAGTGGCTCCAAAGAGGTTGGACTCCCGGACTCCCAGACTACCAGGCTGCAAGTGGCACCTCTTTCAGCAGACTCTCCTCCAAGGGTCCAGCCCTGGCACACTGGAAGAACATTCCTGAGAGAAATCTCTTTCCTTCAGAAGTTGTTAGCAACATGTTAAGGTTCAGGTAATCCAGGGCATGTTTATTCATGTGGCTTTACTGGGGGCCAAGCTCTACTTCTCTTGTTTCACCTCCTCCACTTCGCTTCTTGACCAGTTCTATGAGCATACATAAAGGAGGTGTGTGTATGTGTGTTTGGATCTGTAAAGGAGAAAGAGGGCAGATGTTGTCAGTTTCTCCTTTTTGCTGAATCCCTGAAGGTCTCTGTTAGTTGTGCGGAGGCCTGATAGTGCTGGCTGATCAGTAGGGCTGTTTTAAGCATGTTGCACAGGGTCCTCACCACTCCCTCAGTACCAACTCTTCATTAGAGTGCACTATGTAAAACACTCCTTAACAAGTTCCAAAAACGTACTTTTCCATGAAAACATTTTAATTCAATTAAAATTAAAAATTGTGTGGGATTTGTTGAGTTAGAGTTTTTTCCCCTACTCTGTTGTAGATCTTGTGTAATGGGTCTTAACTACACACTACAGGACTGACTAAATGCACACACACCTCTCCCCTTCCACCGGGCTCACTGTGGCCCTGCTCATGGAAAAGAGTGGCAATCAGACTGTATTTAGGCAAAACCCAAAATGACTTATACTAAGGTTTCACATTTACAGTGAAGGTTGTATTCAGTGTGCCAGGGGGACATAATCAAAATATTACTTAAAGAGTATAACTTTCAAAGCTGTATTAAAACATGAAGTGCAGCTGTGGAACCCCATAGTGTGTGCTGAACATGACTGGAAGAAAATGCTGTCTCTGTGATATTAAGGACACAGTTGTTTGGTTGCCCTTGCTCTGTATTAGCAGGAAAAGCCACCAAGCCATACTTTTTATCCACTGAGAGTATATCACTTATTTTCATGACCTCATGAACATGAACTACAATTACAGACTGTAGTTCCTAAAAAGTGCTCGGTGAGTGTATATAATATTTATTAATAGTTATACATAATGGTCATATTATAATATTTCTCCTTCTTGCATTAACCTAAATAAATCTGTCTGTTAAATCTTCTTTTATTCATTTTTCATTTAAAGAGTCAGCTTAACCTGTTCTCTCTAGTCCTAGAGCTGCTTACACACATTTTCCGTATGCTCAGCGGTAACTCATCTTTGAAAATGTCATTGTCTGCTCGTAGTCCAACCTAACTCACAAACCTTGATCATCATCCTGAACCCTCTGCTCACACAAGCTGATGTCCTAGTGGCATGGATATTCACCTGGCCCTGAAAGCACTTTCCACCCTGAATCACTGCATGGTCATGCTCAAGCTGCTGGACACACACTGACCTGTCCTTTCTCACATACACATACACATTAACTGAAAGAGTAGTCATTGGTGGTTTTGGCAGAGCAGTGACTTTCACACAGATGGGAGATTCTGACCTCAGTAGTCATTCATGCTGTTCATCACTCCTTCTTATCCCCTTCCTGCCAGCACCCACCAACAACTCTTGACTCACTGTCCTTCAACCATGACCCTGCTCTCTATGTCTTTCTCTCTCCCTCTCTGTCCCTCTCTCTCTCTCTCTCTCTCTCTCTCTCTTTCTCTCTCTTTCTCTTTCTCTCTCTCTCTCTCTCTCTCTCTCACGCGCACTTTTACATGTCCCTTTTACATTTTGACGAATTGACGAATTCAGTTTTTAGTAGCACTGTCTGAGCAAAGAACTGAAGCCCCGCCTGAGGCTGTGCAGTAGTATTTCTATGAAATGTAAATCACAGTCACTGCACTGACATGTATTGCATTATCCTAGATTTACACCATGGTGATTGCACTTCTGTTCACAATGGAGTGACTCTGCAGTGCTCCTTGTGAGAGACGATGAGAACCTGCAGTACTCCTTTCTCTATAGGACAGACTGTCACACTAATTGTCTAAACTGCAGGTCCAAATCTTTTGCACCGTTAATGCCAGACAGAGATCAGATCAGCTGCATTCACAGCATACACGCTTATTGCTTAGTTGTGTTCGCTACTCAACTTTTGCATGCACAACTTACATATTTGTCTGTGGGTGCATTTGTTGGCTAAACAATTTGTGGGAGAATTTTGTACTTACATGTACCTCTCCTTCTAGATTTGGTCTTAAGCCTTTCTTGGTGAAACCATCATGTGATTGGAAGCATTCAACAAAACAAGACTTGTGTGTGGAGTATGTCCTCCAGTTGAGGACTAGTGGTATTTTTTATGTGGTGTGTGAAGGACACAAATGTTTTAATGCAGAACAGTGTAACATTATTCCTTACTGCAGGTGAGCTGTGCGTATATGTGTTTTAAAGGAAAAACTGCTTAGCTGCTCTGCAGAGACTGTATCATGTGTACATGTGTGGAGTACTTCAAAGTGATCTCTGAACATGGTGGTATGTAAATGTGCTCATGTTTCAGGTGGACCTTTGAATGCATACGCAAAGATGAAACAGCATTAGACAAGCGTGTAATGATATATCTCTCTTGCACACTTACGTACTTCACACAGCCTTCTAAATTTGACTGTTCAGTCCTGCGTGGTATATTCACATACTGTCACATATGATTGAGTTGAGAATTCAGAGTCCTCAAAACTTTTAAGTGAGGGATACAAACGCATGCACAGTGTCTTCCATATACAGTTAACTTTTTTGGGACTTTCTAAAGATCAAAAAAAGGTAAGGGAAAAAAGTCCTTGTAAGTATCACCTTTAATTGTAACTTTAGTCTAAAAATTTATAGTTATGACTTCCTGTTTTACTGGGGAATAAAAATGAGGTGCCAGAGAGGCCAAATTCCCATAGTCATAATTAAAGATTACAGAATAATCTTTAATAACATTTAATTAAATTGATCTTCATACACACAAAAGTAGCTACACATCTAAAAACACAAATGCACACTGTTAGGAAAATAATTAAGACATTTAAAAGAACTGGAACTGTAGTAAACCTACCTAGAAGAGGGACATTATATATTTATTATATATTTATTTTACCCTTTTTTAATGACCTTGTTTCCTTATTTCCTCTTTTCCCCTTCATATCTTCACCAAGGATAACAATAATTATGAAGCTGACTGTATGCTGTATTTTATACTATATACCATTAATAATTCTATTTGTGTGTCTCCTGTCATAGGTGGAGCTGCAGTCATGTTGTGTGTTTGTGCCTAATGACACTCTGCCATGCCCCAGCACCATAGTGTGTGGTGATATCCCAGGCACTGTGCGCAGCTGGTATCACAACCAAGCTTCAATGCCAGGGACTCTGGTGGTCTGCCTGCCCCAGATCAGTGTGCTCAGTGTTGGACATAGGCACATGGAGCCCTTGCAGGAAATCCCCTTTACCATACCTAGACCGGTCCTGGAGGAAGGTAAGCCATGTATAGCATTCACACACAGTTTGTGCAGCTAAGGATTTCACCATTTAGTAATATAACTGGTTCACAAATATCATATATACACTATATGGCCAAAAATATGTAGATACCTGACCATCACACCAATATAAGCTTATTGGACATCCCATTCCAAAACCATGGGAATTAGTAATGAGGTGCCCACCCTTTGGGGCTATAACAGCAAATTTTTTGGGAAGGCTTTCGGCAAGATTTTGGCATCTGCCTGTGGGAATTTAAGCCCGTAGGATATTCAGTGGTATTGAGGTCAGGGCTGCGTGCAGACCACTGGAGTTCCTCTGCACCAAACTTATCAAATCATGTCTTTGTGGTCCTCACTTTTTGCAGTAGGACACAGTCATGGAACAGAAAAGGGCCTTCCCCAAACAGTTACCACAAAGGTGGAAGCATATAATTGTCTAAAATATACGCTGTAACATTAACATTACCCTTCACTAGAACTAAGGAGCCGAACCCAAACTGTGAAAAACAAAAAATAGCCCCAGACCATTATCCCTTCTCCACCATCTTTACTATGCATTTCAGTAGGTAGCACTCTCCAGGCATCTGCCAAACCGAGATTTGTCCATCAGACTGACAGTTAGTGAAGCATGATTCATCATTCCAGAAAACATATTTCTATTGCTCAAGAGTCTGGTGGTGGATTAGGATTTCTTGAAAGAATTCTTTTTTGAATATACAAATAATTGTATAATAATATAATAATAAGAAGAGCTCAGGTCATGTTCAAGGATTAATTATTTAATAGTTCCATTCAAAAAACGAACCAAACTTTTTATTACTATTTATGTCAGTCTGCTTTTAGTATTTAATTCATTTATTTTGCTTTGTATCTCTGTTTTTGTTGTTTTTGTTTTGAAATTATTTTTTTTTTTAGTAAACACCAGCTGCCCTTTACATTGTCTGAAATAGTCATGATGAATGCATCAAAAGAAAAGGTTCAGTATTACTTGGGAAACAGTTTTTAGCTAAAGTTCCTTAATAATTTAGTAATGTTTTTCCCTCTCCTCAAAAAAGTGACCTTTATGGAGATAGAATTGCTTTGACAGCAACATTATATTTTAAATTAAAGAGCAAGGTAATGGCAACACAGCGTTGGGACTTTATCCTTCTGTTCTTCTGCGTTTCACTTTCGTGGCTGTTTAGCTGCATCCGTGTGTGTGCGTGTACATTTAAATGTGTTTGTACTACTTAATGACTCCTAAATCCAGACGTAGTGTGGAGCTCTCGTGCCATCTATGGCTTGGCCATAACACCCCCCCAACACGTACACACACACTGTATTTGACAGCAATGATATAACCGATGAAGAGAAGAGGGGCAGGAGGAAAACAGTGATGTCACAACAATGTTGTTAACACTGTAAAAGTGCATTTGCTTAGTAAGGCACACACTCTCATCCACTCTCTCTCTGGACATCAAACATTACTGCGCACACACACATTCAACACGCCATAGAGAGCACATAGATAGCTTACTGAATACACATTTTCATTAGCTATCCTAGACTCAAGGAACATACAGAACAACACAAAGACACACAAATGCACACTTTAATGGGCAGTAAGCAAGGTGGCAGGTCTTAGGCACTGGTAGATGGGGAGTCACAATAGGATTTTCTATCTGGAGCTGGGACTCTGAGGCATTCCATGATACCAATCTTACAATCATTGTCACGACTCATTTATGATCTGAACAGGCCACCTACAGTAACTTGTTTTGGAGGGTACAGAGTATAATTTTCTGGAGTGTAACTTCATATTGCTTTTCACAACAAGGTGAAGGTAGAGTATGTCTGAAGAAAGAAGCTGTTTTTCAATGGCCTGATCAGACAAGAAGACTTGCCTTCATCTTGAAGTAGACATGATGGATTGTCGTTAAACTTATTGCTTACTTTTTTTGATCTAAGAAGTTTTTTTTAATAAGTAAGTGTAACGATGGGGCAGCAAACATTTGATGGCGAAGGTTTAGTTCATACAAGATGCGATTACGATCTGAGACAATCTTAGTCAGTAAGAGATTAGCTATATTATCAATACTGATGCAAAATCTCAGTATTAAGAATATGACTTGGTAGGGCTGTAACGATTGTTTGATAATGTGATAATTACAAACAGTAAAGCCATCTGAATAACTCATAACTTGGTTTTATCAACGCGATGGAAAGCAAACTTATGTATCAAGCTAAATGCTAGCTAGTCTGCAGTAGCAAGCAGCTCTGCTTAGCAAGGAGGTTTTCACTTGAAGGTTCTGATTGGCCATTTTGCATGTCCTGTCAAAGTAGGATTTTTTTTCCAGCCTTCCTCCACAGAAATTTCCTCTTATTTTTTTTTAAAGTGATTTCAGTTGCATTTATTTCAGAAAATAAATGACTGGGCCTACCACCTAGCTGCCTGGAGCAGTGAGAAACGTATTGGGATTGCAGTTCGTATTATAGCACAGTCGAGTTTATTGTGCTTTGGGAGAAAGCAGTGTTTAAATGGTTTTAAATCCTTCATCATGTAGAATCCAAAATGTTGTTAAACAAAGAGCTCCCCCTCCCAAGCAGAGACCAGAATTGACCAAGAATTTGTTTTTGTTTTAATACATTGTTAAAAAGACACAATTTCCTCTGCTGTCCTGCACCACATGTTCAAACAGCCTCAGTGACCTTTTCAGTATTGCCAGATTAGGTCAGTATTTTCTGTTGTTGTTTCTCTTTATTTTGTAGTACAAAAGCAAAATAACGGACTGTTGTAGTATAAAAATAACAGTAATAAAAATCTCTTTAGTGAAACAGAATATTTCAAAAATTAAAATGTTCTATTGTTGCAGCCCTAGACTGCAATAGTGAGTGGCATTTATTACATTTTAAGTGACAGCAACCGATTCTGGAATAGGCACAAGTGCTATTCTCAGAAGTTCTTGGGCACTGTTAAAATATTTAAAAAATCTAAACATTATTCAGAAGCAAGTGCATTTGCTGTAGATTTCCAGCAACTTGTAACCTTGTAAGTAAGCAAGCATAATCTGAAGTAAATTTCTATGCCAAACTGGAATGGACTATAGAATGGAGTATTGTAATGCTAAGAGTATTTTTGTTTGTCTTGATGTTGTGATTTCTGAAGTCGAACATTATTAATACACATTGGTAACGTGAAAAACAATCTTTTAAAACTTATGATTAGCCATTACCTTTATGTTTTGACATCAGGTGACCTGATACAATTAACTGTGGCTACTGGTGTCTCTAAAGCAAAATCCTTTCAGACTCAGTTGTCTTCTCACAGCACCGGGTCCTGGAAGCCCATTGTCCTTATAGTATATTGGCATTATAGTGATTTCCCTAAACTAAAACGTGCAGGGCAAAGGAACTCCAGGACCAGGGTTTGGAAACTCGAAGGGATGATGCCATAACATGACTTGGTCTTGGAAAATTTGGAAAAGTATTGTGTTTTCTATGACGATAGACTACTTATGTAGGATTATTTTGTTTTATACTGGCTAAAAGGTGTGAGTGTCAGAATTTTTAAACACATAACTACAATAATGAGAATTTATGGTAATGGCCCTTATCAATTTCTTTAGTAATGTGCTTGTAACCAAATTGTTACTTTCTTATCATTCACCTTTTCTAGTCCTCATGTTCTGCCAGTGTCCTCTCATGTCACAATTTTACAGTGTTCTTTTCAAAGATCCCTGATTGTGAGATTGCAAAGAAGTTGACAAGCTCAGTTTGCATTTAGAGTTATTAGCAGGAATTAGGAGCAGATTACATTGAACATTTTATGCACCTCTTGTGTTGACTTTGTGAAATAAAGCTTTTGTAGTTTGTAACCTTACATTTGGGTGTTGGTGTGTTTGTCCTTCTGTGAATGTGCACATGCTTATGTATATATGTCTGTGTGAAGGTGATGCATTCCCATGGACAGTGACAGTGGGCCAGTTCAGTATGTATACATTGCTGGGGCATCAGCGTTCTCTATCTCTGCTGGAGCCAATAGGCTGTACCTCCACCCTCGCTGTGACGTCCCACAAGCTGCAGCCCGGGCCCACAACAGGCTTTACCACTCCCGACTTTAGACACTCGTTCATCATCTGTCTGCATGTAGACTTGCAGCCGCTTCATCTGAAACTCTCCAACCCACAGGTATAACGCTACACTTACCATTATTTTTCGCTTCAGTGCTCTTTTCTGTCTTGGGCTCTCTCTTTTAGATTGGCTCACGATCATGTGATACTCCTTGATCAGATCAGAGTTACAGTCTAAAGTTGAATACAGCTCGATGCAGGTTGGAAATCTTACTCAAGTACAAATACTCTTTGTATATGATCTACAATACTGCATTCTACTTTACAGCGTGTTTTATGTAAATAAACACAGATCAGCCATAACTAATAAAATCAGCCATAAATAATTAAAATTACCTCCTTCTCTCTACACTAATTGTCCATTTCATCGGCTCCACTTACCATAAAGGTGTACTTTGTCGTTCTACCATTACATACTGTATTCGATCTGTTTCTCTGTAACATTTCTTACCCCCCTTTTACACTGTTCTTCAGACATGTACTTTGCTAGCAACAATTTAGCAACCGCATGGGATACAATAGCAACTACTTAGCAACACCTTAGCAACTGCCTTGGATACCATAGCAACCGTCTAGCAACCACTTGGCATACCATAGCCACCATCGGAATAACTTAGCAGCCACCTAGCAACAACCTGGAATACCAGAGCAACACCCTAGCAACACCTTAACAACGACCTTGGATACCATAGCAACCGCCTAGCAACACCTTAGCAACTGCCTGGAATACCATAACAACCACCTAGCAACTCTTCAGCAACCAATTGGGATACCATGGCAATGGCCTACCATCTGCAGCGCTTTGTAGGAACAATGGTTTCAATGCAGCTGCTGATGTAGCCCGTTACCCCAGAAGCATAGTCCTCTAGATCAACAGTACAGTCCTTTCTCACAGCAGCAGTTCTGAACACATCCCAGTTTGTACTGTCAAAGCAGTCCTGAAGCACTAGATCAGTTTCTTCATTCTATACTTTGATAGTTTTACTCACTGGAAGTGCTTGCTTGAGGAGTTGTCTGTGTGCTGGGTAGAGGAACACGGAGATGCGGTCGGACTGTCCGAAGTGCGGCCGAGGCACAGCCCTGTAGGCCCCCCTCACGTTGCTGTAGACTTGGTCGAGTATGTTGCTCTCCCTCGTCGGAAAGCTCACGTGCTGATGATACTTGGGGAGGACAGTCCTCAGGTTGCAGTGGTTGAAGTCGCCGGCAACAATGAACATGGCGTCCGGGTGCGCGGTCTCTTGTTTACTAATGACATCATGCAGCAGCCCCAGCGCCATGGCCGAGTTCTCGCGTGGCGGGATGTAAACAGCCCGAATAATCGCAGCGCTGAACTCTCTCGGCAGATAGAAGGATCTGCACTTCAACATCAGCAGTTCTAAGTTAGCTGAACAGTGTTTTTCAACAGTCTTTACGTCTGAACACCACCTGTTGTTCACGTAGATAAAGACACCGCCGCCTTTGTTCTTCCCCGACGATGCCATGCGGTCCCCGCGGTGGACAGAGTGTGTTTCTAACTGGATCACTGAGTCTGGCGTGCTGTCCGAGAGCCAGGTTTCCATGAGAATAAGAGCACAGCACTCTCTGATCTCACGTTGAGTTGTTATTCTGGTTCTCAGCTCATCCAGCTTGTTTTCGAGGGAGCAAACATTAGCTAGCAACAGGCTAGGTAGCGGTGGCTGTGTAGCCCTAGCCTTTAGCCTAGCATGTAGCCCCGCTTCCGCTTTAGCCGCTCTGTTCATCGGCTGCACCGCTCACCCGAGGCCGGTGCTGCTGGGCCTTGCCAGCTGGTGCTGGTGCTGGTGGAATACAAGCATAAAAGAAAGTTGAGGTCAGAAATGCTAAAGGTAAGTTCATGACGAATTTTACCGATCTCCAGGAGTGCCTCTCTACTGTAACTAACTGTTCCGTAGGTATACTGTACATTTAAAATAAATACTAAAGTTAAAATAAATAATAAATAGCATTGGTTGCAAGAGGAACACACAAAGACGTCTGCCACGGTGGGTGCCATCTTGGAGTTTAGAGTTGGTTCTCTGTTTGGGAAACTTTGTGAAGTTATTTTAGCTGAATTGCTAACCTTAGCTGGCTAATATGCTAATATTAGCTGATTACTTTGCTAACGGTGTCTGCTTTTGCTTTAGAGTTCATCCTCCATTGTCTGATAAACCAGGCTAGCCATTATTTTCACATAATTCCCAGTGCTACCATCTGTCTCCTTTCATAAATGCAACCAACATAAAATATATTTGGCTAATATTGCCTAAATAGATATCTGACTGAGTTGAGGTTGTACATAACTAATGGACAAATGTGGTACCCAGCAGTTGTATGAAGCAGGTAACAGTTAACATATCCATACTTTTCCCCTCAGTTATGAGAGAGAGCAGTCCAGATCAATCCGCAGGGGACCGCAGCACAACTCACATTACCACCCTTTTAATGCCGTTACAAATAATGTCCTTTTTGTGTATATTAAAATGCAGTAAATTTACTCAACACAGTTACTGCTGAAAGTAAACTGAAAGACAAAACTTAAAGATTTATTGCATTCGTTCATGAGGAAGTTATGTAAACATTTGAATCATGTAAATTAAAAGCATCAATTGTTCCAGTGCATTAACATAAATAATTTAATTCAAAGAAACTGCCCGGCTACGGGTTACTCACGAGTCTGTATAGATTAACAACATAACCTTACAATCTTACAGTTTTTTGCTCTAGAAGTCAAAGTGATTTTGTTCCAGTTGTGATAGGGATCTGTAAAACACTTTAATTTCTTGATTTATTTTTAATATATATATTGGTAATATATTGGTTAAAGTCTATATGTGATCTGTGACGTGATCCGCACACAACATGACAACATTAGTACTGTACCATATTGGTGTAGATGTTAACTGTGTTTTGCTAATATATTAAACCAGTTTTTGCTGCCTTGTTAAGAAAACTCTTTCTTGTTAAGCAAACAGATCAGTGTTAAGGTTTTGACCAACATTCTCGCTTGTCTGCTCATCAGAGTAGTTTATATCAGTAAACTGTATTGATTGAGTGCAGCGCGATCAGACTCTTACAGCTGATTGGTATCTGCCTCTCATGACAGAGTTTTCACTGTAATTGTAACTATTCACACAGGGCAAGTAGGATAGCTTTTCTCTGGTGACTACTTTATTGAACATGGTTGTCTGACTTGGCCAAAGGAGTGGCCATGTTTCATGCTATGGTAGCGCTGGCCACCCCTGGCCATCCCTTGGCTATGCACCCAGCTAGAGCACTTTTCTCACCTTGACCCAAATTTGGACACTGACACAAACTGACAGGCTCAAACCAGGTAGCGCGTAACATCCAGTGCCACACAAAACCTGCAAAGACTAAAGCTGTGTCCAAAAATCACATAATAATGCACTGTACGTTCTACTCTGAGTAATTCAAAACTAATGGTGGTGTGTTATTTTAACATACTGTTTATTATGTAAGTATTCAGTTTTGGATGCAGCCTGAGAATTCTTCACCTAAAAACATGAGGCTTTATATGGCAATTTACCATCAAGCATTATCTGTGGCAGTCATGAAAATAAAACAACAAATGTTACTAGGGGTGCAACGATTATTCAACTTAGTCGACTAAAATTGACAACCAAATTAGTTGGCAACTAATTTAGTAGTTGATTACTTGGTGATGTCATTATGCGCCTGTCTCACGCTCACTAGAAATGTTTTGACAACAACAGAGCGATGACTGCCTCAAGAACAAAATCCTCAAAAGTGTGGGAGCATTTCGCGCAACTCAGAAAAAAGGTTGTCAGTTGTGCTATTTGTAAAGCTGACCTTAGCTGGCATGGGAGCACACCCTCCATGATGGAGCATCTGAAGAGGAAACTTGTCGCTCACTACATGAAGATTCATCTTGGTAAGACACATCCCGTCCCAAACTGCATACTAGCACACTAAGTATGTGTAAGTGTGGAAAAATAGTGCATATACCATTAGAAGTGCACTCATTGGTGTAGTATGTGAAGTACAGAAATGTGTGGTTTGGAACGCAGCGATAGTTGCGCTAGCGAGCTAGTTAAGTTGGCTTGAAAAAGCCAACTTACTGTTCTTCGTAATCTTCTTATTAAGTTGGCTTGAAAAAGTAAATTGGAAAAGCCAATTTACTGTTCTTCGTAATCTTCTTCTTCTTCTTCTTCTTAATAAGTTGGCTTGAAAAAGCCAACTTACTGTTCTTCGTAATCTTCTTCTTAAGTTGGCTTGAAAAAGCCAACTTACTGTTCTTCGTAATCTTCTTATTATTATTATTATTAAGTTGGCTTGAAAACGCCAACTTACTGTTCTTCATAATCTTTTTATTAAGTTGGCTTGAAAAAGCCAACTTACTGTTCTTCGTAATCTTCTTCTTATTATTATTATTAAGTTGGCTTGAAAAAGCCAACTTACTGTTCTTCGTAATCTTCTTCTTAAGTTGGCTTGAAAAAGCCAACTTACTGTTCTTCATAATCTTCTTCTTAAGTTGGCTTGAAAAAGCCAACTTACTGTTCTTCGTAATCTTCTTCTTATTATTATTATTAAGTTGGCTTGAAAACGCCAACTTACTGTTCTTCATAATCTTCTTATTAAGTTGGCTTGGAAAAAGCCAACTTACTGTTCTTCGTAATCTTCTTCTTATTATTATTATTAAGTTGGCTTGAAAAAGCCAACTTACTGTTCTTCGTAATCTTCTTCTTAAATTGGCTTGAAAAAGCCAACTTACTGTTCTTCATAATCTTCTTCTTCTTATTATTATTAAGTTGGCTTGAAAAAGCCAACTTACTGTTCTTCGTAATCTTATTATTATTATTATTATTAAGTTGGCTTGAAAAAGCCAACTTACTGTTCTTCGTATTCTTCTTCTTATTATTAAGTTGGCTTGAAAAAGCCAACTTACTGTTCTTCGTAATCTTCTTATTATTAAGTTGGCTTGAAAAAGCCAACTTACTGTTCTTCGTAATCTTCTTCTTCTTCTTAATAAATTGGCTTGAAAAAGCCAACTTACTGTTCTTCGTAATCTTCTTCTTATTATTATTATTAAGTTGGCTTGAAAAAGCCAACTTACTATTCTTCGTAATCTTATTATTATTATTATTATCAAGTTGGCTTGAAAAAGCCAACTTACTGTTCTTCGTAATCTTATTATTATTATTATTATTATTATTATTATTAAGTTGGCTTGAAAAAGCCAACTTACTGTTGTTCGTAAATCTTCTTCTTCTTATTATTAAGTTGGCTTGAAAAAGCCAACTTACTGTTCTTCGTAATCTTCTTCTTCTTCTTCTTAATAAGTTGGCTTGAAAAAGCCAACTTACTGTTCTTCGTAATCTTCTTCTTCTTCTTAATAAATTGGCTTGAAAAAGCCAACTTACTGTTCTTCGTAATCTTCTTCTTAAGTTGGCTTGAAAAAGCCAACTTACTGTTCTTCATAATCTTCTTCTTATTATTATTATTAAGTTGGCTTGAAAAAGCCAACTTACTATTCTTCGTAATCTTATTATTATTATTATTATTATCAAGTTGGCTTGAAAAAGCCAACTTACTGTTCTTCGTAATCTTATTATTATTATTATTATTATTATTATTAAGTTGGCTTGAAAAAGCCAACTTACTGTTGTTCGTAAATCTTCTTCTTCTTCTTATTAAGTTGGCTTGAAAAAGCCAACTTACTGTTCTTCGTAATCTTCTTCTTCTTCTTCTTAATAAGTTGGCTTGAAAAAGCCAACTTACTGTTCTTCGTAATCTTCTTCTTCTTCTTCTTCTTCTTAATAAGTTGGCTTGAAAAAGCCAACTTACTGTTCTTCGTAATCTTATTAAGTTGGCTTGAAAAAGCCAACTTACTGTTCTTCGTAATCTTCTTCTTATTATTATTATTATTCTACGCTCAAAATATAAAATGCTACTCCTCCTACAGTTTTCGAGCTAGAACAACGAAACGTGGCAGGATCGTAGGACCCATACCCACGGGGTGCGCTTGTGCTTTTCTAAGCGATCCGATGTACGGTTTTCCCAAAATTAACGTTCAAAGTCGAATTTTTTTCCCATAGGGAATGAATGGCCGGAATATTGGCAGCATGCCACACATGATGTCACAATGGCCCATTAACTCACACACCCATCCAAACTGACGCACGGAGCCTAATGTCTCACCCACTCCCAGCCTAATGCTCAGCAGTGTCAGCACACATAATGATTTGTTAAGGTGGAACTGCTTTTAAGGTGGAATTGCACTTAGGTAGCACTGAATTTTAAGGTGGAACTTCTTTTAAGGTAGCACTGAGTTTACACTGACACTGAAATTAAGGTGGAACTGCATGTAAGTTAACAATGAATTAAAGGTGGAACTTCAATTAACATTGGACTAACTTTAAGGAGGCACAGAATTTAAGGTGGACATTTAAGGTGGAACTCTTTAAAGTAGCACTAAAATTAAGATGGCACAGAATTTAAGGTGGAACTTGGTTTAAGGTGGCAATGCAATTAACATAGCATTAAATTTAAGGTGGCACATAATTTAAGGTGGGACTTCATTCACAGTAGCAACTGGCAAAGAATTGCTATCCTCCACGGATACTGCAGCTTCTGCTTAGTAACATTTTGGCAGTATTTTAACAGCTATCAACAGCCTTCAACCATTTTAACTTTGACCATTTTAACCATTTTAACTTCTTTTAAGGTAGCACTGAGTTTACACTGAAACTGAAACTAAGGTGGAACTGCTTTTAAGTTAGCACTGAATTTAAGGTGGAACTTCAATTCACATAGCACTAACTTTAAGGAGGCACAGAATTTAAGGTGGAACTTCGATTAACATAGTACTAAATTTTAGGCGGCACAGAATTTAAGGTGGAACTGCAATTAACATAGCACTAAAATTAAGGTGGAACTTGGTTTAAGGTGAAACTTCATTCACAGTAGAACTTAGCAAAAAATTTCCATCCACCACGGATTCTGCAGATTCTGCTTAACATTTAGCAACATTTTAACAGCTATCAACAGCCTTCAACAATTTTAACTTTGACCATTTTAACCATTTTAACTTCTTTTAAGGTAGCACTGAGTTTACACTGAAACTGAAATTAAGGTGGAACTGCTTTTAAATTAGCACAGAATTTAAGGTGGAACTTCAATTCACATAGCACTAACTATAAGTTAGCACAGAATTTAAGGTGGAACTTCAATTAACATAGTACTACATTTTAGGCGGCACAGAATTTAAGGTGGAACTGCAATTAACATAGCACAAAAATTAAGGCGGCACAAAATTTAAGGTGGAACTTCTTTCATGGTAGCAACTAGCAACGAATTACCATACACGACAGATACTGCAGCTTCTGCTTAACAAAATTTTGGCAACATTTTAACAACTATCAACAGTGATCAACCATTTTAACGTTTTAACGTTAATTAACTGGCTTTTTCAAGCCAACTTACTGTTCTTCGTAATCTTATTATTATTATTATTATTATTATTATTATTCTATACTCAAAAAACTAAATGCTACTCCTCCTACAGTTTTCGAGCTAGAGCCACGAAACTTGGCAGGATCGTAGATCCTATACCCGCAGGGTGTGCTTGTGCTTTTCTAAGCGATCCGACGCACGGTTTTCCCAAAATTAACGTTCAAAGTCGATATTTTTTCCCATAGGGAATGAATGGGCGGAATGTTGGCAGCATGCCACACATGATGTCACAATGGCCCATTAACTCACACACCCATCCAAACTGACGCACAGAGCCCAATGTCTCACCCTCTCCCAGCCTAATGCTCAGCAGTGTCAGCACACATAATGATTTGTTAAGGTGGAACTGCTTTTAAGGTAGCACTGAATTTTAAGGTGGAACTTCTTTTAAGGTAGCACTGAATTTTAAGGTGGAACTTCTTTTAAGGTAGCACTGAACCTAAGGTGGAATTTTAATTAAGGTGGCACAGAATTTAAGGTGGAATTTCTTTAAAGGTGGCACCGAATTTAAAATGGAACTCTTTTCAGGGTGGCAATAAATTTAAGGTGGAACTGCAATTACCTTAACACTAAATTTAAGGTGGCACAGAATTTAAGGTGGAATTATCATTACATAGCCTTAAATTTAAGGTGGAACTTCAATTAACATAGCACTAAATTTAAGATGGCACAGAATTTAAGGTGGAACTTCAATTAACAGGACTAAATTTACTTAATTTAAAATTAAGGTGGCACAGAATTTAAACACACCCCACACCACACACACTCAACATACCCCACACCACGCACAATAAACATACCTCATACTACACACAATAAACACACAACATATACACAACACACCCCACACCACACAAAATAAACCCACAACACGTACTCAACAAACCCCACACCACACACAATAAACACACCTCACACTACACACAATAAACAAACACATTAAACACACCACACACAATAAACACACAATAAGCACACCACACACACTAAACACACCGCACACCCCACACAATAAACCCACAACAGACTCAACACACACCACACCACACACAATAAACACACAATAAGCACAACACACACACTAAACACACCCCACACCACACACAATGAGCACACAACACACAGAACATACACTCACACAGTAAACACAGAACATACACTCAACACACCCATACACACACACACACAATTAACACACCACACACACTTCACACAATAAACACAGCGCACACTCAACATACCCCTCACCACACACCCTCAACACACCCAACACCACACACAATAAACACACCACACACACTAAACACACCACACAAAATAAACACACCCCACACCACACACAATTACCACACCACACACTCCACACTAACACACAGCACATACTCAACATACCCCACACCACACACACTTAACACAATCAACAGACAGAACTTCTTTTAAGGTGGCACTACAATTAACATAGAACTAAATTTAAGGTGCCATAGACTTTAAGGTGGAACTTTATTTTAGGTAGAACAAAAATTAAGATGGCGCAGAATTTAAAGTGGAACTTCAATTAACATAGCACTAAAATAAGGGTGGCACTGAATTTCAGGGGGAACTGCAATTAAGATGGCACTAAATTTAAGGTGGAACTCCATTTTATGATAGCACTTAAATTAAGGTGGCACAGAATTTAAGGTGGAACTTCATTTAAGGTGGCACCAAATTTAAGGTGGCACAGAATTAAAGGTAGAAGAAAAATTAATTTGGCACATAATGGAATGGTGGAACTTCAATTAACATTGCAATAAAATTAAGGTGGAACGTCTTTAAGGTGGCACTCCAATTAACATAGCACTAAATTTAACGTGGCACAGACTTAAAGGTGAAACTTCATTCATGGTAGCACCTAGCAATGAATTACCATCCAATCAGATACTGCAGCTTCTGCTTAATAAAATTTTGGCAACATTTTAACAACTATCAACAGTGATCAACCATTTTAACGTTTTAACATAATTAACTGGCTTTTTCAAGCCAACTTAAAGTTCGTTCATGAACTTTCCCTTTCTAGTTAAGTTGGCTTGAAAAAGCCAACTTACTGTTCTTCGTAATCTTATTATTATTATTATTCTACGCTCAAAATATAAAATGTTTCTCGTCCCACAGTTTTCGAGCTAGAACCACGAAACTTTGCAGGATCGTAGGACCCATACCCGATTAGGTTGCTTGTGCTTTTCTAAGCGATCCGATGTACGGTTTTCCCAAAATTAACGTTCAAAGTCGATATTTTTTTCCCATAGGGAATGAATGGGCGGAATGTTGGCAGCATGCCACACATGATGTCACAATGGCCTATTAACTCACACACCCATCCAAACTCACGTACGGAGCCTAATGTCTCACCCACTCTCAGCCTAATGCTCAGCAGTGTCAGCACACATAATGATTTGTTAAGGTGGATCTGCTTTTAAGGTGGAATTGCACTTAGGTAGCACTGAATTTTAAGGTGGAACTTCTTTTAAGGTAGCACTGAGTTTACACTGACACTGAAATTAAGGTGGAACTGCATTTAAGTTAACAATGAATTAAAGGTGGAACTTCAATTAACATTGGACTAACTTTAAGGAGGCACAGAATTTAAGGCGGAAATTTAAGGTGGAACTCTATAAAGTAGCACTAAAATTAGAATGGCACAGAATTTAAGGTGGAACTTCTTTCAAGGTGGCACTGCAATTAACATAGCACTAAATTTGAGGTGCCACAGAACTTAAGGTGGAACTCTCTTTAAGGTAAAACTAAAATTAAGGTGGCACAAAATTTAAGGTGGGACTTCAGTTAACATTGCATTGAATTTAAGGTGGCACTGAATTTAAGGTGGCACAGAATTTAAGGTGGAACTTCAAATAACATAGCACTAAAATTAAGGTGGTACAAAATTTAAAGTGGAAATTCATTCACAGTAGCAACTAGCAAAGACTTAAAATCCACCAGGGATACTGCAGCTTCTGCTTAGTAACATTTTGGCAGTATTTTAACAGCTATCAACAGCCTTCAACCATTTTAACTTTGACCATTTTAACCATTTTAACTTCTTTTAAGGTAGCACTGAGTTTACACTGACACTGAAATTAAGGTGGAACTGCTTTTAAGTTAGCACTGAATTTAAGGTGGAACTTCAATTCACATAGCTCTAACTTAAAGGAGGCACAGAATTTAAGGTGGAACTTGGTTTAAGGTGGCACTGCAATTAACATAGCATTAAATTTAATGTGGCACATAATTTAAGGTGGAACTCTAAGTTAGTGCTAAAATTAAGGTGGCACAGAATTTAAGGTGGAACTCTCTTTAAGGCAGCACTAAAATTAAGGTGGCACAAAATTTAAAGTGGAACTTCATTCACAGTAGCAACTAGCAAAGAATTAAAATCCACCAGGGATACTGCAGCTTCTGCTTAGTAACATTTTGGCAGTATTTTAACAGCTATCAACCATTTTAACTTTGACCATTTTAACGTTTTTACCTCTTTTAGGGTAGCACTGAGTTTACACTGACACTGAAATTAAGGTGGAACTGCTTTTAAGTTAGCACTGAATTTAAGGTGGAACCTTATTTCACATAGCACTAACTTTAAGGAGGCACGGAATTTAAGGTAGAACTGCAATTAACATAGCACCAAAATTAAGGTGGCACAAAATTTAAGGTGGAACTTCATTCACAGTAGAACTTACCAAAAAATTTCCATCCACCACAGATTCTGCAGCTTCTGCTTAACATTTTGGCAACATTTTAACAACTACCAACAGTCTTCAACCATTTTAACGTTTTAACGTCATTAACTGGCTTTTTCAAGCCAACTTAAAGTTCGTTCACGAACTTTCCCTTTCTAGTTATTATTATTATTCTACGCTCAAATTTTGTTAACTTTTCACGGCCCGCAGTTTTTGACGTACAACCACCAAATTTTGCACAAACGTTCCTCATATACGGGAATAGTGCGCTTGGACCGATACGATGTACGGTTTCCGGAAAATTAACGTTCAAAGCCGATATTTTTCCCATAGGAAATGAATGGGGGGACTGTTGGCAGCATGCCAAACATGATGTCACAATGGCCACCTCTCTCACACACACATCCAAACTCACGCATGGAGCCCAATGTCTCCCATGCTCACAGCCTAATGCTCAGCAGTGTCAGCACACATAATGATTTGTTAAGGTGGAACTGCTTTTAAGGTGGAATTGCACTTAGCTAGGTCTGAATTTAAGGTGGAACTTCAATTAGCATAACAATAAATTTAAGGTGGAACTTCAATGAAAACACTAAATTAAAGATGACACAGAATTTAAGGTGGAATTTCAATTAACCTTTAAAATGAAAGTGGAACTGCTATTAACATAGGACTTATTTTAAGGTAGAACTTCAATTAACATAGCATTAAATTTAAGGTGGAACTGCTATTAACGTAATCACTAAATTTAAGGTGGAAGGGAATTTAAGGTGGAACTTCAATTAAACTAGCACAAAATTTAAGATGGCACAGAATTTAAGGTGGAATTTCAATTAACATAGCATTAAATTTAAGGTGGAACCGATATTAACATAGCACTAAATTTCAGATGGCACAGAATTTAAGGTGGAACTTCAATAAACATAGCACTAAATTTAAGATGGCACAGAATTTAAGGTGGAATTTCAGTTAACATAACATTAAATTTAAGGTGGAAATGCTACTAGCATATCACTAAATTTAAGGTGGAACAGGATTTAAGGTGGAGCTTAAATTAACATAGCACTAAATTTAAGATGGCACAGAATTTAAGGTGGAACTTCAGTTAACATAGCAGTAAATTTAAAGTGGAACTGCTATTAACATATCACTAAATTTAAGGTGGCACAGAATTTAAGGTGGAATTTCAATTACCATAGCAAACAATTTAAGGTAGCACTGCTAATATCACTGAATTTAAGGTGGAACAGAAATTAACGTAGAACTTTAATTAACATTGTACTAAAATTAAGGTGGCATACAATAGCACTAAATTTAAGATGGCACAGAATTTAAGGTGAAACCTCAATTAACATAGCATTAATTTTAAGGTGGAACTTCTTTTAAGGTAGCACTGAGTTTACACTGACACTGAAATCTAAGGTGGAACTTCATTTAACAATCACTATATTTTAGTTGGAACACAATTTAAGGTGGAATTGCCATTACATAGCATTAAATTTAAGGTGAAACTTCAATTAACATAGCAATAAATTCAACATGGCACAGAATTAAAATATCACTAATGGCACAGAATTTAAGGTGGAACTGCAGTTACCATAGCACTAAATTTAAGGTGGCACAGAATTAAAGGTGGAACTGGAATTAACATAGTACCAAATTTAAGGTGGAACAGAATTTAAGGTGGAACTGTCTTTAAGGTAGCACTGAAATTAAGGTGGCACAGAATTCACGGTGAAACTTCAATTAACATAGCACTAAATTTAAGGTGAAACTCTTCCTAAGGTGGCACTAAATATAAGGTGGAACTCCAATTTACATAGCACTAAATTAAGCTTGCACAGAATTTGAGGAGGAACTTTATTTAAGGTGGCACAGAATTTAAGGTGGAACTGCAATTACCATAGCACTAAATTTAAGGTTGCACAGAGTTTAAGGTGGAACTGCATTTAAGTTAGCAATGAATTAAAGGTGGAACTTCAATTAACATTGGACTAACTTTAAGGAGGCACAGAATTTAAGGTGGAACTCTTTAAAGTAGCACTAAAATTAAGATGGCACAGAATTTAAGGTGGAACTTCTTTCAAGGTGGCACTGCAATTAACATAGCACTAAATTTGAGGTGCCACAGAACTTAAGGTGGAACTCTCTTTAAGGTAAAACTAAGGTGGCACAAAATTTAAGGTGGGACTTAAATTGACATAGAACTAAAGTTAAGGTGGCACAGAATTTAAGGTGGAACTGGAATTAACATAGCACTAAAATTAAGGTCGCACAGAATTTAAGGTGGAATTTAAATTGACGTAGAACTAAAGTTAAGGTGGCAGAAAATTTAAGGTGGCACTGCAATTAACATAGCACTAAATTTGAGGTGCCACAGAACTTAAGGTGAAACTCTCTTTAAGGTAGCACTAAAATTAAGGTGGCACAAAATTTCAGGTGAAACTTAAATTAACATAGCACTAAAATTAAGGTGGGACAAAATTTAAAGCCCACGGATACTGCAGCTTCTGATTAGGAACATTTTGGCAGTATTTTAACAGCTATCAACAGTCTTCAACCATTTTAACTTTAACCATTTTAACCATTTTAACTTTTAAGGTAGCACTGAGTTTACACTGACACTGAAATTAAGGTGGAACTGCATTTAAGATAGCACTGAATTTATGGGGGAACTTCGATTACCATAGCACTAACTTTAAGATAGTTAATTAGTCTGTGGCACAGACTTTAAGGTGGAACTTCATTCACGTTAGCATCTAGCAACGAATTAGATTCCACCACAGATACTGCAGCTTCTGCTTAGCAACATTTTACTAATATTTTAACAACTTTCAACAGTCTTCAACCATTTTAACGTTTTAACGTCATTAACTGGCTTTTTCAAGCCGACTTAAAGTTCGTTCACGAACTTTCCCTTTCTAGTTATTATTATAATTAAGTTGGCTTGAAAAAGCCAACTTACTCTTCTTCGTAATCTTCTTCTTCTTATTATTATTATTATTCTATACTCAAAAAACTAAATGCTACTCCTCCTACAGTTTTCGAGCTAGAACCACGAAACTTTGCAGGATCGTAGATCCTATACCCGATTAGGTAGCTTGTGCTTTTCTAAGCGATCCAACGTACGGTTTACGGAAAATTAACGTTCAAAGTCGATATTTTATATATTTATATATATTTTTTTAAGGTGGAACTTCAATTAGCATAACACTAAATTTAAGGTGGAACTGGTATTAACATAGCACTAAATTTAAGATGGCACAGAATTTAAGGTGGAATTTCAATTCACATAGCATTAAATTTGAGGTGGAACCACTATTAACATATCGCTAAATTTAAGGCTGAACAGAATTTAAAGTGGAACTTCAATTCACATAGCATTAAGTTTGAGGTGGAACCGCTATTAACATATTACTAAATTTAAGGCGGAACAGAATTTAAGGCGGAATTGAAATTGACATAGCATTAAATTTAAGGTGGAATAGAATTTTAGGTGGGACTTCAATTAACATAGCACTAAATTTAAGATGGCACAGAATTTAAGGTGGAACCTCAATTAACATAGCATTGTATTTAAGGTGGATCTACTATTTACATATCACTAAATTAATGATGGCACAGAATTTAAGGTGGACCTTCAATTACCATAGCATTAAATTTAAGGTGGAACAGCTATTACCATAACACTCAATTTAAGGTGGAACAGAATTTATGGTGGAACTTCAATTAACATATCATTAAATTTCAGGTGGAACTGCTATTAATAGTCACTACATTTCAGTTGGAACAGAACTCAAGGTTGAATTTTCATTACCTAGCATTAAATTTAAGGTGGCACTTCAATCAACATAGCTCTAAATTTAAGGTGGCACAGAATTTAAGGTGGAACTCTTTTTAAGGTGGCACCAAATTTAAGGTGGAGCAGAATTTAAGGTGGCACAGAATTTAAGTTGGAACTGTCTTCAAGGCAGCACTGAAATTAAGGTGGCACAGAATTTACGGTGGAACTTCAATAAACATAGCACAAAATTTAAGGTGGAACTCTTCTTAAGGTGGCACTAAATTTAAGGTGGAACTGCAGTTTACATAGCACTAAATTAAGCTAGCAAAGAATTTGAGGAGGAACTATATTTAAGGTGGCACAGAATTTAAGGTGGAACTGCAATTACCATAGCACTACATTTAAGGTTGCACAGAGTTTAAGGTGGAACTCTCTTTAAGGTAGCACTAAAATTAAGGTGGCACAGAAATTAAGGTGGAACTTCAATTGACATAGCGTTAAATTTAAGATGGCACAGAATTTAAGGTGGAACCTCAATTAACATAGCATTGCATTTAAGGTGGATCTACTATTTACATATCACTAAATTTATGATGGCACAGAATTTAAGGTGGAATTTTAATTACCATAGCAGTAAAATTGAGGTGGCACAGAATTTAAAGTGGAATTTCTTTTACGGTGGCACCGAATTTAAAATGGAACTCTTTTTAAGGTGGCAATAAATTTAAGGTGGAACTGCAATTACCATAGCACTAAATTTAAGGTGGCACAGAATTTAAGGTGGGACTTTATTTAAGGTGGCACAGAATTAAAGGTGGAACTGGAATTAACATAGCACTGAATTTAAGGTGTCACAGAATTTGAGTTGGAATTTCAATTAACATAGCATTAAATTTAAAGTGGAACCATTATGAGCATAGCACTAAATTTAAGGTGGCACAGAATTTAAGGTGGAATTTTAATTAACATAGCAGTAAAATTGAGGTGGCACAGAATTTAAAGTGGAATTTCTTTTAAGGTGGCACTGAATTTAAAATGGAACTCTTTTTAAGGTGGCAATAAATTTAAGGTGGAACTGCGGTTACCATAGCACTAAATTCAAGGTGGCACAGAATTTAAGGTGGGACTTTATTTAAGGTGGCACAGAATTAAAGGTGGAACTGGAATTAACATAGCACTGAATTTGAGTTGGAATTTCAATTAACATAGTATTAAATTTAAGGTGGAACCATTATGAGCATAGCACTAAATTTAAGGTGGCACAGAATTTAAGGTGGAACTTCACAGTAGAACTTAGCAAAAAATTTCCATCCATCATGGATTCTGCAGCTTCTGCTTAACAACATTTTGGCAACATTTTAACAACTCTCAGCAGTCTTCAACCATTTTAACGTTTTAACGTAATTAACTGGCTTTTTCAAGCCAACTTAAAGTTCGTTCACGAACTTTCCCTTTCTAGTTATCATTATTATTCTACGCTCAAAATATAAAATGTTTCTCGTCCCACAGTTTTCGAGCTAGAGCCATGAAACTTTGCAGGATCGTAGTACCTATACCCGTTTAGGTATTTTATGCTTGTGCTTTTCTAAGGAATCCGATGTATGGTTTTCCAAATATTAACGTTCAAAGTCGATATTTTTTCCCATAGGGATTGAATGGACGGAATGTTGGCAGCATGCCACGTGATGTCACAATGGGTACCTCTCTCACACACCCATCCAAACTCACGCACGGAGCCTAATGTCTCACCCACTCCCAGCCTAATGCTCAGCACATATAATGATTTTGTTAAGGTGGAACTGCTTTTAAAGTGGAATTGCATTTAGGTAGCACTGAATTTTAAGGTGGAACTTCTTTTAAGGTAGCACTGAGTTTACACTGACACTGAAATTAAGGTGGAACTGCATTTAACAATCAGTATATTTAACTTGGAACAGAAATTAAGGTGGAATTATCATTCCATTGCATTACATTTAAGGAGGAACTGCTATTAACATATCACAAAATTTAAGGTGGAACAGAATTTAAGATGGAATTGTCATTACATAGCATTAAATTTAAGGTGGAACTTCAATTAACATAGCACTAAATTTAAGGTGGAACTTTAATTAACATAGCACTATAATTAAGATGGCACGGAATTTAAGATGGAACTTAATTTACAATATCACTAAATTTAAGATGGCACAGAATTTAAGGTGGAACTTCAATTAACCTATCACTAAATTTAAGGTGGAATAGAATTTAAGGTGGAACTTCAATTAACATAGCACTAAATTTACGATGGCACAGAATTTAAAGTAGAACTTCAATTAACATAGCCTTAAATTTAAGGTGGAACTGTTATTAACATAGCAATAAATTTAAGATGGAACTTTATTTAACATAGCACTAAATTAAAGGTGGAACTGCTGTTAACATATCACGAAATTTAAGGTGGAACAGAATTTAAGGTGGAACTTCCATTAATGTGGCATTAAATTCATGATGGCACAGAATTTAAGGTGGAACTTAAATTAACATAGCATTAAATTTAAGGTGGAACCGCTATTAACATAGCAATAAATTTAAGATGGACCAGAATTTAAGGTGGAACCACTATTACCATAGCACTAAATTTAAGGTGGAACAGAATTTAAGTTGGAACGTCAGTTAACATAGCATTAAATTTCAGTTGGAACTGCTGTTAACAATCACTATATTTAAGTTGGAACAGAACTTAAGGTGGAATTAGCATTTCATAGCACTAAATTTAAGGTGCAGCTTCAATCAACATAGCTCTAAATTTAAGGTGGCACAGAATTTAAGGTGGAACTCTTTTTAAGGTGGCACCAAATTTAAGGTGGAAAAGAATTTAAGGTGGCACTCCATTTAAGGTAGCACGAAAATTAATTTGGCACACAATTTAAGGTGGAACTGAAATTAACATAGCACTAAATTTAAGGCATTACAGAATTCAAGGTGGAACTTAGTTTAACATAGCACTAAATTTAAGGTGGCACAGACTTTAAGGTGGAACTGATGGTAGCACCTAGCAACGAATTAGAATCCACCGCAGATACTGCTGCTTCTGCTTAGCAACATCTTACCAATATTTTAACAACTATCAACAGTCTTCAACCATTTTAATATTTTTACGTTATTAACTGGCTTTTTCAAACCAACTTAAAGTGCATTCACGAACTTTCCCTTTCTAGTTAGATAATGTTAATGCTAAAAGCTGTCCTACTTCATGTTATGAGCTGTAACATTTATATTTTGAAATGCGTGTTCTCTGGTATCGTTAATGGAGTTGGAGAAGAAAGTATTATTCACAGTGACCCTGTTTGCACTCCAGATAATGTTTACACTTTTAAACACTGCATCGTTGTCTTACCCTCGAGGCAACCAGTGCGTTCAAATTCGGCGAACAAATTCGGAGAACGTTTCCAAACAGCTTTATTTTCCACGAACGTTTGGTTCAACTCGCAAACAGTTTCAGGAGGTAGTTCTCAGCGGACATAAAAGGCAGCTGAACAAAGGGTTACCGCTGAAATGAAATGTTTACACAAAATCGTTCAAATCTAACCGTTCGCCACTTTCCCATCCGCTCCATCAGAGCGCATCAGCGGAGAATATCTGCTTTCAGAGTAGAGCGAGACTTTCACAAGATCACGGAGAGACGCTGACTGTCCTCTGTTTCAATAAAGACCTGTGATTGTAGAATCTAGTTTCAGCAGAGTCTAAACAGACAGCAGAATGCACAAAGCACAGACTGCACTGTTTAAAATTGACATTTAAATTTACAAATTTATAAATTTTGACAGGAAAAATATGTTGGAGTTTTATTCTTTTATCTTTTGTATTAGCAGGAAAGTTCATTAAAACAGTGAATTCTTGAATGTTATTCATCTATACTGTCTTCATGGTTAGTTAGCAAATGCATAAGTTAATTGCTACATAAAAGTTATTTGGTAACGTAGTGATTCATAATCCGAATAATCGATTATTCGTTTCAGTAATCAATAGATTATTCGACTATCAAATTTACTCATTTGTTGCAGCCCTAAATGTTACTATGCGTTTAGTTTTGGCTGACCACTAGAGTTTTCAGATGATCCTGATGACCCTCAGTGTCCATGAGAGGATTCCTTGAAGACACCTCCCATACGTACATATGCGTTTGAATCATATCCAAACAGTAAACCAAATTCAAGTTGTTTGTAAGCTAGTGCTAAGTGCTCTGGTTGCAGTGGAAACTATGATTAAGTTTGCAGTTCAGCCTCCCTGAGCTGCATGTTATTTTGTTTATCTAAAAACAAACAAAAGAGCTTACTTTAAAGTTTTATTCAATTTGTGAGACACAGATGGGAAATGCGAGAACACTGACTGCTTATTTTGATTTGAAGAAATGCCAAGACTCATCGCTTGAATTTTATGAAGTGTCTTTTTGTTTTGACTAAAATGACATGAATATTGACATATCTGAGCAAATATCTTTTTTATATGTTAGTGCATAAGTTTGTGCATGTGTGTTTGATTCCTGAGGGATGCCACAGTTTTACTGATCAGATGCACACACAAGACTCTCTCTCCCTCTCTCCTTGTCTCACCCACATTCACACACACACACACACACACACACATATACACACACTTAATCTACTGTGTTTATGTCTGCTGAGCTGAGTCTCAGTACTAGACTGACTACAGTGTTGGGATGGTGATTGTATTAAATGCTAAGCAGTAGTTGCACAAAACAAAATACACAGCATAATCGGACACAGAGCTAAGGGGTAAAGAATAAAGAGACAGAGAGAGGGATCAATTTGCACACTTTCAAAGTAGGAGAATAAAGTTTAAAAGTCATTCTGTGTGAAGTCTGTGGTCTTCTCGTGACCCTCCCAAGTTCTCCTGATCTTTTTCATTCTTGTATCTCTTTCTCCTTCTCCTTCTCCTACTTCTCATTGTCTTTTAAGTCTGTTTCATCTCTCAATTCTGCTACATCCTCTGTCTTTTATTATTTCACTCTTTCCCCTTTCCTGCCCTCTCTCTCACAGTCTCAAATAAACTTACATATACTGTGCAGAAAATAAAAAATAGACACAAGATAAGTATAAAAGCAGAAATAAAGTATGTCTCTTTGCGTATTTACATAGCATATGTGACAGATTTGTTGTATTTACATGATAGCAGGCACTGAGTGGTATGAGGTAGACTAAAAGCACAATGAGTATAGACATAACTAGCAGTTGCAGCAATATTACAATGTAAAGTGCGTAGTGAAAGTAACAGTACTGCAGCAGGTTGTGATATATTGCACAGTGAGTATTAACAGGAGAGGTGATATAGTGATGTAGTTTAGCACAGTTTAGACAGCAGGAGACTAGTACCGTCTCTGCAGTAAGGAGGCTCATTGTAGAGCCTTGTAGCAGTGGGTAAGAAAGATCTTACAGGACGCTCTTTAACACAGTTCAGCTGTAACAGTCGGCCAATGAATGTGCTTCTCTGTTTATCCAGTGTAGCATGCAGGGGGTCTGAGGTATTATCCAATATGGCCGACAACTTGTTGAGCAGCCATGTTCTGCCACAACCTACAGAGAGTCCAGCTTGACTCCTACAACAAAGCCAGCCTTCCTGATAAGTTTGTTTATTTTGTTCAGAGCACTTCTGTTAATGCTGCTGCCCCAGCACACAACAGCACAGAATAAAGCATTCGCTACAACAGACTGGTAGAATGTCCAAAGGAGCTTAGCGCACACACCAAAAGACCTCAGCCTCCTCAGGAAGTAGAGACTGCTTTGGCCTCTCTTGTACACGACGAGAGTGTTTCAGCTCCAGTCCAGCTTATTGTCCAAGTGCACACCCAGGTACTTGTAGGTCCCAGCCACCTCCACATCAACTCTATCAATGGTGACTGGTGCCAAGGCAGGTTTGGACATCCTAAAGTCCAGCACCATCTCCTTAGTCTTACTGATGTTTAGCTGCAGCTGGTTCAGCTTGCACCAGTCAACAAAGTCCTTCACCAGCTTCCTGTATTCCTCCTCCTGTCCATTCCTCATGCACCCCACAATGGCTGTGTCATCTGAGAATTTTTGCAGATGACGCAACCCTAAAGTCAGAGATGTACAGGTTGAACAGGAATGGAGCTAACACAGTCCACTGGGGTGCCCCAACACTGCACACAGCCTTGTCTGAGAGACAGCCCTGCAGTGGCACATACTGGGGTCGTCCAGTCAGGTAGTCCATTATCCATGAGATGATAGATTCATCCACCTGCATCAGCCGTAGCTTCTCCCCTAACAGCACAGGCTGTATGATGTTGAATGCACTGCAGAAATCGAAGAACATGATCCTCACATTGCTGCCTGATGTGTCCAGGTGAGAGTACGTTCTGTCCAGCAGGTAGATAACTGCATCATCCACTCTAATGCCATCCTGGTATGCAAACTGCAGAGGGTTGAGAGCTGTTCTGACCAGAGGTCTCAGATGAGCTAGCATCAGCCTTTCAAGTGTCTTCATTAAGTGGGATGTCAGTGCAACCGGTCGATAATCATTCAGTGCTATCGGTTGCCATTTCTTGGGGACAGGAACCACACAAGATGTTTTCCACATAACTGGGACTCTCTTCAGGCTGAAGCTCAGATTAAAGATGTGCTGAAGAATTCCACACAGCTGCTCCACACACAGTTTCAGCACCCTAGGTTCAATGCCATCAGGTCCCACTGCTTTGCTCTACTTGAGTTTTTTCAGTTCCTAAAACAAAGGAACCACCTTAAACAAAGGAACTGCTTCACTGTCTGTCTGTGTGTGTCTGTCTGTGTGTGTGTGTGCGCGTGTGTGTGTGTGCGCGTGTGCTCGTGTGCATGTGAGAGAGAAGGAGAAGAGAGGGGAGTTTACTGTGGGGACACCTTGAGGGGGCCAGGAAAGTCAAATCCAACAGAACACACATAGTGATGAAGCTTGAAAACCCAAGTGTTATTATTATTATTATTTTTTTTTTATCATTTTTTTATCATCCGTAAATTTAGGGGGAAAAATGAATCTGGCTAATAGTAAGTCAACAAAGAATATGCGATGGCACAAGCAGCCATTAGCTTGCTAAACCAGCTGGTTACAGAAATGTTAGCTTAGAGAAACCCACATTTGTTGTCATTGCTAAGGTAACTGACAAAATGAAAAACTTTGCTTAGGTAACTTTCCAAATGAAAAACTACCAACCCTGCATATAGGCATTTCAACTGTCCAATAAACCAACTTCTATTTTGTTTTCTTGTCCATTGATCCAGTGAAATTAAAATTATAGTAAAATTATGCTGTTTGATATGATCGCGTGATGTATTATCATCAGTTTGATTTACTGTTTCATGAAACTTATTTACGAAGTTGATGGTTGCAACTGTTTCAGCTGAGTTGTAGGATGCTTTCCATAATGCAACACATAGCTATGTCGTTGCATATACAGTGCTGTATTTTGCAAAAAGTATTTTACATGCCTCATGATGTTTTCTATTTTTGCATATATCACACTTAACTGTTTCAGATCCTAGAATTTTATTTAACACAGACAACATGAGTAAATACAGAATACAGTTTTTAAATGATCATTTCATTTGTGTGTGTGTATGTATGTATATATATATATATATATATATATATATATATATATATATATATATATATATATATATATAAGGGGTGCGGGAAAAACTCGATTCTTAGATGCATCGTGATGCGGACGTGAACGATTCTGAATCGATTTACAAATGTCAAAAATCGATTTTCTAAATATTTAATTTATAATGTAAGGTTGACGGAACGCAAAAGGCGGAACTGGAAGTGCGGAAGTGCAGCGCCCGGACAGTCTGTGGCGGAACATAACAAAAACACAAGTGGATGAGTGACAAATCCGACCGGCTCCCTCTGCATTAAAAGCCAGGTTAGATCAGGAGTCACAACCCAAATGTTAAGGAGAGACATTTTGCCTTTCAACAAAGTCAAACCACCTTGGGGGCCACAACATTTAATGTCCAGTATGTGTTAATGTCGTAGTATGGGCTAAAAATATAAACGAGAGCGCAGATTTACTTTGCTCTACTTTAAGCTTTAGCTACAGCCGCTTTCCTTCCATCGCCGCCAGAAAACCTTTATTCAAAACTAGAAGAGTTTCTTCTAAAATGTCTTAGCATCCGGCTGTTTTACGAGGCTGAAGTCGCTTCTCATTCGCCAGCTTCTCGTTCTAATTTTCCCATTTCACCTTAAATTCTACCTTAGGCGCCGAATGTAACTGCTGCGCCATTTAAGGTGGAACGGGAAAATTCGAAAGAGAAGCGAGTTCATTTTCGCAACTTCTTTTTAACTCTTGTTGCAGATTTAACCAACCGCGCTGCTTATAAATGCGAATAAGTCCTCCAAATGTTCGTCTTAATCTCTGTTTTTTCGTTCGCTACTGGCGAGGCTAGACCTCGGTGCTATGTGATCTGCTGTCTGTTGTCGGTCGTTGAGAACCAGGGCTTTTGCGCTATGCTGCACACTTTGGAGCCGAGATTCAGCGTCCAGTCTCGAAAACACCCCCCCTCTCTCTCTACAACGAGACCAAAACCGAAGTTATAAGATCACTAAAGAAAACGGGAAGGATGGCTGTAACGTGCTGCGTGGACACCCATTACCACTGGTTCTTATTTCAGGGTAGCAGCGCATTTTATCGCAGATGAGTGGCAGCAGTGTCTCTGAATGAGAGCCTTCTAGTTCACTTGCCACATCACTTCCATTTGATTTATTAATAAAAGATATTTTAGATATTTAAAGCCAAGTATTTGTAATGATCCATAATGCATTTACATTATGGATCATTACAAATACTCTGCTTTAAAACTACCAAGTCCTCAGACAGTAGGAAGATAGAAATCCTGTATAGAGAAAAAAGATGCATTGAGACGCATCGCAGCCTTCTGAATCGTAATCGAATCGAATCGTGAGGTGCCTAAAGATATATATATATATATATATATATATATATATATATATATATATATATATATATATATATATATATACACATATTAAAAAATGTGTTGACATGAAGTGTAAACAGCGTTTTTATTTACTTTCAGAGACTGAGATTAAACTGTGTTAAAACTAAACCTAACCTAAAACTAACCTTGCCATGTGGAGACTGTACTCTTACCTGATCTCAAATATCTGTTTGATTTCTGTGAAAATTCTCAGATGACGTTGCTACGAGAAGGTGGCTACATACTGAACCAGTTAAATTACTCAGAGAATCGGTAATGCATGTTACCCCATGGTCCTTTACTTGTACAGACTTCAATGAGATACCATGTGTCCCAGGAGAGCATATTGCACTCAGCCAGTCTCAATAATGTAAAAGCTGGGATGGTGCTACTGTACAGAACATAGGCGAGACTCTCCCAGTACTGCTGAGCACATACACTCGCATTTCATAAGCGGATGAAGAGAAAGACACAGCCTACAAGTCTAAGAATAAAGATGAAAGGAAAATGAGCCTGCATAAGAGAGAGAGAGAGAGAGAAGGAGAGGGACCACCAACTCTGTCGCTTGTTTCTGGTAGGGTGCTTTGTGTCAGGCTCAGGCTGGAACACCCAGGGTGGGAGCAGCTCTGGAGAAACAGTGATACATGTAACCTCTTTGTGTCACTGTGTGTGTGTCTGTGTGTTGTGGAGAAGTGGTCAGCCCCTCCCCCTTCTTTTATCTCTGCTTCTATACTTTCAGCATTTTAGGGACAATGTGTGACATTAAAACTCTCAGAAAGCACAGTGTGCAAATTGCATACATTTGTTCCCTCTTGTTAAAGGGAGCAAAAAAAATATGAATGGAATTTGGATTTAGAGACACTAGTGCTAGAACTGATTTTGACCTGAGTAGCCTATAGATTAGGCTACTATTATTAATCATTAATATTAATTACACAAACTTTCAGGATTTTTCTTTCTTTCATGACATATGTTGATGGGAGTTGGCTTTACACATACAAGAAATATAAATGTTGTATTATGATTAATACTACCTTTGTTAAAGAAATAAAATGTGTTTTTATTGTATGGCTGTTATACTTTCAAAAACTTCTATTCAAAATTGTTACAAATGTATAGCCAGCATTTTGGAACAAAACTCTTCAGTTACTGATAATAAACTCGACTGGACAAAATGTATATGCGCAGGCTTGTTAACAATCAGTACAGTTTGTTCTTAGGAAAAGAGTTTATGAACCTTTTAGAAGTTTCTATATTTCTGCATAAATTTGACCTAAAACTTCATCAGAATTTCCCCCAAGTCCTACTAGTAGATAAAGAGAACCAAATTAAACATATAAGACAAAAAATATTAGACTTGGTCATTTATTTATTTATTTATTTATTTAAAATGATCCAATATTACATACCTGTGAGTGGCAAAAGTATGTGAACCTTTACTTTCAGTACCCCCTTGTGCAGCAATAACTGCAACTAAACGTTTCCGGTAACTGTTAATTAGTCCTGCACATTGGCTTGGTGGAATTTTAGTCCATACCTCCGTACAAAACAGCTTCAACTCTGTTATGTTGGTGGGTCTCCTCCCCTGAACTGCTTGCTTCAGGTCCTTCCACAAAATTTCCATAGGATTAAGGTCAGGACTTTGACTTTGCCAGTCTAAAACATAAACTTTGTTCTTCTTTGCCGTTCTTTGGTAGAATGACTTGTGTGCTTACACTCTAAAAAGAAGCTTATCTGATCTTAAAAAAATTACTTAACGTAGTAACAAGCAATTGAACTAGTTACTTTGATTGAAAAAATCGTTCATTCAAAGTATTTATTTAGGTTGAATAAAACTAGTTAATGTACTTGTTACCACATGAAGTATTTTTTTTTAGGTGGATCTGACAAGCCATTTTTTACAGTGTAGAGTCGTTGTCTTGCTGCATGACCCATATTCTCTTGAGTTTCAGCTCACGGACAGATGACATTTTCCTTTAGAATTTGCTGGTATAATTCAGAGCTCATTGTTCCATCAATCATGGCAAGCCATCCTGGCCCAGATGCAGCAGAACGGGCCCAAACCATGATACTACTACCTCTGTGTATCGCAGATAGGATACAATGTTTATGCTGCAATGCAGTGGAATGCCTTTCTCCAAACATAACGCTTTTCATGTAAACCTAAAAGCTCTTTTTTGGTCTCATCCGTCCAATAGCCTTCTGGCTTGTCCATGTGATCTTTAGCAGACTGCAGACGGGCAGCAATGTTCTTTTTGGAGAGCTGCGGCTTTCTCCTTGCAGCGCTGCCATGCACACCATTGTTGTTCAGCGTTCTGCTAATGGTGGCCTTTAGTTGCTTAGAAGTTACTCTGGGTTCCTTTGTCACCTCATGGACGCCTTGCTCTTGGGGTGATCTTTTTTGGTCGACCACTCCTGGGGAGAGTAACAGTGGTCTTGAATTTCCTCAATTTGTACACAATCTGAGTGTAGATTTGTGGAGTCCAAACTCTTTAGAGATGGTAATCTTTCTCAGCCTGATGAGAATCAACAACTCTTCTTCTGAAGTCCTCAGAAATCTCCACTGTTTGTGCCATGATACACTTCCACAAACGTGTTGTGAAGATCAGACTGTGATAGATCCCTGTTCTTTAAATAAAACAGGTTGGTCACTTGCGCCATCCAATTGAGTGAAAACGCCTGGCACTAATTTCACCTTCAAATTATCTGCTAATCCTAAAGGTTCACACATTTTTGCCACTCACAGATATGTAATATTGGATCTTTTTCCTCAATAAATAAATGACCAAGTCTAATATTTTTTGTCTCATTTGTTTAATTTGGTTCTCTTTATCTACTTTTAGGAAATCTGTTGATGATTTAGGTCAAATTTATTCAGAGGTATAGAAAATTCTTACGGGTTCACAAACTTTCAAACACCACTGTAACTGTGCTTTTTGTAAAATGTATTTGAAGAATCCATCTTTATGAGACAGACTACATTTCACTTCATACACTAGGTACTAGTGCTCTCACAGATGTGGAAAATTGCCAGAATCCATCAAATACAATTCTTATAATTCTTATGCTGTTATTGCTGAAATTATTACATCCACGAAAATCACTAATGCCGATAATGATGAATTAATCTCTTTCTCAGGTGCAGTTGTTGTATGAGTTATTTTTAAGTTGGAGTAGGATGTGGGAGCATCTGCAGAGGAGGCAAATTCTGCGCCAGGCATCAGGTTTTCCAGACCCTGCCCCCCAACCAGCTGGACCCCCGTCGCCCCTCCATAGCAGCGCAGGCACAGTGCCACCTGACACCAGCACCCTCAGCCCCTCAGCTGACCTGGGCTCACCTACAGAGGTCAGATAGCACGCAATAATGCTGCATTTACATGTTGGCATAGAAAACATTGTTCGGTGTCTCATAGCAGTATGCATGTAAGGGAAACATTGCCATGGTGACAGTGTCACTTTTGAAAACTAATAATTATCACAGGAGAGCTTTATCAATTTGTTATTTATTTCAGATGGAAAAAGGCTGGATGATGCTCTATTCCTCCACTGAGTTTGTGGACTTCTATGAGATATTTGCCATCCATGGCTCCCTAGAAAATCAACTTCTGATTTATTTCACCACAACAGTCCATGACAAAGTTGAGAAAATTGGTCTTCCGTCACTACAATCTACCATCAGACTGTAAACCAGTATTGCAGCACCAGCACCTACAGCCCCTTAGTCAACCTGATTGCTTGCACACTCAAACATACATACATTGTCAATGGTTGTTGAGCTCTAATGCCAGCACCTGCAGCCCTTAAGCTGGGCCTTCCTCCAGAGGCTTTTTCCCCATAGTGGGCTGTCTGACACATTGTACACAGGCCATGGTGGGTGTTTCCCAGTAGAAGACCTTGTATTAGTTCAGCATGCTTACACCGCAGCATCTTTTGCTCTGTCAACTCTTGCACAAAAACAGAGTATGTGTGTTTGTGTATGGACTGCTGTGGTGTTGGTGTAGCATGCATGGTGTGTTGGGTCTTTGCATTGATACAAACATTTTTTTGATTTCTGTAAGTTCATGCTGATTGTGTGTAAACCTGAAACTAATGGAAGGAAAACAAAGAGTATTTATGCTCTGGAATAAACAGACCATCTCTTGGGAACCACAATGGAAGAACATTTAATTTAGTAAGAAGGGACTCCAGGGTTTCTGTGCTGGTGCGTTGGCATGCTTGCGTATGTGTGTGTGCAGATGAGATCAGCGCCATTATTGTAATACTGACGATAATTTCCCAGTCTTTCATCAGTGTGGTAGAGAGCATGGTCAAAGCAGTACAGCTACATTTTGTGTGTGTGTGTCAGGGCGAGGGGTGTGCATGTGCAAGAGAGAGAGGGGAATGCAGGTTGTGCTATGACAGGGCCACTTGTGAGTGTTTGGACTAACGTGAACGTTAGTAGAAGTGTTTAGTCCCAAGGGAAGCTGGGTGATTGAGCTTGAATGCAGGAGCTGTTTGGATAAGTCAGCCTCTGCTCTCCTCTCTGATCATACACACACACAGTCCCACCAGCAGATAAACTCCTTCTTGACACCTCTCTCTCCCTTACACACACACACACACTTACACTCCCTTTCTCTCAACACATTGTTTGGCTCTCCTTGATGAGAGCAGACAAACTGCATAGAGAAAATAAACCTGCCTCTGCTTGCATACACTGCAGGAATTCCACTGTGTACTTTTACAGAGGTGTGTGTGTGTGTGTGTGTGTGTGTGTGTGTGTGTGGAAGAGGGAAAGTGAGGGGGGGTTTCATGTGGTCAATGGATCTTTGCTATTCTGCTCCCTTGACCCCGGCAGTGCTGTTGCCTGTGTATCAGCTTCTAGGCTGAGTTTGGATCATTTGAACTAGTAGCTCAGACATTGTCACATTGTTTTCTGCAGTGGTTGAGTAAGCATAGACAATAAGTTACTTTTAAAAGTTTCATTGTTTCTCTCAGAGATGCTTTGTTCAGCATTTCGTCCTTGCTCTTCCTTTTGCCAAAGATCTATTTTTACCCTAGTCCACTCACCATTTGTTTTTGTTGTCAGTTAGTGTTAAAATTGACAGCTGTCCCAAAACTCTGATATGCTGACACCTGTTTAGGTGTTGCAGTCAACCAGAGAGACACTCTCGTTTGCTCACTCTCATACATATACTCATATACATTCATAAGTCTGTCAAGTCATTCATACACGATCATATACTTTAGTATGGCAGGTCCTGATAAGCTCAGTCTGGAGGTGTTGCTCTTAAAGAAGCCCCCAGCAGCTGAACACTTCACTCACTCTTTGTTACCAGTACACTGGCCTTCCCACCATCATGTGCAAATTTGAGTTTTGGAAAATATGAGAGAAAGCTAAAAACAAAAAGAAACCAAATAAGAGTCCCTGTGTTGTCATCATATGTGCATGCCAGACCTCAGTAAGTTAGGGAGAGAGGGCTGTAGGACACACACACGTAAACACGCAAAAACTAACAGTATCCTCCCCCTTAAAGGTTTACCCCAAGTGGTGCTCTGTATTAGAGGACTCCAACTGCTTCTAGTCTCCCTAGTCTGGCACATACGTATATATATTAAAATCATTTTCAGAACTTCATTTAATGATTCCTAATTTCTTCTTCTCATGCACAAGGCCCAGTTTGTGTCAGGACAGCAGCATTACACAAATATTTACTCTGCTTTGTTGTTTATTGTGTTTGTCTCTCAGGGTGATTCCATGCCTGCTAGTGAGGACCCTGTATTCTGCGAGGCTGTGACACTGGAGCAGAAGACAAACAATATCGGGGGGACTAGTGGAAAAGTTAGTCTGTGGATGCAATGGATGCTGCCCAAACTCACTGTCAAACTCTTCTCTCCAGACCCCACCACCAAGACAGGTATACGTTTTACCCTCTAAGCTGCTAAAACAGATGGAGCTTGTAGTCTGCCAGCACTGAGGTGCTTCACCTATAATGCTTGTAATAAGGCATTGAGTTCAGAGCAGGTCTATTTACTTCTCCTTTCAGATTTTGTTCACAGATGCCACCCCACAAACTGCCTGTCGATTGACTGTCGATTACTCCTCTGATGCTGTTGTAGGGCCTCCCTAGTCTAAAACGTTTGTAAAATATAAGTTACAACAAGGAGCAAAGGAGAAGAGAGGGAAGTGGGGGGTTGGGGCCAACATAACTTGCCTGTCCACCTGCTCGTAAATGTGTTCTTTTGTTGCAAGATTAGATAGGCTTCACAGAACATTGCCCAAGGTGTAAAGGTGCGTTACTTGATTTATTTTATTATTTGTACAGATAACTAGAAAGAAAAAAAAATGTTTTAGCAATGGCATCAGCACAGGTGTGTTATGGTCCCCTGTCTGAAAAACTGCAGGGTGGAGCATAGGGCTTGTCTGTGTTTACACTGACCTTTTGTCATTAATTTTTAACACCCTCCTCTATACTACATTACTCTGCCCATTTGAGTCTGCTTGACTAAGAAAACATAGCAGAATCCAGTTAGCAACCTGCACTGCCAGGTTCTAGTACTGTGGGATAAGCACACTGTGCTGCCAAAAAAAATTAATAAAAAGATGCGTGCTAAAACAAGAATCAGCACTGGACGTGCTTTTCCAAGTTGAAGAAAGTAGAAAGTAGTGCTTTAGATGAACCACCTTCAAAGTGATGTATGCAATAACATTAACATGCATCAAACTCCCATATAGATAAAGAAGCTAACTAGATTAGGCTTCTTATTCCGACTATCTATTCCACCTTAAATACTGCTGTAGAGGTGATATTTACCTCATTACAGTACATTACAAAAAAGAAAAAAAAACACTTGACTTGACAGACAGCAAATTGGTATGAACCCAAGTGCCAAGTGTTTTTAGGCTTGTAACTTTGCAAAAAAATTAGCACAGTAATATAGAATGACACAAGAAGAAAGCTGTAGAAAGAAAAGAATTAAGCTAGCTGATTCTACTATAGAGCTTTCTTACCTGTGCCAATTAGAACCAGCTCGGTGAGAGCATGTTGGTAGATTAGTTCTTCCACTCTTTAAAAAGGAATCTGAATGCATGTCAACAAATCACTAGTCACAGAGTCTTCATGCAAGAAGTATCTCATGATGGGTAGAGGCAAAAAATCTCTCCCAAGCAACAAGATAGTTGAGCTTAATAACAATGGAAAATCACTCAACCATCAACCAGCCACGTACAGGAGCTTCTTGCAAGATTTCTGACAGGACAGTCAGAAGAGTAGCCCATAGGAAGAAAATAGAGGTGTTGGAATAGCCCAGTAAATCAGACTTAGGATGACAAAAAAAATGTGAAGCGAACTGAAGATCAAGATTCACCAACAGGCCCCCTGGAATCTTTCAGGTTTAAAGACTGTAGAAGAATGGGCCAACATTCCACCTGAACGCTGTAAGAGGTTTGTTTCTTCATACAGGAAGTGTCTTGAGGCTGTCATTGCAAGCAAAGGCTTGTCACCAAGTATTTTAAGTAAATCAGTTAGCCTGTTCAATACTTTTTTTGTGTCATTGCACTTTATTGCACCCTTTTCATGGATTGAAATGTTACAGTTTCTTTATCTGTAGTTAATATGGTTTCTAGTCTAAATTTAATGTAAGTAGCTTCATTGGAAATATTTGATAAAAAAAATTGAATGCTTATTTCTTTGTACCTTTTGGCTAGGTTTCTGAAAGCAAGCACAACCACCCTGAGATAAATTAGCCGATAGCCATGGTAGTCACTGTTACTAACATCGTGAAGTTGTTGTTTTAGTAATAAAAAGCACCGCACTAAATGGAGATGTAGGCAATATTGAGTATTTTGATCTCCTTTCAAGTAACATTAGCTTAACGCCCTATTTTATCATCTATCGTTTATCTATTATCTATCTATGATGTATCTATTTTATTGTATACCTATATAGCAATAAAGTAACGCAGTACCCATAATAATTACGATAGTGCTCAGTAACGCTGGTAAACTCTAAATAATTTTTTTTTAATCAGTATTTATATTCAACTCTAAATTGACACAGGGAACCATGGATTCTACAGGTGTGCTTTGTTTTGAGTGGGAATTGGAGGTGGAGCCAAAGAGAAAAAATATATATATATTGATTCAGTGTTGTTGTAGTTCACCTCTTTAATCGTTAGATAACCATGCAATGCAAATACAGAAAACACTTTCGTTAATATCACAACATAGGAACTAAATTTTACAAATGCACTGCAAATAAAGAACATAGATTACATAACAACTTAAGAAACGCTACAAAGCCTGTCACAACACAATGGAAGTGAGCCACAACACAACAGAAATATTTCTGGAAGACTCAAAGGGGATGGAATATATATGACTGAAAATCACTGACAGAAGTAAGTAAGACCACGGACATTCACATCCCAAGTTCATAGTTAACCTGACTGGCTAGTTTGCTATCTGACATGTCACAACTGTACTGTGGTAGTTCTCTGGTGTTACTAGTTTAACTTTTACAGTTGCACTCTACAGCTAATTCTTAGTACAATTCAGTGATCGTAGTAATCTGCTCAAATAAAAGTTAACTTACTTTTACTGGTGAATGTTTGTGCTGCATAGTATTTAATAGTCTGAATGGCTTCATCCTCTTTGAGAGTCCTCCAGAAACACCTCTGTTGTGTTGTGAGTGGCTTATCAGCATTTCTGAAGTTGCATTTGTTTTCTATATTTGCAGCGCGTTTATGAAATGTAGTGCCATGTCGTCATTTGCAGAGTGTCTGCGAATTTGTAGCGTGTTTGTAAAATACGGCGCCCATGTTGTCATTTTGATGAAAGTATGTTTTTTTTGTTTGCAGTTGTTGGGTCTTCTTGGCCACCATACATGCGCCTTTAAACTAATAAGAAATAAATTAATAAAGTAAATAGTAAGGCACAGCTCGGTTCTTGTCAGAATGTGAAGAATTAGTCTGTAAAGTCTGCTGTTAGGATTGTGATACCCAGCGTGCCTAGTTTCGATTCTGAACAATATAGTCCAGGTTGGCAGCATAACATTTTAAACTGAAAACTCAATGTTATATAGCAAATTCAAATTCCATCCTAAATTCCTTAGGCTGAATATGGATAGGTCAATTCCAGCCCATGCTGGAGTGTGTAGCAAGTTCATGCCTTGACTCACATTACGCGTTACAGCACATGACCAGGGGTCTGGGACAGTTATAGGTAGCGCAATAGATACGTACACAGATGCTGCATTGTCTGTTAAAAAAAATGCCTAGATGTTGATATATGAGGGGTTCGCGTGATCAGCCTTAACCTGCTTATTACTCAGTAGATTTTTGCCAAATTTGTTTTGTATATATGGAGTACTAAAAATAAATAAAAATAACGTCTTTGTTTCATAACTATGATCATGCTGTTTAGATGTCTGGAGCAATTTATTTATCTGTACCTGACATTACTGACCACCACTGAGTTTAATGCTAGCTTCGGTAGAAACACAGTAGTCTCTCACACACATCAGCAAACCCATCAATGTTTGAATTAGTTCTAAGCTTCATCCACATGAAAATACAATAAATGCCTCAGAACACATTCATATGGTGCCAAATCTAATTTGAATGTTCCATATAAATTAAGGCTGGATTTACAATACACATTTACTCAACACTAACAATCAGTGTAAATAAAATTGTGTAACCATAGTTCGCATCAAGTAAAGATGCCCTGTATAGGTTATAAAACGAAATAAACTTAATACAAAAGCAGAGTAAAAACAATCACACTGATTTCTCTGTTTCATGAACCACATGGCTATATCTATACATAAACATCACTCACTGTATCAATTGCTACATTCTCTCCTTTACATAATCCTGTTCCACACTCTCAGTTTTTTAAATAGTGTACACTTGCACAGTACCTTTCTTATACTGTCACAATGCAACTGTACTGAATGCAGCGTCATCATCTTGTCTGGCTGCACCCAGTATAGCATCTGTGTATGTAAATCAGTGGGTAGCATTACACACTGTCCTGCAAGAAACTTAGCTCGGACCTCCTCAGAAACACCACTGAAAGAATGGTTCTACAGGCCGCTCTGTGGGCTGCTCTGTACTGGTGGTGCGGATATATCAGAGGAAGCAGGAAGCCCTCTCTCCGTGCTCTCTGACCGTCCAGAGCACAGCTGTCTCGGCCACAGGACAAGAATATGCTCAGGGGGCAACAGAGAGCATCACTGGACGTACAGTGTTACTGCAGTGTTTGACAGAGTTTTGACATTGGCCTTCAGTAGTGGAAAGACACACACACACACAAACACACACAAAGCCTATTGCTGATCACAGCACAGCAGGCCAAGTTAAAATGTTGTCAGTAGTAGCAACATTTTGGTCTCACTGACAAGTGGGTTGGCTAAATCCATCTAAGCCAGTCATGATGAGCTGATACAAAACCTGCTGTTTCTGCTGCTGTTTAAAGCATCTGCAGTTATGTTTGTTTAATAATCATAAAACAAACAGGAATTTGAAAGTCTACAGAGTCTCTTTATTTGAAATCAAAGCTTGTCTGGGCAGCAATTACTGTGGCGTAACTACATATTTTCAGTTACATATTTACAAGATCTGTATATAAATAGTGTTACTTGCAAGTTTAAAATCGCTTGAGTGTGTAAGTAATAGAGAGTGATGTGCATGGTTTCAGAGATGTGTGTGATCAGTGAGCTAGAGGACCTCAGTGCATCAGTGGACATGCAGGATGTTTATACCAAGGTGAAGTGTAAAGTGGGCAGCTTCAACATCGACCACTACAGGAGCAGGTAGGACACATGGTGCTGACACACATACTCTCTCTCTTTGTTTCTTATTCACATGCAGCTGTTGTACAGATTATTTTTTAAATGTTTGGTTGACAGTTGTTAGCGGAGGTTTTTTGTTTTTTTGAAAAACTTTTTCAAGTGACAGGTTGTAGGGTGTATATTCACATGTGTCCATGCACGTCAGTGTGATGAGAGAGGCCTTGTGTATGTTCTAGGCCAGGTGAGGGCTGGCAGACTGGCCATTTTGAAGGGGTGATTCTACAGTGCAAGGAGAAAGCAGTGGTGAGAGCTCACAGTTCCAAAATGTTCCACTGCTGCTGCTAACCTAAAGCTGCTATCACTATCCCACTGGAGACCTGGGGAGAGGAGCACATGCAGTTGCATGGCAGCACACAAGTGCAGTGTGTTGTCAGTGCTGCTGCCAAACTGCTGAAACTACTTGAGCGATATTATCGCTGCAATGTCAATAGCCTTAAGCTTTTTATTATTATTATTATTATTATTATTATTATAATTTTAATTATATTTTTTTACTATACCTTGAGACTTCTTCAACTCTGCCCCTTAATTGTTTTCAGTAAGAATGGTCTTCGGAATTTGCTGATTAGTTGGATCAGGTGTGTTAGAGCAGAGACAGCACTTATATATGGAGGACAGTGGTATTTGCCCAACTAACTTGCTCATCATTAAAAAAGAAGATTCATTTGCAAATCAAGGTAGGCATGTAATAGGACTGCAACCATCAAATATGGAATGGAAAAACATCACGAATAAAGAGTAATTGTCATAGCAAGTAGCATAAAATGTTATTCCAGGGATAGTTGGCAGCACTGACCAGGTTGAAACAGTTTAAACGTGTTATGAGTTATGAGCTATGGAAGACAGTAGAGGAAACAGTTTCTATTTAACCAAATTGTCTTAGTCCACATGAATTGGGAATCAGAATGCATTTTTCTTCCTTAACGTTGCGTATTTCTGAGTGAAACTGGATATTCGGGTGGGAAATAAATATGGCTGTGACGTGAGTTTATTATTTAGAATTTGATTGGATAGTGAAAAGTGGGTGTTCCAATACAACCATGAAATCAGACTCTGACAGTTAGTAGAATTTGATTTGCAGGAAACCCAAAGGAAAAAAATCTAATAAAAATCACCAGATTTTGTCATGAAATTAAATACTACACTATTCTGATGTGTATGTTCTGTAGTTTCTGAAACATGATTAACTAATTGTTGAAAGTTTGACTTTGTTTTAATGTGTACTTTTCAAGATGTATACAAGGTGAAGTGCTGGTTAGCAGGCTAGCTTTGAAGCATCTGCATTACTCTCAATTTTCTTACATTTTCACAGCATAGTAACATCTCGTTTCACACCAGAGAATCAGTGTCCGCCCCACATTACAGGATATTAAGTCGTAAATATTGAACATGTTTAACTGATCACCCTGATTTTGGGAGATCTTTTCTGATTGTCGAGAGGTGCAAATCGGCTTCAAAATGGACCCAGTTATCCTGTAGTGTTGGCCAGGCATAACGTGGGCAAGGGCTAAACTGGGTGTGTGTCTGCATGTCACTCCTTCATCAGCTGGCCCCTCACAGAGTGAGAGAATGAAGTGATGAGAAGAAAGGAGTGGAGGTGATTACTGGTGTTTTTGCCCAATGATAGGTCAGGTTGGTGGGAGAAGACACACAGCTTTCACATAAGTCGTGGTGCTTTTTTTTCAGCTGTCACCCACAGCCACACCGTACATAAGCAGTAGTTTTTCCTCTAACCCTCTGATGCAGCTTGTGTCCTTTTCTACTCTCCTCTCTGCGTGCTCACACACACATTCTCACAGCCCAGGGGGTTTCCAGGTGTAATAAATGCAAATTTTACCTGTTTGCTGGAACACAGGAATGCAACCAAAGGATTCAGGTTGACTTTAAAGATTGAAACCAGCTTTTTGGTCACTTCTGAGTGATGGGTGGCCATGTTTTACTTTTCAAGTGTTTAAATCGCCCAAAAAACGCATTATACACCAGTATCTCATTATACACCAGTATCTCTGATGTGTGTCTTGTGGCAAATGTGTTCTATCTGGTTGAGGTCAGGACTCTGTGCAGGCCAGTCAAGTTCTTCCACACCAAACTCGCTCATCCATGTTTTTATGGACCTTGCTTTGTGCACTGGTGTGCAGTCATGTTGGAACAGGAAGGGGCCATCCCCAAACTGTTCCCACAAAGTTGGGAGCATGAAATTGTCCAAAATCTCTTGGTATGCTGAAGCATCAAGAGTTCCTTTCACTGGAACTAAGGGGCCAAGCCCAACTCCTGAAAAACAACCCCACACCATAATCCCCCCTCCACCAAACTTTACACTTGGCACAATGCAGTCAGACAAGTACCGTTCTCCTGGCAACCGCCAAACCCAGGCTCGTCCATCAGATTGCCAGACGGAGAAGCGTGCTTCGTCACTCCAGAGAACACGTCTCCACTGCTCTAGAGTCCAGTGGCAGCCTGCTTTACACCACTGCATTCCACACTTTGCATTGCGCATGGTAATGTAAGGCTTGGATGCAGCTACTTGGCCATGAAAACCCATTCCATGAAGCTCTCTACGCACTGTTCTTGAGCTAATCTGAAGGCCACATGAAGTTTGGAGGTCTGTAGCGATTGACTTTGCAGAAAGTTGGTGACCTCTGCGCACTATGCGCCTCAGCATCCGCTGACCCCGCTCTGTCATTTTATGTGGCCTACCACTTTGTGGCTGAGTTGCTGTCGTTCCCAATGGCTTCTACTTTGTTATAATACCACTGACAGTTGACTGTGGAATATTTAGTAGTGAGGAAATTTCATGACTGGACTTGTTGCACAGGTGGCATCCTATCACAGTACCATGCTGGAATTCATTGAGCTTCTGAAATTGACCCATTCTTCCACAGATGTTTGTAGAAGATGTCTGCATGCCTAGGTGCTTTGTTTTATACACCTGCGGCCATGGAAGTGATTGGAACACCCGAATTCAATGATTTGGATAGGTGAGTGAATACTTTTGGCAGTATAGTGTAAGTGTGCACAGACAGATTTGATGACTGCGATGTAGAACTGGCTCAACTGCTCCTGTCTGAAGACCATAGTGTAGTCAAACTTTAGGACTTTAACAGTTGGGTCCTTAGAGGTGTTGGTGTAGAGAGAGAAGAGCAGTGGGGAGAGTTCACATCCTTGAGGAGCAGTGCTGACTGTTTGTATGCCAGAAGTGACATCCCGCAGCTGCACCTGCTGTTTCTTGTATGTCAGAAAGTTGGTGATCCACTTACAAATGGCCGGGGATACAGTGAGCTGGGAGAGTTTGGAGAAGAGGATTTTCTGGGATGATTGCATTGAATGCCGAGCTGAAGTTAACAAACAGGATTCTTTGCATATTTCTTTGAGCAGTCAAGGTGTTGCAGGATGTAGTGCAGTCACATGTTGACTGCATCATCAAACTGCAGGGTGTCCGGGAGGTGTCCTGTGACATCCTTCAGGTGGCCTATCACCAGTCGTTCAAAGGACTTCATGACCACAGATGTCAGAGCGATGTAGTCATTCCGTCTTGTGATGGAGGGCTTCTTGGGGACTGGGATGATGATGGAGTGTTTAAAGCAGGAAGGGACTTCACACAGCTCCAGGGATCTGTTGAAGATCTATGTGAAGACTGGAGCCAGTTGGTCAGCACAGGTTTTAAGACAGGAGGGGGACACACCAGACCTGGTACTTTCCTGGTCTTCTGACTCTGAAAAAGCTGGCTCACATCCACTGTCAACATAGATGTGAAATATACATGAATAATGTAAAAAAATTCTGGCACAGTTGTATTTGTAAAGTAGTTTTGTTCTCAAAGTTTAACCATTTTATGTGCATGCCATAATGAGGCACATTGCACCCATAAGGGGCCTTTTTGACAAACAGGAGCTAAGTGAAAGTGAGTCAGAATTTGACAAAGTCTCCATATGTTATGGTTATTGATCAGGGGCCTTCAACAAAAATGTTCAGAGAATTTTGTTCAGATTGACCTTTCGACTTAAGGATCTTTGTAAAAGTATTTGATTGAATTAATCAAAATACCAGACAAGGCGTCATTTTCTGACATAACATGTAATTGCAGAGTTAAGTCAGAGAACTGAATTGCATGGCGCCAGATGTTTATGTGTAGACTTCATAATATCATTGTAATAGAGTTTATAATGATTTTAAGTGTTTTTGAGCGCAAAAGTCCACCCCCTCCCCTTTACCTTCAACTCTTCCAAACATAATGGTATTTTCCAATGAATTGGTTCTTCTCAGAATATGTCCAAAGTAAAATAGCTTTAGTTTGTTTATCTTGTCTTTGAGTGAGCGGTGAGGCTTGATTTGGTCTAGGATCCATTCTGTTTGTCCATTTTCTGTTGTTACCGTGGCTTTTTCATCAGTGAGGAAATTCCTCATTAGAACAATGAGATGTCATTCCATAATTGATTTTTTTCCTTCCCCCAATTTTCTCCTCAATTTAGTTGTCTCCAATTCCACCCACTAGTTAGGACTCCCCCAAACACACAATATTACCAACGCTAGGAGGGCGAAGGCTAACACAGGCTTCCTCCGAGACCTGTGCAGCCAGCCGCCACATCTTGTCGAACTGCCGCACACGCAACGTCGAACATGCTTGGAGAAAAGCACCAACTCGCAGTTTTGTTACGTCAGCTTACAGACGCCTGCGCTGAATAGCATCATGTTGAGTAATGGGGGGAGAAGGGGGGCCATTCTACCCACCCAGAGAGCAAGGCCAATTGTGCTCTCTTGGACTCCCGGCCACGGATGGCTGTAGCATCACCAGGGATCAAACTCGCGGTCTCCTAATGATAGTGCCAACGCTTAGACGGTTGCGCCACTCGGTAGCTAATGTTGTCAACACAGTTGAAGGCCTTGCTGTAGGCAGTGAAACCCGTGTTAACGTCCGCCCTGATTTCCTTGCCTTTTTCAATGATCCGGCGTACATCCACAATAATTTCTCTTTTTTCTCTGCCTTTCCTACATCCTACTTGTGTGTCTGGCAGTCCTCTTTTAATGTAAGGCTCTAATCTGAATTGAATGATCTTAAGCATAATTTTACTGATGTGTGATATTAAGGAAATTGTGCGATAGCTGGCACACTTTGTACATTTCAAGTTCTGACTGATTTTGTTTTTGCAGATTTGATTTTTCTTGCTTGTCAAATTCCATCATCTAGACTTCTCAAGGGCTTTAATCTAGCCATGTTATACATGCAAGTTGTACTCAGAGTGATCCTCAGCTCTTCTTCAATAGCAAGTTGAGTGTCTTCCAACTTGATGGTCCCTCGACAATGTATTATGTCTGTCCATGTGGTTTTCTTGGTAAAGTACAAAAGTGGTTTACCCTTGCCTTCCTACACACAGTTGAATTGATGTCTTTGCCATTGTCACCAGTATCCGTGGTAGATTTAGTCCTGCACCTCTTCTAAGACCTTATCTCCGATAAGTGCAATCCTCCGCGCCTCGACATGGCACCATATCATGGAAGGGAATACAACCCCATTTCCAAAAAGTTGGAATGCTGTGCAGAATGTAAATAAAAATAGGATGCAATGATATGCAAATCATGTAAACCATATTTTTTGAAGGAAAATACTACAAAGACAACATATCAAATGTTGAAACTGAGAAATGTTATTGTTTTTTGAAAAATATATACCCAATTTAAAATTGATGCTAACAACATGTTCTGAAAAAGTTGGGACGGTGGCATGTTTACCACTGTGTTTCATCACCTCGTCTTTTATCAACAACAACTGCTGTAGTTTTGAAAGTGAAATGCTCAACAGTTCAGGGGCAGTTGATTTCATAACCCTTCAAATGTTATCAGTAGGTGTCTGGTCTGGACTGCAGGCAGGCCAGTTTAGCACCCGAACTCCTTTAATACGGAGCACTGCTGTTGTAATACATGCAGAATGTGGTTTGACATTGTCTTGCTGAAATAATCAAGGCCTTCCCTGAAAAAGATGTTGCCTGGATGGCAATATGTTGTCAAAACCTGTATATATCGTTCAGCATTAATGGTGCCTTCACAGATATGCAGGTCACCCATGCCATGTGCACCCCTATACCATCATAAATATTGGCTTTTGAACTGTGCACTGATAACAAGCTGAGTGATCTTTAGCCCAGAGGACACACGTTCATGATTTCCAAAAAGAATTTCAAATGTTGATTTGTCTGACCACAGGAGACTTTTCCACTTCCCCTCAGTCCATTTTAAATGAGCTTGGGCCCAGAGAAGGTGGCGGCATTCTTGGATCCTGTTTATGTACAGTTTCTTCTTTGCATTTTGGACTTTTAGCTTGCATTTGTGGATGCAGCACCAAACTGCAGAGAGAGGATAAAAAGTAAAAGGAAGTCAAAGTTTATCAAAAAGCCCTGATATTCCATAAATTATGAGCAGTGGCCTTTAAACATGAAATATGTTAAAATTTATATGATCTGATCTTTTGAGCTTTGTATTGCAAATAAATAAATAAATAAGAAGTCAGAAATACTTATTTTAAAATTTCTGACCTAGTTGTCTTTGATATGCATGTCTTATCAAAAATGGGCCTTGTTGGCATACAGTAAAAGTTGTTGAGTGCTATATTGCCGCCTAAAGACTGGTCTGGACCAAAATGTTGATGAATCTCAATTTATGCAAATGTTTAAAATTTTGAGAAGATTAGACCAAGTTGGTGAGTTCTAGCAATTCAAGTTACAAATGCCAAGGCCACAAAGATTAATTGATGGAGAGAAACCATGTTGATTAAAACAGTCAAAACATTTTCAATAATTATTTATCTACAGAGGCCACAGAGTATTTCCAGACCAATTTTGAAATGTTATGATTACAACTCAGGGACTAGTTCGAGAAGTGCAAACAATTTATGATTGCAAAAGAATTATTTTAATACACTCTTAATTGTAATTGTTGTTTAGAACACTGTACTGCATTAAATGACACCAGTTATTTCACCATAAATAAAAGTATGTTGAAGATATACTTGATTTTCATGAGTGGTGTCCCCTAGTGGCCAAATATTTTGAAATTTTAGTGATTATTAGACAGTGTCTGCATAGACATACTGTTCGATTCATAATGATTGGTCAGTGTTAATCCTTCCAATCTGACTTTGTGAAAGCTGATTGGCTAATGGTGGCCATAAATTTTGATTTATCACAATGACTAGTGTTGCAGTTACCATGTCTGTATCAGCGCCAATACTCGTACTTAGACGCAGTAACATTATCGATTATTAGAATACCGATACCTGTAACTGACACCACAAAGCAATGTCTGAAGGCTATTAGACAAAATTTAACAACACGTCAGTGGTGGCGGATGACTAGCTGTGGTAAAAACGCTCATGGCAAAGTCTGTAACGGCAGTATTTTGTGAGAAAAATACACTACCAGGAGTCCCTGGTAATTTTAACAAGTAAATGCCATTTAGTGAAGCTGAGTATGTTTTATCTGTGTCACAGAACATAGATTTTACCAAAATAAAATATATTTGTAGAAATATCAGGACTTATACGTCAGTTAGGTAGAGTTAGTATTAGTATCGGTACTCTATATCAGCCTATATTTAAGGATCAGGTATCTGTTTCGGTATTGGAAGGGAAAAAGTGGTATCGATGCATTTCTGCTTATGACTGTCAATTTGAAGACTGCAATTTGCATTTATTGCTGAAGCTCTGTCTGGTGGCTGAAACAAAATACAACACCTGATTCTGTGATCGAGATGGGTTCAAATAAAATTTCCTGTGAAATGCAGCAACGTACATATATTTGCAAAGTGTTTGGTCTTTATGAGATAGATGAGAGAGTAATTTTAAACCATTGTCATTTCTTTATTTTAAAGACATTTTAGTAAATTAGTACTAGATTGAGCATAGTAGGGGAATGTTGAGACCAATTTAATATCTAAACTTTGCATGCTTCCTCATATGATAATTTTATACAGCTGTTTTAAATTACAATCGTATCTATATTTTTAACAGTTGTTCGCTTTATTCATTGATTCATGTGTGTGTTTATTTATTTATTTATTTATTTATTTATTATTCATTAATTCATTCATTTATTAATTTTTTCATTAATTCATTTATTTATTTATGTGCTTCATGGTTCATATGATAATGAGGGGGCGTGTCTTTCACGTTCAGGCTTAGCAATCAAGCCCAGGAGAAGAAGAGCTGATTAAACTGTTCTTTCACTCCATAAAGAGCTGCAATGGCACAGACAGACAAACCTGCCGATAAATAACTTTCAATGGCTTCCACAGGTCGTATGTGAGAAGGGCGTCCAAATGTCTGTGTGATCTGAATTTTTTGCAGAAAAAGACTATGAACCGCCTCCTCCAAAATTCTGAACACTACTGGTCGACCTCTGAACCAGCAGGTCAGCTAAATGGAAGCAGCTGTCCGCCACAGCCTCCAGCGGAAGAGTCAATAGTCCGGACCTGCATTTTCAGCCAGATCAGCTGAGACTCTCAGATCTCTGACTGTCTGCTGCTGTAAGCAGACGTTACTGTACTGTCTTGTCCTGAGTTACCACTGAGAGAGCAAGACATGAACAATCGATCTACAGAATCTCAACCAACCCTTCATTAGCATGAGGACAAGGAAATAGAGAAATAAATAAATAGAGAAATAAATAAATATAGAAATTAATAGTTATGGAAATAAATGAATAGACAAATAGAAAAATGTTAATAAACAAATATAAATAACAAAAATTAATGAGAAGGGGAAATTACTAAATAGACAAATAAATGCAGACATATTGATTTATATAAGATTTTAATTATTAATATATTAATTGTTATGTATATTTATTTATTTTTAGATTTATCATCCTTATTCTTTGCAATTCTACTTCATATATTAATTTACTAAGTCATTTATTTTTTATTTTATTTATTTTTCAATTTGGCAAATCTGGTCCTCCATAATAGGGTACCATGCACCTATGGTGCTTCAACCAACAAAAAAATCCTAGCAAATACAGTAGGGTTCTATGCACTGTTTGCTTAAACCCCAATAATAATAAATGTTGATGAATAGTGATCCAAAATATGATCCCAAATATTTTCTGTATTTTCCTGTGCGACCCCTAAAGAGGAATGGAGATGAAGGGGTGAATATCTAAAACTCAAATTATTTAATTATTATTAAAATAAAAGAAAAATGTATGGTATTCATTGGTCAATGTTTTAGTACTTTAAGCCACTTTAAGCTTGCCTACGCTACTTTCCACATTGAACATTTAGCCATAATCCTCTTTATGAGGAAGCAATGTAAAACAGTTACATTTTATGAAATTGGCTACTAAGCATGCATTAAAGTTTAACACTTTAGTTTCCATAAAATAAATCCAACATAAACAAAGAAAGCTCAGTGCTTTCAGTGATCTTCAGCATGCAGGCACAAAGAATTCTGGTGAATGGTTATAACTAATACAATTACTAACATATTTAGTTGGAATGATAGCTGACAAGTCTTAGGATGCCATTCAATGGAAACTGTGTGGCCAAATTATAAAATTCAAGTTTTGTGGTTTTTTTTTTTTTGTTTGTTTGTTTATTTGCTTAATTTTTTGCGACATGCAAGATAATATCATTTATATCTAGATTAAAACTGACTCGTATTGATCCCCAGCAGACATCTTTGCGAATGCTATGCGGTTTGTTTTCCTGTTTGAGGTGTGGTTCTCCCTGTGTCTCCAGTGGCTTCAAAGGTTGATGTAATCAGTTGCTGAGAGATTCTGTTGGTGCTGGAGAGTGGGTGTATTACTATGCAAAGTGACTCAGTTCACACCTGAAGGTCATGCTGCTCACAGTTCATCAAGTTCTGGCTGATCATCCACACACATGCTATCAGGAAAACAGGTTGCACTCTGGTTGACTGCAGTCTTGTTGCGGTGAAATACAGCAAAATGTACTAATGAGAAGAACTTCTTCATAGCTTGATGATAGTTTTACCAAAGTTGACGTTAATGGCGGCTTGCTAAAGATGAAACACTGCTGCCATCATTATCATCACTAACTACAGTAGCAGTCTCAGGCTCATTCCAGATATTTGCAGTAACTTATCACTAAGGTTATGCCAGCTTTAAAAAGTTATTGGCAAATGTTAGCTAATGCATGCATTAGAATTAAAATAAAGAATCAGACTGCACATAAGACTAGAACATCCTAGTTCAAGACCCACTGATGTGAGTTTTTCCTCACTGTCATCAACGTGTGGCTTTCGTTTCCAAGCCTGTTGCTGCTAACTCTATTCTGTCCTTTTCTGTATATCCTGTTGCATCAAACCAACCAAGAACACCCATCAATAATTTAAATTCTGCTTTTTTTACCTCTTTATTTCTTTTGTTTGTTTTGTCCCTTATCTTTGCGGTCCAGTGGGGAGGCTGCTGCTTTGCGTCCAGGTGTGTGTGGGGGTGTGCTGCTCTCCTGTACAGACAAGCTGAACCGACGTACTGTGCTGCTTCGCCCAGCCGGCCGCCATGACCCCTTCAGCCACTTCTCTGCCTTCTTTCCTCCTGTAAGAGCCTCTGCCTCTCTCTCTGTCTGAACAGTTCCGAGTCTCTAGCAGCCTGCTGACACTCACACACACAAACTGGCTGAATGACTGCTAGCATCCAGGGTTAGGAGGGTTACTTTGAAAATGTATAGATGATACTGATTATGTGTCAAAATGTACATGTAATATGTAACCTAATCCACTTAATATAAAAGTTGGGGTGATTACTATATAAAATATTGTAATCTGATTATTTTTTGTTTTATCTTTCGTTCATTACTTTTGGATAACTTGTCTTTTTAAAATAATATTAAATACAGATTACTTCAAACTAATTTCAACAAGAACTTCAAACAAGGCCAACAAGTAACTGCACTTGGGTGGGACAAAACAATATGTTATAGGCTACATATAACTGCCAAGATTGTGACAGTTGTTTAGGGAGGATTTCCAGCTAAAAGAGCATTGTCACAGAGACATTATTGTAGTGAAATTGAAAACTAACCTACTTCATTATAGCTTCCACAATTGAAGAGAAAAAAAAATAAACATAACTCATGACTGCTGACCTCACATTTAACTGGGGACGCAAAATGCCATTCAAGTCCATTTAAGTGACAAATATATCCATCACTCCTCATAAAAACGTACAAAAGTTACTATTGGGTTGGCTACTTTCCATTGTACAAAAGCAAACTCTTTCCAAAGCTCAGGTGTCCATATACAGCACAATCTCTCCTTTCTTTCATTAATTCAGCACTGTACAGAACAGCTCTGTAAACAATGCCAACACCAACGTTGCTCAGGTAGCCAGTCCGTATTGAGCAAGACCTTCTTTTCAGGTCTGTGCATGTGACATCAATACGCAAAAATTTGCAAAAAAACAGAGGACTAATAAAACAACAGATTTTGTGCCATCTGAAAAAAAACATTTGTAATTTGAGTGATAATGTAAATCTGCTAGTAATACTAAATTTATAACGTACCTGTGCCTAATAAAACGATAACAGTTTACATTTACCTTTTTGTATCCTGATTATGTAATTGTATTCCGATTGCGCTGTTACATGTATTCTGTTACTACCCAACTTTGAATAATCTGGACCCGCCTACTCATCTAGCTTTTGGCGAATTGATACGTCATCTTGATATTTCTACATAGGTAGAGGCAAAGCAATATGTGTTTTTGTGTGTGTGCGTGTGTGTGAAACAAGCTGCTGAAAGCTCAGAGTTGTGAAGCAGTGACTCTGTCATGTAAAATTCCCTTAATCAGCCATCCAGGCATATTTGATTTGAGTCCTGATCGCTTACAAATTTTAATGATGATTTTGAGAAACCTTGAACTTAGAGATGTAGTCAGTGCTGTTTTAGATGTAAATGAACTCCTCGACAATTTGGACATACATTTAACACTTTTTACAGATGAGACCTTCATTCGAACAAATGAGTGCTAGAATGAAATTGGGGATCAGAACTGTTCTAAAACTGTTCTAAAATCGATGAAATTGGTCCAGACTGGACACATCAGTAAATTTACGTTTTAGTAGTTTATGGTTAAAAAAATATGAAATGAATAATTGAAATACTAAAAACATGCTGATTGCATCTTTAAGTCAAACAAATCATTATGCCATTTAAATTGTTTCTGTAGTTGTAGTGGTTGATTTGCTGCCCATCTCAGCATTAAACAACAGCTAACTGTTATTACATCAACAGAGCAACACTTCTGTGCTTTAGCTTGTCTAAGCCCATTTGGTTTTGACTTTTGAGCTGTTTGACTGATCGTGTGCCTGTTTGAATAGACAGCAGCAAAGGCATTGGAAGTGTGTCACCAGCCACACGGCTTCCTGTCTGTGACATACACGCAGGCAGTGACCCGCAACGTCCGTCACAAGCTAACAACACGCCAAGAAAGAGGGGTGGGGCCTCTGAAACTGACTGAAGGTGGAGCCGATGGCTCTCCGCAGCACCTGCATGAGATCCTCCTGACAGCTCAGCCTTTCGATCTGGTGCTCTCTTGCCCCCTGCTAGCCAATGTGGCTCAAGTGTTTTGCACAGTCCCGCCCCCACCATGCAGGCGACCAGTGAGAGAACGCTGCACAGCTGGCCAGCCAGTGAAGGCCTATGCTTTGTCCTCTAGCAGTCTGCCACTAATTTATGTCAACACCAGTGTAATACGCATCTTCGTCCCCCTTCAGGACCCACAATGCAACAGCGGTGAGCTCCCAAACACTGTAATTTATTATTCTCTTTAAAAATTGAGTAACCTGTTCAGAAAGTCATTAGTAAGACATCGGTTGCTGGTAGGTGGTGAATGTGGATTTATAGGTGTGGGTATGGTGTTGTTTGTGTACAGACTCTTGGCACAAGGAGAAGAAAGAGGATACGCTTGTGCTAAAGATAGGATCTGTCAGCATGGCTCCTCAGGCAGATAACCCTCTGACCCGCACCATACTGCGCAAAGACATCTACCAGTGAGTACACCCCAAATGTTCAAACCCATATTCACTGTAGTCCACATGGACAAAGACTACACACATGTACAGGGTGCCCAGGAGTCCTTAAAAAGTATTAAAATGGTTTAAAACTAGAAACTACATTTGACATTGTGTGACAGATAAAGGGCATGTTTTAAAATATTGTTAGCTGCTACCAAGAAAACATACACAGAAATATGGCAAAATGGTGATGAGTGTCTTCAAAAAGTGTTCTTATATTTTTTATTTTGTCTATTGGTTTGCATTCTAACAAGTATTATAGTATCCATAATATATTAGTAATACTAATATCTAGTATAGTATACTAAATACTGATATATAGTATAGTACACAAGTGTAATAGTATGATAGTATTCTAGTATTCGTAAAAGTTAGTAAAGGTATATTCGATTGCTTAGTTTTCGAAGTAACAAAAAACATAAACATCTTTTTTATTTTTTTGTTTGTTTTTTAGTAATAGCAAATGCCAGCTACAGCTCTTCAGAGTAGAGATAGTTGTGCAGCTGCACTGCCTTTGCCTCCTTAATCATGTCTTTGGGAGCACACTCACTTTGTCTTTCAGATACAAATTAAGGGACACAAAAATTATGATCATGCTTTATTACTATCCTAAATGCAACAATAAGTAATAATTAGTCAAAAAAGTATGTTTTTAATTATTTTTAACTAGTTATATCTAATGTCCATTCATCAGATGTTGGTTCTGAAGAGCAGCAAAATCCTTATGATATAAATATATAATGCTTTTTAGAGTTACTTCAAGAAAGCTTCAACACAACTTCAATTTACAGTGTTTTTGTGGTTCATTTTAAGGAGTGATATAAAATATTACATATTCAGTTGCAGAACCCTATTGATATGCTTACATACCTGTACAAATATCATTTTTACCATGGATATGTTTATTTGCACATGCCTTTATGTGTTGAACTTTACACCTCTGTTAAAACTTTCATTGAATTGTTGGCCCCCAACTTTTTGTGATGCTGCATATCCAATCCCAGAATAGTGATTTCAAAATTCGGATTTGGTCTTAAGTTATATTTGAAGCAATTTAAGTCTGACAAAGTATTAAATTTGTCTTGATGATACTTGGAGACATCCTGCAGTCATCATACTCTACCAAAACTCATTACCTCTCCAGCTTGGGAGAGTTCCTAAATGTACACACATCTCTTCTGTTTTAACCCTGTAGGGATATGGAAGACTGTAATGTAGTGTATATTTTCCATCTTCTGTCTCCCTGGTTCCTGTGGGCTGGGATGATCTGAAGTGCCAGCACACCATAAAGCTCTGTGTTTAACATGTGAATCAGAGACCTCTATCATAATGTATGCCTTCAGGACATGCAAGTGCTACTTTACTGTGAGAAAAGAAAGCATATGATGGTTCCTCCTAATGTTTGTGGGCTAGGATGGGTCTGTATGGGGTTGAATAATCACCCATAACTGTTTAGAATATGTATGTGCATTTAAAGCCTATTTAAATTCTTTGTCATAATTCAAAGGGTGATTTTGGAAGTGTGAAGGTCAGCATTAAATGATTGGTTCAGTTTGTCTGTAGAACGGAAGCTGCTCTTTGAGAAAATGCTCACACAGATTAGCTTCATAAAACAGACTCTAAGTGGACAGCTGGCAGTGGAGGGTAAGGTTCTTAATGTCATGTTATGGAATGATTAATTTATCTCACATACGGTCAGTTTTCTATATAATGTGCATTATATGCTAAATAGGTTGTGATAATATTAGATAAGGTCCTGTGAATTTTAGCCTGTTTTCACACCTAGTTCATTTGCAAGAGTCCTTAACAGAGTTTTAGCTTTTGAGACATTGTATCTTTTTCATTTGGTTTGGTTGGTTTTACACTGTAAAGTGCACAAAATTATACCCGCAGGCATTCTATGATCAGAAAATTGCCAGAAATACAAGTGCTCTGTTGTTTTCATGTTTCCCTCTATTAGCACCAAAAATTTTCACTAGCGTTTCATAGTATATAATCTAATATAAGTATATTATTGATAAAATATAAAACCCTACACATTATTTTACATAAAAATAGACACTTAATTTTTAGATGCATCTACACATTGAAAAAACAAACCTTGTTTATGATTGATCGCCGATGTCTGGCCCAACCTATCAAAATACATTTTGCAGTCAGTGTGCCAAAATCAAATACTTCTGTTGCTGAACTGCTAGTTTTAGCAGCATCTTGTGCTGCAAAAGTGATGGGAGCGTCTGTAAAGAGTCAAATGTTAAAACAAGCAGATTATGCAGACATTATAGTGTTGATATGCACCGAGAAAAGAATGCTCTGATGTTGAATTCCCTCATTTGGTGTGGACCATCATGAAAATGCATTCCCTTCAGTTCCCTGCTGAAGGGAATGCATTTTCATGATGGTCCACTCCAAATGAGGGAATTCAACATCAGAGCATTCTTTTTGCTAAGAAACAGACAGAGACCTGCCATTTTTGGCACTCCATGGTTCAGTTGTATGGTGCACACACTAGAACTATTAGCGTGTTCACACCTGTCAAAATGGACCAAACTAAAGGATAAGTTTGATTTGTCTGCAATAAACAAGGCAGGTGTGAAAATGCCCTTAGATCAAGTGTCTGTTAACGTAAATGTATACATTCCTCTGTGCTGTGACTTTATAACAGTATTATATATCTGCTTTATAAAAATAGTAGAGATGAGCAAAGTGGTGCTGGTGTCTTAGTGCTTGGATGGGACAGAAAGAGGGCATAGAGCATGGCACTGTGAATTTGTACAGCTGAATTCATTTTCCTGAACACAGAAGCAGGATGTTTTCCACCTCTCTGAGTGCTGGTTCAGGAATGCCCAACATGCCTTCACACCAGTCTTTCTTGTGGTCAAAATTCTCATATTTTCATAGAGAGAGAGAAAAAAATATTTTTTTGTGGAACAATCAGTTGAAAGCTTCTTTCTAGGGATTCGGGGCTTGGGAGTTGTACTAGGGCCCGCATGTGGAATTTTTGTCATTGAGAGCAGCTCAAGCATACTGCAGAAAACGTCCCCTTGGAGTTATAAGGTTCTATCTGACATTTTTGTCAAAATTGAGTTATTCATATATTCTTATTTTTTGACAACGTCTTAACAGTATGTGAGGTTCTTTTTTTAGTTATCCATTTTTAGACTTTTTTCATCTAGAAAACAAAAAGGTTCTATCTGCAAAGTCAAACTCTAACTTAGTTCTATAAGGTTCCATCTGCAAGCCAATCAGCACTTCAAATACACAGAAGAGGACCAATCAGGCTCTGCCTCTTTGTCGCCATACTGCTCAGTGACTGTGGAAAAAGAGCACAGGAGTCAAAAATGAGAAAATGTCACGTAACAAAATAAGAGAAACTTCAAGATGAAGGATTTTATTGATGATCTCATGAAGGACAACAGTACAAATGACAGGCAAGTTTTTTAATCGTTTTAGATCTTGCTGAGGCATTTTATTTTCATTGTTAGCTACCGCGCTAGCCAGATTAACACTAGTTTGTTAATGTTAGTCTGCCAGCTAATGCTAATATTAGGAGGCAAGCGTATAAGTTGAGGATAAGTTTGGGTTTTTGAAGAAAAATCGTTCTAACAGTTACCTCTGTATTAAAATATGAATGATTGCAGAAAGATTGTACCATTCAATTTTAATGTAGCCTTTGGCTAGTCAGTGGTACCATGGTACTAACTTTTTTGTCTCGTTTTATTTTTGTGATGGCCCTGATTGCTGACATGGTAAATATGTTTTCTTTTTCTCCAGGCTAGTGAGGTAGAGGTAGCAGAAACAGGGGCAGTGGAGCCGTGGGTCTTTACCAGACATAACAAGGGCTGCACCTCTGGAGCCAGCAGCTTGCAGATGGACAGTATTATAGAGCTTGGTTAAAATAATGCCCCACAAGACTGCAACCAGACCCTTCTCAAAAAATGCTCAGAATCTGACAGCTTAATGAGGTAGAGGTATTTTATGTAATTTAGATGAATCATTTTTAATTATTAGTAGAAACTGAGTTGTTGCACTTTTAATGTTTTGCGATGACTTGACAATTGATTAATTAATGATTAATTAATAATTAATTAATTTAAATTCATAACTTATTTGTATATTTTTATGTCCAAGTTTATAAAACTGTGAAACTTGAAAACATTTTGCTGAAACTCTTCCTGTCTCCTTGCAGTTCTTTAAAACCTCTTATTGTCTTAAATGTTATACATATTATGGCTTAAAGGTAATTAAATAGTGAACATTTGACCTGGTGAGGTCTTAATTACAACATAAATATTACTTTCATTCATTCATCAATCTTTTCTTTTTCTTCTTTCTCCCAAAATAAAACATTTTGGTGCATTAAAGTCACATTTCTGTGAACCTCATTCTGCCTTTAGACTGACTGGCTATACTTACTTGCTGGGACAGTTCATTACAGTAGCTATATTATTACAGTCGTAAACCTACAGGACACTTAAACTAATGGTTCCTCCCTAAAACTGACTTGTGTACTGAACAAAAATATTTAGCACTAACCTTCATACTTAAATAGCAATGTTTTTTTAAATAAAAAAAGATGATTTGTCCTAAAACAAAAAATAAATGTCAAAAAATAGATTCATAAAAATAAATGCCAGAAATATGCCATAAAAGGCATTAAATTTAACTTTCTGATAATGTAGACCCTTTCTGATAATGTAAACACCGGTTATTCGAGTTAGTCGACTAAAATCGACGACCAAATTAGTTGGCAACTAATTCAATAGATGATTAGTTGGTGACGTCTTCACGCACACGTGTTTCTCGCGCTCACTAGGAATGTTTTGACGTTACCGCTTGCTGGAGACTTAACAACAGCGCGTTGGCAGCCTCAAGAACAAAATTCTCAGAAGTGTTGGGAGAATTTCACGCTAAACTCAGAAAAAAAAAGGTTGTCAGTTGTACTGTTTGTAAAGCCGACCTCAGGTGGCAAGGGAGCACATTCTCTGGAGTATCTGAGGAGGAAACGCGTCGGCTCACCGGATGAAGAAGATTCATCTCGGTAAGCTAGCTAGCTAGTTGTGCTAGCGACGTTAGTTAGCTAACCTAGTTAGCTAATGGGAATGTTCGAAGCCGCCCTACCTCACGTTGTAAGCTGCGCTGTAACGTCTATTACGAAATGCTTCGAGAAGCAAATAACTATTATTCACAGCGACCCTGTTTAGTTTCCAAATAACATTCACAGTTTTAAACATTGCATCGTTGTCCTAACGTCGAGGCTACCGGTGCGGTCAAAATCGGCGAACACAGGAGAGCGTTTGCAAACAATTTACTGTTTTCCGCTAACACGGTTTCAGGAGGTAGAACATACAAGGCAACTGGACGAAGAGTTACCGTCGAAATGAACTGTTTACACAAAATCTTTCAAATTTAACTCTTCATAGAGAAGTTTGCCAGAAACATTCGCCACTTTCCCATCCGCTCCATCAGAGCGCATCTTCTCTACAGCGGGGAATATCTGCTCTCAGAGGAGAGAAAGCCTCTCACAGGAGCACGGAGAGATGCTGACATGTAGCATTTAGTTGCAGCAAGTCATGTCGAAGTTTATTTATATAGCGCTTTTCACAGCAGGTGTTGTGGCAAAGCAGCTTTACGAAAAAATCCTGGTCCGAGCCCCCGTGAGCGTCGCCAGTGGCGACAGTAGCAAGGAAAAACTCCCTAAAAACAAGTGGAAGAAACCTTGACAGGAACCAAGACTCAAAAGGAGAACCCATCCTCCTCTGGGCGCTACCAGATGGCAAACAATAACAAAAGAGCAGTATGAACGGCGAATAAGGTTTTAACGTGAGTATAAAATATTAGATTAGATTAGATGCTGTCTGTCTACACGGGGCACAAAGCACAGACTGCATTGTGTACGTTAAAAATTTCAATTTAGATTATTTACTTAATTAAAGGGAAACTGATTTAGTTTTATGTTTTATTGCTGATACTTTGCACAGCCTTGGTTTTCAATTTTGACAGGAAAAAGATATTGAAGTTATATTTATCTTTTGTATTAGCGGGAAAGTTAATTAAAACAGTAATTTCGAATAGGTTATTCATCCTCATTGTTAGCAAATGCATAAAAAAAAACCTCAAACTAAGTTTGAAAGCCAATACCTACATAAGGTATTTGGTAATTGAATGATTGATTAATCCAAATAATTGGTTTTTCATTTTAACAATCGATAGATTATTCGACTATCAAATTAGTCATTTGTTGCAGCCCTACTAGACACACTGCTACAGCACTAATTTTGTCTTGTAAAACTAATTTTGAGTAACCTGTTTGTGATCCTTGAAAATTATTGCTTCTTTTCATGTTTTGCCAGATAGAAAGTGAGTTCATTGACAAATTTGATAGGATTTCGATATTGTACATTTAGAAAACATTTAGGGTGTCTGTGATTTTCATGTATAAAAGAGGCATGTTCCACATATCAGTTTTGCTATTTAGAATTCAAAATCTTTGAAGCTCAGTATCTCAAACCTGCTCAGAACACAGATAGAACCTTGTAATTCCACGGGGACAAAATGTTTTCACACAAGGTGACCAGCACACATTTTTTCCCCCACTTAAAGCAGCCCAAAACATAAAGGGCTTTTTTCCCCTCAATGACAGTTTAGTATTAGCCAAAAACTTTAACTTTGTAGAAGCAGTTCGGTGGTAGTTATGTGTCAAGGTTGTTTTTTTTTGTTTGTTTGTTTGTTTTTGAGTGAGGTAGCATCAGATTGCATGCACTCTGTGTAAGATCAGAGTGCTCATGCTGTGGCACTGTTAGAACACCAGCACATTCACTCTGTCACACCCCCTTTCCCTCCCATTCTCGCTCTGTATTTTTGTCTGGTGGAGGATCTTCCTTGGATCTTCTTTAGGGTCTTTACATCATATCGGGGTGGAGGTTAAACACCCTGCCATCCATACAGCACTCTCGCATTAAGGCAAACACAGATGCACACACCTCAGGGGTGAGAATTCCACACCCTTCCATAACCAGAGATGGAAATGGCCAGGTTTCACTTAGGGAACTTTAGGGTTTTTTTTGTTTTGTTTCAAATTGAACTCACTGTCTGAAATTTTTATCTCCAAACACACTTTTACCCCTGGAAAGGGGCTTTGTGGTTCTTCACACACATGCATCATTTGCATAGGTTCTATACTGTAAGTACAGTTAAACTGTGTTTCATCTGGTACCAGGCCTCAGAATTATAAATTTAGTAAACCAAATTTGAGTAATCTTTAAACACCCCTGTTTATCCTCAACTGATGAAAAAAAAATCAAAAACATCAGTCTCTGATTTCTCACTCATTGCATTTACATGCACTCCAACAATATGATTATTGTCATGGAGTTTGGCAGTTATCTGATTATTGAAGTGGTCATGTAAACAGCATACTCAAGATTTCGTGCCTCAGATTAAGAGAGCCAGGACTTTGGCTCAGTAATCAATTTTTTCGTTGCATGTTTACCTTTTCTTTCATTTTTCTTAGTTTGCATATAAGCATAACTGGATTGAGGGTAGAGCTGTCCCAGAGGCAGCAATCAACATTTAACACAGCACCTGCAAAATAGCAGCAATGGTGAAAACAACATACTTGACATACATTCTGCACCCCAGCATTCCTGAACAGAATGTCTAACTAGAGGTGGATGATGTACCAAGAATTGTGATACTTAAATTGAACTACTGAAATTTATACAATACACAGTATGTCAAAATATTATTTTTTTTCTGAAATGCCAAACGTGCAGAAGTGCCATATTTATACAAACAAAAACAGCACTTAAAAAAGAAAAAGCACTAAATCCAATTAAACAGGACTGATTATGCTCTTTTTGTAAAGAAGTAAAGTACTGACGATATCCATTATATACTCTAGAAAAGCTTATTGTGACATTGTGTAACATAGTTTATAACACATATTGTCATATTGCCCAGCCTTGTCTACTTCATCTGTCTAGCCCCGTCTTTCACTCAGGTAGATCTCCACGTACATGTTTAAAAGTCCTTCAGGCAGATCTAGGAGACTTAAATTGGGATTGGCTTTTGACATCCTCAAACTCTTTGTAGGGCATCTATAGTGCACTAAATAGGATGCAATTAATTTACTCTCCAACTCAGTTAAACTCTAAAAACATGGATAAGTCTACATTGCTTGATGTTATTCTTACAAATTGTCTACATAAGTATTCTGCAGTTGGAATATTTAATAATGACATCGATGATAATTGCACAGTTGCTTGTGTTAGAAACTGTAAACTAAGACTAAGCCTCATTACATTTTTAGAAGGACATTTCAATGAGCAGGCCTTTCTGGATGATTTGTATTATAGTGGCTTGGACCTTGTCTGCAATAAGGCAGACGTTGACTTAGCATGGAATACTTTAAAACAAATTTCTTGGCCCTAATACACATGCACCTCTGAGAAGATTTAGAGTTAGTGGTAAATACAACCCATGGTTTAGTGAATCTGTCTCTTCCTCTATCACAGAAGGAAATAATGCATGGGATAAAAAAAGTAATGGTCTCAGGGACCGGGTACATTATAGGCTATTAAGAAGTAGGGCTGAAACAAACTACTAATTTGATAGTTGAATAATATTTCGATTACAGAAACAAATAATTAATTTTTCGGATTAAGAATCATTACATTACCAAATACCTCTTATGTGGCTATCAGCTTTTGAATTTAGCTTGAGGATGTTTTCTGCATTTGCTAACTAACAATGAAGATGAATAACTCATTCAGAAATTCACTGTTTTAATTAGGGGTGGGGGCATCGATTCTTAGATGCATCGCGATGCGGACGTGGGTGATTCTGAATCGATTCACAAATGTCAAAAATTGATTTTCGAAGTAGTTAATTTATAATGTAAGGTTGACTGAACGCAAAAGGCGGAGGTGCAGCGCCTAGACACTCTGTGACGTGCACATAACAAAAACACAACTGCATGAGCGAGAAATACGACCGGCACCCTCTGCATTAAAAGCTAGTTTAGGTCAGGAGTCGACAACCCGAATGTTAAGAAGAACCATTTTGTCCTTTCAACAAAAATCAAACCACCTTAGGCGCTACAACATTTAATGTTCAGTATGTTTCAGTATGTGCTAATGTCCTAGAATAGGCTAAAAAATATAAACGAAAACACAGACTTACTTTGCTCTGCTTTAAGCTTTAACTATAGCCGCTTTCCTCCCATCTCCGCCAGAAAACTTTTCTTCAAAAGTTGAGCTTCTAAAACGTCTCTCAATGTTCAACTGTTTGACGAGGCTGAAGTCGCTTCTCATTCTCCCGGTTCTTGTTTGAATTTTCCCATTACACCTTATATTCTTCCTGAGGCGCCAGAATGTAAATGCGGCACTTTTTAAGGTGGAACAGGACGATTCGAACGAGAAGCTGTCTTCAAGCCGTCGACTTTTTGGTGTTTGACAGTCTCGTTGCAGATATAAGGTACCAGGAAACCACCTGCGGTGGAAACGTGTAATATGGTTTCTCATGTTTGTCGTTTCCAAAATACTTTTGTTTAGTGAGACAGTATCCTTGACAGTAAAAGTTGCGATGTCAAAGCTTCCACCCAATTCGGATGCGAATTACAAATTCTATCGCAACTTTTACTGCCAAGGATTTGCCTCCGTACTTGGTTGTTGAGAACCAGGGCTTTCGCGCTATGTTGCCCACTTTGGAGCCAAGACACAGCGTCCCGTCTCAAAGATATTTTACTGACACAGTGTCCCCCTCCACTGCCACAGTATGTTATTTCACCGTAACTGCGCATTTAATCGCAGATGATGGCTGCCTATGTCTCGTGCTCCAAACAAGAGCAGTGAATGAGAGCCTTCCAGTTAACTTTCCACAGCACTTCCATTTGTTTTATTAATAAAAGATATTAGAATTAAATTCATTATGGATAATTACAAATACTTTGCTTTAAAAGTACCAAGTCCTCACACAGTGAGAAAAAAAATTATGTATAGCAAAAAGATGCATCGATAATCGTTTAATAATCGAATCACAGCCCTCTGAATCGTAATCGAATTGTGAGGTTCCTAGAGATTCCCACCCCTAGTTTTACTGAACAGTTAAATTTGAATGATTTTGTGTAAACATTTCATTTCAACGGTAACCCTTTGTCCAGCTGCCCTGCATGTTAATGTAGATCTACCTCCTGAAACTGTGAGCAGTGGCCAATTTTAGCGGAAAACGTGATCTTTTTGCAAACGCTCTCCTGTGTTCGCCAAATTTGAGCCGGTGGCCGCAAGGTTAAGGCAGTGATGCAGTGTTTAAAACTGTAAACATTATTTGGAAAGTGAACAGTGTCATTGTCAATAATAGTTAATTGCTTCTGGAAGTCCATGATAGATATGGACCGAGGCCCCTTGCTTGTTATGTGGCAGAGAAATCCCTCTTTGTATGTTAATTTTCAGTCAACAAGTATTGTATCATAGTCCTTATGCTGTTTTTTTTTTTTGTTTTGTTTTGTTTTTTTTTGTTTTCTTTTTTTCTTTTCACTTTTTTTGCTCGGCAGATTTTTTATGGGTTATTGCGAGGTTTAAAATCATAGAGAAATTTAAGGATAATGGGGATAATGGCTGGTGAAAAGCTACATATTTCTAAATGGAATGTCAGCGGAGTTTATAATCCTGTGAAGAGAGAAAATGTGGCTCCCGAGTGGCGCAACCATCTAAGCGTTGGCCCTATCATCAGGAGATCGCAAGTTCGATCCCTGGTGATGCTACAGCCATCTGTAGCCGTGAGTCCAAGAGAGCACAATTGGCCTCGCGGGTTGATTCTTAGATGCATCGCGATACGGACATGGACGATTCTGAATCGATTCACAAATGTCAAAAATCGTTTTTCTAAATTTTAATTTATAGCATAATGTTGACGGAACGCAAAAGGCGGAACTTTACAAAGTGCAGAAGTGCAGCGCCCGGACAGTGGGCATGCACACTACATTAAAAGCTAGTGCAGGGGTCGGCAACCCAAATGTTAATAAGAGGCATTTTGCCCTTTTAACAAAAATCAAACATTTTGAGTCCATTTTACCATCTTGGCTGTACATGTCTCAGTACATGCTAATGTCCTAGTGTAGGCTAAAAATATAATACAAACAAAAATGTGCCTGAGGCGCCAGAATGTAACTGCTACACCATTTAAGGTGGAACAGGAAAATTCAAACAAGAAGCTGGAGAACAAGAAACTGACTTCAGCTTCACGTTTTTTTTAGGGTTTAACAGTTTCTCGTTGCAGATTAAACGTATCAGGAAACTAGCTGGAGGGATTGTAAACGTCTGTTCGTCTCCAAATTATGGATATTCGTCTTAAATCTTTCTCTTTGCCTTTTCGTTAGCTTCTAGCTAGGTAAACTAGTGGTTATAGGCTACATTAATTTGAGCATTTAAGATAATTTATTGTTAAAACGGTGTTAGAATGATCAGCAGAGCTTTATTTTACTGCAAAGGAGAAATTTTATAACCATAGAAATCTAATTCTGATGTGGAGCCGCAGGTTGCAGACCCTTAAGCTAGCGTATGGAAACACTTCGGCTTCTATGGAGGGGGAAAACCATATTACATGTTTCCACCCGTTTTCCGCCCGGTTGTAGTTGCTGCCAACCGGGGACCATCAATCAAGCGATGTCAAAACTTCACCCAACTCGGAAAGGACGAAGTGAACTATAAACTTTGTCACAACTTTTAATGCCAAGGATTTGCATCCATACTCAGTCTTAGAGAACCAGGACTTTCGCGCTATGTTAGACACTTTGGAGCCGAGATATAAAGTTTATGATTAAGGGTATCTGTGAATATTTAAGCCTCACAGATGTCTGGAGAACACTTCAGCCTTCAAGCAATGAATACACATTTTTCTCCCCACCACATAAATGCTGTGCTCAGATAGATTACTACTTAATGCACAAAAGTTTACTACTCTTAGTTCTATCTAGCCATATTAAAAATACAGTAATCTCTGATCACGCAATGGTGACTTTCAGCCTAAAAAGTGGGAATGCCTCATATGTTCGTATTTTTCTGAAGAATTTAAAGCTTTCTATGAAATTAATTTAAATCTGGTGTAGATGCTTCACTCTTGTAGGAAACCAGTAAATTATATGCTAGAGGCTTAATTTAATTATATTCAGCTATTAAGAAACATAAGATATCTGAGTCAAGAAAGATTTTGGAGAGCAACCTGGAAAATAAGACAAAATAAGAAATGTCTGCCTTTGTGAGCGCCCTGGAGTCTTTGCTCAGACAAAAAGCGTGAAAAAGAAACTGAGATTAGGCAAACAAAAGTTCTGTGAATATATTGACAAACTAGGCAAATACCTAGAGACTCTGACACATAAGAATTCAGATTTCCAGAGAGTTACCTCTGTAGTTGATGCTGATGGTAAAGTAACTTATGAAAATAAGTCAATGCAGACTGATGATTTCTGTGATGAGTTTTTCAAATTTTAGTGGTAGATCCCATGCTTACAATGTTTAATCACTCTCTTTCTTTAAGGCACTCTCCCTTTGCCTCTGAGGGAAGTGCATATATCTTTTATTTTGAAAAAAGTTAAATACCAGACTGGTTTCATAAAAGGTCATAATTCATATAACAACGTTAGACGTCTTCTTAATGTAATTCCAGTTTTCAAACAATGAAGAATTAATGGTCTAGTGCGTTCTCTGGATTTTTAGTTTTGGAAAAGTTTAATCTTGGTGCCAGTTTTATTATATGGGTGAAGGTGTTGTGTGAAAATCTCAAGGCCTTAATCAGTACAAATGTCAAGTCAAAATTTATTTATATAGCGCATTTTACAACAGGCGTTGTCACAAAGCATCTTTACAGAAAAATCCAGGTCCCAGCCCCCATGAGCAAGCCAGTGGCGACAGTGGCAAAACTTCCTAAGGGCAAGAGGACACCGGATAGCAAACAACATCAGTATAAAACATTAAAATACAGAACAGGGAAAAACAGGTGAAGCAATACTTATTTTTAAATAGTTTGAGTCTGTGCAGCTGCAGTAGCAGTATCATCAGAAAGGTCAGTTCATGCAGGTGAGGTTTGCACAGCGTTGTACAGCGAGAAGCTCCATGGTGGTCTGGGTGGTTTGCTTTAGCGGAGAAAAAGATTAAGAATAAGAAGAAAAACTCTAACTATTAAAACACAGTCCTATGCACTGTGTGCTTGGACCCTAATAATAATAATAATAAGAAAAATCTGAGCAAAAACAACAGGGTTTCAGCACCTGCAGTGTTTTGAGGCAATTAGGCCTAACAATGCCAAATGCTGTTTGGGCCTTATTTAGATGCAGAGAGAAAAGAACTAAAAGGAAGTCAGTTTATTAAAAGGCCTTCAGTTGTCATAGACAATGAGCAGTGGTCTTTAACATATGTTTATATTCATATGTACTGATCTACAAAGCTTTGTGGAACATCCAAGAGATTGTCAACATCCACCAGTGACTGAGAGATTAAAAAATAGTCTATTCTGCTATAGAAAATATGGGGTGAAAAGAATGAATAATCTCTTCCATCAGGCCGCATCAATCTCCAGATATCTCTTAAACCCAAATCAAAGGCTAGTTGTCTAATGGTGACAGCTAACCTGCTCTCTGTGTTGCATCTGGGCTGGGATCTGTCAAGATCCTGACCTAGTATTTGATTAAAATCACCACCTAATATTATATGAACATCCCCTAGATCTAAAAGAAGTTGTGACAGATTATGAAAGAATTCTGGCCTATCAGAGTTGGGTGCATAAGCATTACAGAGAGCACCTGGTGTATTCAACAGTTACCCTTGTACTATTACGTAGCAGCCCTCTGAATCAGTTAACACCTCTGTTTCATTAAAATTAATTATTTATCAAAACAAACAAAAAAAACAACAAAAACCCTCTGCTTTTGGCTGTATGCAACTGGCTATGTCAACTTTACAAATACAAAAACCTAAACCAGGAAAAAACAAACTATATGCAAGCCCAGTCAAATTCCGAGGACTGGCACATGCAAGCGCAAACCAAACCATAGGGTCACTGCAGGTGAAAAACCTGAGGTGATCACCCAAACTTGACTTTCCATCCACCCAGCCTCTCAAGTCTGTTGAAGCCCTAACTGCTGCATTAAGTGGAAAAGCACTTAAGTGTTGTCTTTGTCAGCCTGTACTGGTTGAGGACTATTATGACAGCCTGATTTGTTTGAGAAAGATCTAACACTCAGCTAATTCCAATAAGTGAGAAGCAGAAGTTTAAAGTGTGTGTGAGTGTGTATTCCACACCCTTACTCCTCAAATCGATCTTGGTTTGTTTGAATGACACTCTTTGATCCATGACGTGTTTGGAGTAGTCCGGGAAAAACATGATCCTGGAACCTTGCCATAGAATCTGTCCTTTCTCCCGGGCTCTTCGAAGTATCTCTTTCACTTGATAGCTTAGCAGGTTGACCATGACGAGCATCGGCTGGTTCTCCTTCCTCTGGTCTCGTCTCGGTGGGCCGGTGGGAACACAGTGAGCTTGCTGTATCTCCAGACTCGGAAACTGGTGCTCCAGCGTAGCTGGAATCTCATGTTGCAGAAACTGAATCATATTGTTTTTCTCTCTTATTTTTATACCCAAAATTTAGACATTTCAACGTCGCCCTCTGTTATCCAAGTCATCTATATAGTCCATCAGTTTCCGCATTTCCTCTTGGATAGCTTCAGTTTGTTGTTTGGATGTATGAGCGGTGCTCTCCAGCGCCGCAACCTGTTCTTCAGCCTCGTCTATACGGGAGTTCAGCGCGCTAATTTTCCCCTCATTATCCTCCACTTGCCTTAATTTCTTTTGTGCCGTGCTCAGTGTTTTGTGTGGACACACGGATTGCTCTTATCTCTGAAGCAAGAAAAGCCAGTGTGGGCTCACCAGCAACCGCACCTGATACGGCCGTTGTATCTTCAGGTGGCCTGTTAACAAAGGTGTTCATAGCTTTAGCTGGCTGTCTTGGTGGCGTATCTTTGAGGTGCTGAGGCTTTCGGATTTCTTGAGTAGGCACTGAACATTGTGATTCCTAATGCTTGATAAACTATTATAGTGATGAGGTTTGGGTCCCTATCTGTATGTAATTGTGCAGTACCAAATCATACACCAGATGCTTATTTTCCCAGTTGAAGGCATGCTCTCAACAGTTTTGCCTCACCAATTTATCTTAAGTGTAAAACTCAGAGAGGGTCTCTTACCCATTGTTTTTGGGCGTGTTATAAGTTACAGGAATATTCGGCTAAGATAGATGAAAGTTGATAGTTGATTTAGATCCATTATCTTTGATTTTGGGCATTCCCAGTAAGAAAGTAACTCAGTTAAATGAAAGAAGGTTATACAACATACTTATCTTTGCAGCAAGGAAAAATATTCTATTACAGTGGATTACTGAGAAGTTTCTAACTGTGAGTGGTTGGCATAAATTGTTAAGAGAATTAATGCCACTGGAGTATTTAACCTGTGCACTACATTCTAATACAGACCACTTTTACAAGGTTTGGGAGCCTCATATTACCTCCATCGGATCTAATTTGGCATCCATTTTAATACTGGAATTTCAGTGATTCTTTGCACCAGTTGTATCAGTAACAAGACCCGTTTTAAATATAACAGCAAGCTGGAATCTATTGAATCCGTTGAGCCTGTTAAGATTGTGGAAACTGTGTTTAATTGTGCTTTGTTAAATGTTTTAAAAACTCAAAGTCAGGTTTTAGACAAGGGCGTAGTACTATTACAGCAGCCAGCAAAGGTACAACTCTGTGCAGATGATGCTGGGCACACTCCATGAGCTCAGGAATGCCCAGGAATATTGTGAGGGCCAGCAGCTTTGCGTAGGTTCAGACCAGAGATTGATTGTGAGTCGGAGAGTGATGGTGCTTGCTTGCATTTGTGTGATTTTGTATTTACTTCTGTAGACCAGACTGCCTCAGTCATGGTGTTGTTGAAGAGTTAGACAAATCTAAACAAAAGGGAGAAGAGTTAACTTTTTTGTGTTTCTGTTCTGGAGTTAGGCACTAACAGAATAGCTTCAACCTGGTAGACAGAGCTAGCACAAAGCTTATTGTTTGTGTGTTGTGTGCTGTGCCCCTCTTTGTTGTGGGCTCAGCTGACTTCTGTGTATAGCTTGTGGTTCATTCCGTAAATGCTAGTGGCCTCTGTGATACTATTCACGGGGCTTTCTCCCTTGTGAAAACCTCCGCCGCAAGATTGCCTGCAGTTACAGCTTCAGTGGGAATAGAGCTCAAACAAAACCTATTTCTACTGTGTATTTACTTATCATATGTTCAACAAACCCTCTGTCTTACCTCGTCTGCTTTTTTCCACCACACGTATAGAAAGAGGGGCTCTAAAATCACATGAATAAGAGTAGACACACACAAAAGACTCCAGCTCTGACAGTGGCATGCCTGCCGCCTGCAAGACAGGAGTTCTGCTAGAACCAACTTTTTTTTTGTCCTCTGTGCTGTGCAGGCTGGAAGAGCTGAGTAGAAACCAGTGTGTGTTTTAATAATGATCTAGTTGAGTTTATGATTTACACAGGTAAATGTGATTAAATGTTTTCTTGCTGTTTATAGGATTTAATTGTACTGGCAGTAGGCTATAACAAATACATTTCCTGTAAGCCTGTCCCACTTGAGCAGAGAAACTGACCCACATTACTAAACATTAAAGAAAAAAACAAAACAAAAAATTCAATGTGTCTAACGTTCCGGTGTCTGTAACAGGGGTGCACAATTCCGGTTTCCTGCGCAGCACAGTTTGGTGATTTACCTGTTCAAACACACCTGATTACACTATTTTGTTAATTGTCAAGTTGACTGGGAATTTTTAGTAGGGCAACTACCAAACTGAACATCAGCCATCCAGGACTGGAGCTGTACACCCCTGGTCTATAGTATCCAAATATAAGCTATATTAATTACAGCTTTAACAAACACATTTACGTTTAAGAGGCCCATGACAACTCTCATCTAAGAATATATAGCTTTTAATGAGGCTTTCCTGTAAATTTACCAAAAGATGTCCCACTTTGTTTAGCTAACCCTGTAGTGTGTAAGGAACTGTGTATGTCTTGATGTAGTAGAGTCTAGCATAGTGTGCTGTAGTATTATGTAGCATGTTGTAGTGCAAAACAGTGAATAGTGTTGTGCTCTCAGACTGGTGGTGAAGTGTCTGTGTTTGGTTCAGAAGAAGAGTTCAGTTGCATTCTTGGTTTGGATGACTTTAAAACTCCACTGCTGTTTTCTGCCTCCAGATCCAGAGCTGCTCTCAGCCAGCTACACAACCACAATCCAGACAGTTATGATCTTCAACAAATATGCTACGCTTTGTGTTTTATTGAAGGGATTGCCAATTCTTTTGGCTGGAATTAAAACCATTCAGACATCATTTCCCTGACATCAACAGCATTTCCCTCTTATGAGCACATTAAATCAGAGGTGCTTTTTGTAGAGTGCTGTTTTGTGTGTCTGTGCAAGGACATACATACACAGATCCAGTTTAAAAGCTCTGTAGGCTGGCACTTATCTAAAGGAGGCTGTAAATGACAGATGACAAACGCATGCTAATCGTCCCTTTTGTGTCATCTAGGTAGGTGTCTATATAGAAAAATATGGTGCATGTCTTGGCTTAACTTCTTGCTGGTCGCTCCACTTCACTTTCAGCCAACAGACAGCAGTGGGAAGTGTGAGAGTGTGGATCTGTGTGTGTTTGGGGGGGTTACGACACCTTGCTAAAATAAATGTATTTGCTTATCTCTTAAAGTAGGTTCAAACTGGATGGTGGTAGGCAGCTAAGGAGTTTCCGGTGTTTGAATTAGTACAGCCACTGTAATTCTAGCCGCAGTTATTGGAACCTGCACTGCAGTATTAGCTACACTGATTTTTTAAAATTAATTAGGTTGAGGGCAGTAGTGCGGGGTTTTGGGGTTGAGTGGTAGTGTAATGTGGAGTGTGTTTTAGATGCCTGCCTCTGAAAGTCTAATGGTGGACTAGAAGCTTGCCTGTTTCAAGCTTTCTTTCAGCCCCTACATGATATCTAACTTCATTATACATTTGTTAGAATTAAAGAAAAAACAGTTGATGAAAAAACACCAGTAACTTATGATGATCCAAGCCAACAGTTTAACTGCCTCTTCATGAGCTAATAAGTGCAACCTGCACATGCACACATCTCCACATGATAGAAAACGGAGTGCAGAGTCTGGAGTGGATGCTGAGCTTTTAATCGGCAGAAGGGAGAGAAATGGTAGCTTCTCTCAGTGCTGGAACTATAAATCCAACTCTTAATTTTACAGAGCAGTAAAATACACTCCTGCCTGGTGCAAGCAATATACACACACACGCTCAAGCAAACGCAAGCTCTCTCAAACAGCCTCTGTGTTCTGTTACATCACAGTTTTTCAATCTTGCTCCTGGGGACTTGCAGCACTGCAGAGTTTCAACTATTACCTGTGTCAACGCACCTGATCAAGCTCATCAACTGATCTGTCAACTAGCAAAACCCCTCCCGAACTTGATGGTTGGGCAGGGAATAGCTGAAATTGTGCAGTGGGTCCCTTTGGGGAAGAAGTAGAACTCTTGATTAACCACACGAACACATCTGTATTTCTCTTTTATACATGCACAGTTTCTCTTTCTCACACAAACGTACACACACATATTGTCTTTCACACTTAGTCTCTCTTTCTCATTCAAACACATATTTCAAAAGGAAGTCTTACTATTCCCACTTAGAGAGCTAATGAGAACTGACTGAGATTAATGTGTATTATCAGACATGCTAGAAAGTAATTTTGCAGGTCTGAGATCACTGTGTGCATGTATGTATTATTTGTCATGCTTAGGGTAGCTGATGGTATTTGAACTCTCTTCCCTCCGGGTCTGGTCTGAAGGGCATGTCCTGCTTGGATAGCACGAGCACTCTGTTTGATGTGCATGTGACGCCCAGCTGTAGAAGTATTTCGTTTCCTGTTGCGCGTCATTGCTGCGTCAGATATGATAAAATGTGCTTTTCAGCCAGCAGCACCTTTAAACGTAAGATGTCAGTCACACAGCTTATCTGGCCCTCAAAGATTCGCTTAACCTGTAGAACCCCATGATTTTCCTTTCATTTTAATTAAAGCTGTGAGATTTGTTTCGTCAGTCTCTCTCTAATGTGCTCTGAGAATGATGTAGTCCATGCATGTTTTGAATGATTCCTTTAAAATTCAGCCAAAATGGCAGCAGCAGTTAGGATTATTCAAGCCCAAGCAGCATTTGAGAGAGATAGCAGTTCTTCCTCACTGTCACCTCTTTTTTTCAGAGCCTGCTGCTGATCCTGGTACTCCTAAATCATCAGTAGAATAACTGAGAGGTTTAAAACGCAGCAGAAAGCAGAAAACACATTTTCAACTCTCACATAATGCTTATGCTGATCGCCTTCACACTGTGTAACACAGCACCCCTATTAATCCCAGATTACTCTGAACTCCTGCCAGGTCAGGAACAAAAGTTGTAGCACATTTTTCAGGAATGATGTCGCAGAGGATGCCAGCTGGAAAAATAAAAGCTACTTGCTAGGTTACACAAAGCAGGCTCCTCACTGAGTGTCCAGGCCACCACTACCAATACGCTTGCACAGACATACATACACACCTTCTTTCTGAACCTGCTCTAAAAAGCTACAATTATACATTTGGGTCATTATATAATTTGGGGTACATTTCACATTAACAGAAAATTCAAAAACAATGTTCTCTCATTAGAACAATCAGTGGTTTAAGTTAGTATATTCCTTTAATTTAACATATCCAGTAGTTGCAAAGCTTAAACATAATTATTTTTTAATTTTTCCAAGGGAAAGAATGTTTTCATCAGTTTGTCAACTATGTTACGGTCAAGCTGTATGTGATTACAGGCACTTGATTAAATCCTGGACTTGAAGTAAAACACAATTTTAAGGGCTTGTGAGTCTGTTCTGCCACAACAATGTTTTAAAATTAATTTACAATTTTTTTTTTCTTTCAAATATGTGATATTTTCAATACTATCATTAAGGACCGAAATATTTTTATTATAAAACTATCATACGGGTAATTTAAATAGTTTTAAGTGATGTCTTATAAAATTCCAAACTGTGTATATGTGCAATATACTTTAAAAAATATCATCATAGTTATTGTATATTTGAGAAAATGAGGTGTAACATAGTTGACAGTTGATGTAAGTAACATAGTTGACTGGACACATTAGTAACCACTATTTCAAGGCAGGGGTACAAAATTCTATTATTACTTTCAGTTGATAAATAAGGAATTCAATGAATTTATACAAAATGCTCAATAAATTTAAAATTTACTAACAAGCAGAACAAAGACAAACACGTTACAGGAAAATGTTTTACACAGTGTAAATTAAAATTTTATTGAGTAGTATGAATTTAGTGTTTCATCATTCATCAGTAACTGGTGCTTTTAATTCATACATTCAGAATTAATGATCAGTGATCTGTGATACAACGTGGAATTAACCTAACCCAAAAGTCTAACTCTGTTGAGGTGAGCTGCAGATCAGACTGGGAATTGTCCTGAGAGCTTGTTCTCTCCACTCTTTGTGTTGTCACTGCAGTCACATGCAGGTCTAATCTTAATACACATTACACATTAAGCAGCAAAAAATAAAAATGTAAAACTTGTAAAATTTGAAATCACTCTCTCTCTCTCTCTCTCTCTCTCTCTCTCTCTCTCTCTCTCTCTTCCTCCTCTTTGTTGGCCTCATGGTCATTGGTCTGTAATCTGTGTTTATAACCTTCTTATTCTGACATGTAAACTGCATGGGAGATAAATGACTTTAGCAATTAAGATGTTGAAATCAGAATGCAAACACAGAGACTCAGAGTGTACACTATTGCTGCATAAATAAAAGTCCTTTCCCTGTTCTTACACCCCCCTCACTTGTTGCCCAGTGTAACGCCAATATTATACCATCCAAAGTTGTACCATGTTGTGCCTCTTTGCCTCTCTGCTGAACTCCAGCTGTTTGGGAGCAGGCCAAGTCCTGCTGTCAACAACAGCAAATTAGTGTTCCCCTGAGAGAGGAGGAGGCTCCTTGTATAGCATTGCTCACTGAAGATGATTATTTATGTATGAATGGTATTAAACTCATATTAGTGTAATTGATATCAGGTGTGTGTTTGTGAGTGTTGTGCGTGTGTGGGCTGCTGTTTGTTTCTAAATGTATAGTTGTATGTGTGCACGCCTGTCTTTTCTGTATAGGGGCCTGTCTTGGGGCTATAACTTTGTGCCCCAAATAGACAGTATTTTCTTAGGACAGTTATGTCACTTTATGGTGCTGTATTGTTGGTTTTTTAATTTTCTCCCATAAACCCTGAGCTAAGCCTGAGGTGCTACTTCCAAGATGCACTCTGAGCCCAGCTTCTGCTGAGACATTACTTTCATGCTCGCTCTCCGCTCCAACTAAGAACCCTCATTACCTTCATTTTAGATGCAAATTAAGTGCAATTGGACTTGACTTGAGTAATAAATCATAGCGATTTTGTTACCCAGAGGTCTCTAAGCATAGGGCAATTTCGAATAGACCACCATCAGTTAGAGTAATTGTACTTGCAAGCTCCATGAATCTAGAGGCGTGTGAATTCTCTCTGGGCCAGGAGGAGATAGCAGGGGAGGATATGAGAGAACTGTCTCTGGCTGTCAAATTAAGGCAGCAGTGATTTTAGGCATGTGTTAATCAGTCTTATTTGAGCCTACTTTTAGCCTCATTGGAGCTTTAGGTGTGACAGTCATGTTTGTGAGTGTGATGATGATGGCAAAGGTTTATCGCCCCTGCTTAAATCACAAAAGAAGCTTCATCAGGTTATGTGAAATATTTTGGAAGACATTTGGGGAAAAAACAAATCTGTTGTCCCTTTTTGGCTTTCTGTTTGAGTTACAACTATCCCTAAGTCAGGCTGCCCTGTGTGCAGAGCCCAACAGAGATCTGTGTAGAAATGTTTAAAGCAAGTGCTGCTAGCGAATATCTCTTACCACAGGAAAGAATGCACATGCAGATGCAAGAAGTGTATTGGCTGTAATGGGGGGTATTGCGAGAGGGCTGGTCAGGGTTGGGAGAGTTAAGTTGCACTGTAGTTTTGAGGAGATCCAGAAGCCTGTGGTTGATTTTACTGTCTGACTTTCTTTCCTGTGGCAAATAAATGGGGGTTGAGTGTGGCTTGGGTATATCAGAGTTGGGGGTTGCAAAAGAGATGACTCGTATGCTCAGCAGGGCCAGATATTACAGTCTTTCACAGACACCCAAGAACCACCCCAGCCAGAGCGGCACTGAGACTCCAAAATCCACTGAACCTCCCTTATTTTCGTTCTCCTACAATAGTGCATTATGCATAGCCTTCCCAGCCCCAACTTTGTTTCACTCTGGCCATTTGCATCCCCAGTTCCAAAAAAGTTGGGACACTGTGTAAAATGTAAATAAATACAGAATTCAATGATTTGCAAATCTCATAGACCCATATTTTATTCATAGTAGAACATAGAGCACATGTTGAAAGTGAGACATTTTACCATTTCATGAAAAATATTAAATAATAGAACTTGATGGCAGCAACGCATCTCAAAAAAGTTGGGACAGGGCCATGTCTACCATTGTGTAGCAGCCCCTCTTCTTTTAACAACAGTCTGTGAACGTCTGGGAAGTGAGGAGACCAGTTGCTGGAGTTTTGGAAGAGGAATGTTGTCCCATTTTTGTTTGGTATAGGATTTTAGCTGCTCAACAGTCCTGGGTCTTCTTTGCAGGGTTTTTCGTTTCATGATGCATCAAATGTTTTCTATTGGTAAAAGATCTGGACTGCAGGCAGGCCAGTTCAGTACCTGGACTCTTCTTCTGCAAAGCCATGCTGTTGTGATGGATGCCGTATGTGATTTAGCATTGTCTTGCTTGAATATGCAAGGCCTTCCCTGAAAGAGACATTGTCTGGATGCATGATACAGCTTTAACTTGCATTTGTGGATTGCATGACGAACTGTGTTCACAGACATTGATTTGTTGAAGTGTTCCTGAGGTCAGTGCAGTGCCGCCTGAGGGCCCGAAGATCACGAGCATCCAATATTTACTGTTGGCCTTGTCCCTTGCGTCCATGGATTTCTCCAGATTCTCTGAATCTTTTGATGATATGTACTGTAGATGGTGGGATATCCAAAGTCTTTGCAGTTTTACGTTGAGGAACATTTTTCTGATAAAGATTTTTGCAGATTTGTGAACCTCTGCCCATCTTTGCTTCTGAGAGACTCTGCATCTCTAAAATGCTCTTTTTTATACCTGCTTATTTGTATTAGTTGCAAATTGCTCTTCCCACTGTTTTTTTATTAGTAGCATTTACTTTTTCAGCCTTTTGTTGCCCCTGTCCTTTTTGAGATGCATTGCTGCCATCAAGTTCTAAATGAGTTACTGTTTTTCATGAAATGGTAAAATGTCTCACTTTTAACATCTGATATGTGTTCTGTGTTCTATTGTGAATAAAATATGGGTCTATGAGATTTGCAAATTATTGCATTCTGTTTTTATTAACATTTATTTACATTTTACACAGCGTCCCAACTTTTTTTGGAAGTTGGAGTTGTAAATACCTTGAATCACGTTAAACCTTCAAGCAACGTCGTAGAATAAAGGCCTCTAATGATCCCCACCCACTGTCTCGTCCAACATCCCTCTCTACTCCAGCATAAAGATGGAGTGCTCAGGGTCCTTGGACAGTCTGTTGTTCACTGCTGAAATTCCAGTAAAACAGTATTCTCCTGTCTGTGTTAGTGTAAAGCATATTCCTGCTGCCACATTCCTACACAAAGAGGATGATGGATAGATGCTCAGCTCTGTCCCTGATCCTACCCTACCACACACACTGCTTCATGCACACCCTCAACCTAGATGACAGCATGCATGAATCTCCATCTGCATGGTCACAACAACCTCTGCTTCATTGTTATTCCAGAGCTCGGAGGCCTTCTTGTATTATAACAGCAATTGCACTGAATGTTCCCTGTGTTTGCTTACTTATGTAGGGTATGAGTGAGTTTCAAAGTTTTGGGTGGCTACTACTGTGCTATGTAACATACTTTGTGTTTGAAGCAAATGTATGATGCTTTAGATTTCCATTTTGCACACTTTTAATTGGGCAGATATAATCTTCAATTTGTTGTTAGTTACAGTCACTTTTCCAGTACGACCTTTTGTTTGTTATGTGTGATCAATAAATGTCATTTTATTGAACGCTGCCATCTGTCATATTACTCACATACTGACTAAAGCCAGTTTACTGTGACCAAGCTCCTATTTTTTTTTTAATATTGTGTCATTATCTTCGTTGTAGTTCAAAATTTGTAATAATACATGTACTTCATATATTTAAAATATTTGTTGTTATACAACCATGTTTCCAAAAAAGTTGGTATACTGTGCCAAGTGTAAATAAAAAACAGAATGCAATGATGTGCAAATCATTTAAACCCTGTATGAAGATGGGCAGGAGTTCATCACTCTGTAAAAGACTATGTGGATAAATAATGCAACAATTCAAGAATAATGTTTCTCAGTGTAAAATAGCAAAGAACTTGGGAATTTCATCATCTTTTGTACATAATATCATTAAAAGATTCAGAGAATCCGGAGAAATCTGTGTATGCAAGGGACAAGGCCGAAAACAGGATTCTGTAGTGGAAATCAGTGCATGGGCTCAGGCACACTTGCAAAACCATTGTCTGTGAACACAGTACATCGCTGCTTTCACAAACGCTTTTGCATGATAAAGTTTAAACTTTGTATATTGTGTATTTTATGTAAATTATTTATACGTTGTCTGTATATTGCATTGAATACTCGAGAGACTAACAGCCAGGACCAAATTCCTTGTGTGTGTCAAAATCTGATCCTGAATCACAGTTGGACATCTGTGAAAGCACCATTAATGCTGAACGATATATACAGCATTCGGAGCAACATATGCTGCCATCCAGACAACATCTTTTGCTAAACTGCAGTCCAGGCCTGTCACCCATTGAAAATATTTGGAAATTTGAAATGAAAAATATCTCCTGAACTGTTGGGAGCTCATTTCCCAAACACTTACAGAGCGATGTTTAAAGAAGAGGTGATGTAATACAGTGGTAAACATGCTCCTAACTTTTTGGTGTTGCTAGCATCACATTTAAAATAGTCACATACTTTTTTTCAAAAAACAATATAGTTTCTCAGTTCCATCATTTGATATGTTGTCTTTGTACTAGGGTTGCAACAAACGAGTATATTTGATAGTCAAATAATCTATCGATTACTGAAACGAATAATTGATTATTGGGATTATGAATCACTACATTACCAAATAACTTTTATGTAGCTATTAACTTTTAAATTTAGCTTGAGGTTGTTTTATGCATTTGCTAACTAACAATGAAGACAGTATAGATGAATAACATTCAGGAATTCACTGTTTTAATGAACTTTCCTGCTAATACAGAAGATAAATATATTGTTTTATTCATTTTTCCTGTCAAAATTTATAGCCAAGGATGTGCAAAGTGGCAGCAATAAAGTATAAACCTAAATCAGTTTTTCTTTAATCAAGTAAATAAAAAATCTACATGTGAATGTCAATTTTAAACAGGGCAGTCTGAGCTTTGTGCATTCTGCTGTCTGCTTAAACAAAATTCTACAATCACAGCTCTTTATTGAAACAGAAGACAGTCAGCATCTCTGCGTGCCCTTGTGAAAGTCTCGCTCTACTCTGAGAGCAGATATGCTCCGCTGATGTGCTCTGATGGAGTGGATGGGAAAGTGGCGAACATTTGTAGCAAACTTGTTCTCTATGAACAGTTAGATTTGAACGATTTTGTGTAAACATTTCATTTCAATGGTAACCCTTTGTCCAGCTGCCTTTTATGCCCGCTGAAAACTATCCCCTGAAACTGTTCGCGAGTTGAACCAAACGTTCGTGGAAAACAAAACATTCTCCGTGTTCGGCAAATTTAAACGCACCGGTGGCCTCGAGGCTAAGACAACGATGCAGTGTTTAAAAGTGTAAACGTTATCTGGAGTGCGAACAGGGTCGCTGTGAATAATACTTATTTCTCTGTTCCAACTCCATTAATAATACAAAAGAACATGAATTTCAAAATACAAATATTGCAGCTCATAAGAAAGTAGGACAGCTTTTAGCATTAACGTTGTCTAATTAGCTCGCTAGCGCAACTATAGCCGCGTTCCAAACCACACACTTCTGCACTTCACATACTACACTAATGAGTGCACTTCTAATGGTATATGTACTATTTTTACACACCACTTAGTGTGCTAGTATGCGGTTTGGGACGTGATGTATCTTACCGAGATGAATCTTCATGTAGTGAGCCGACGAGTTTCCTCTTCAGATGTTCCATCATGTAGGATGTGCTCCCATGCCAGCTAAGGTCGGCTAAATAAATAGCACAACTGACAACCTTTTTTCTGAGTTTAGCGTGAAATGCTCCCAACACTTTTGAGGATTTTGTTCTTGAGGCAGTCATTGCGCTGTTGTTAATTCTCCAGCGAGCAATAATGTCAAAACATTCCTAGTGAGCGTGAAAAAGACGCGTAATGACGTCACCAGTTATTCGACTGCTAAATTAGTTGCCAACTAATTTGGTCGTCGATTTTATTCGACTAAGTCGAATAACCGTTGCACCTCTACTTTGTACTTCTTTCAATTAAATATAGGATTTAAATGATTTTGCACATAATTGCGTTTTGTTTTTTTGTTTTTTGTTTGCACAACTTTCCAGCTCTTTTGGAAATTGGGTTGTAAGTATTACAATTGAAAGTACAAACTATTTTGTGATACTGGTTACTAATGGGCTTCGTACAGACAGCTCATACACAATAGCAAGGCCCCTATGTGGACAATTGACTGGATTCCTCCTGCAAATCCCCCTGTTGCCCCACAACATTCAGCATGTGGAAGAGCTGTTCCCTTAGCAATTTCTTTGTGTTTTGCCATTTACATGTCCGTAAATTTTGGTGCAATGAAGATTGTATACTCTGAAGGTTGTACTCCAAGCCCTTGTACCTTATTTTCTGAACCCCAAGCCATGTGCCATATAAAATAAAGATTCATTGACCCTGTTTTCTCTCCCTAGACGGGCAGTGAATATGGGAGTGCTGCGTGACCCAGGCTCAGAAGTGGAGGATCGTCAATATCAGATTGACCTGCAGAGTATCAGTGTGGGCACTGCACTATGGGAGCAGCTCCGACCAGAAGGGGAAGGGACAAAAGGAAGCAGTGCTGCTGAGGGCGAGAGAAGTTCCCAGAATCCTGCGCTGGAGTGGAACATGGCCAGCAGGTATGTCACAGCATGGATAATAAATCACTTTTTTCACCAGTATTTATTAGGAATTTTGTTACTGTATAACATTAACATTATTTCAGAATTTCCTCAGTTAAAATACACCTGTTAGCACAGTTCAAACATTCTGTGCATACACCATAGAGTATGTGAGTGATGTGGGTGTGGAGCGGTATGATTTTGCCCAGAGCCTGGAGTGGTTTTTCAGAAAGTTTTCCAGTACCGCTTCATCCCATGAGCCAGTGCTTTTTCCCACGCTACCTCTGCATAAGTGATGTGGCAGCATGATTCTACAACTCATATGGCAAGCATGCCTACACAGCATTTGTTCTGCAGAACTGTTCAGCAGATCTACTTGCAGGAAATTTTCACTGATCACAACAGAGTTCTACAGACTTTATTTTCCAGCACAAATGATGAAAAAAGATAGTGTTAAAAGCACATGCATTCGTTTACCCTTGGCAGTTTTCTGGCTTACGATTGGGTCATTGTTTCACACCTATACCTGTGAAGCACAGAACGTTTAACTACTTTTTGTTTATCAAAGTCTATAAATGGTATAATTCATGAAGTGAAGTGTGCAGTGTCTAATCCATATTTTCAATATCATGAAAATGAATCATATGGAGCAGACATGACGCAGATATTCTCTGATATGTAAGTGAGAAGCGAGCAAGGAGTGGACTGATTGCAGAATGCTTGGAGCTCCACTCCACTCACATACTCTGATCACAGTGCACCTTACAGTTCAGGTAAAACAGTACATATTACAGCGCACATTACTGTGCACTTTACTGTTCAGTCTGTTATAAGGCTACATTTATAGCTGTGTGTAGTGGTCAAAGTCCATTTTTCTTAAGCTGATCAGATTTGTGTTTAGACAGTTACTGGCTTGTGGTCCTTTGCTGAATTGCACAAGTGTGCTTTAGTAAGGAACTGAAAGGACTTAAACTTTAAGGAACAGATCAGATGGCAGATTAGATACATGAAACACTGGTCTAAACACAGCCTCTGCACCTCCTCAGATGGTGCTCAATTTTCATTTCAGATCACCCTGTCTGTTGGAAAGTTAATGTTTCAAAAAGCTGAATTGCATATGTGTAGGGTTTGTTAAATATAGCAGCTGATTGGCATCATAGAAAACACAAGCTTCTGAAAACAACTTGTATCTGGCTCTGAAATTAATTAAAGGTCAGTTTTCACGGGCTCCTGAGTGGTGCAACCGTCTAAGCGTTGGCCCTATCATCAGGAGATCGCAAGTTCGATCCCTGGTGATGCTACAGCCATCCGTAGCTGGGAGTCCGAGAGAGCACAATTGGCCTCGCTCTCTCTGGGTGGGTGGGATGGCTGCCCGTCTCCCCCCATCACTCACTCAGCACGATGCTAGTCAGCGCAGGCGTCTGTTAGCTGACGTAACAGATCTGGTGGTTGGCGCTTTCCTCCGAGCGCATTCGGCTGTCCAATGACGTTGCGTGAGCGGCAGCTTGAAAAGAAGCGGTGGCTGGCTTCACAGGTCTCGGAGGAAGCCTGTGTTAGCCTTCGCCCTCCTAGCGTTGATAGTACCGTGTGACTGGGGGAGTCCTAACTAGCGGGTGGAAGTGGCGACCACTAAATTGGGGAGAAAACCGGGTAAAAATTAAAATTCATTCCCTGTAAATGGCTCATTTGAAAGCTGAGAGTGTGAATTTAAGTACATTCACAAACATGTAATATTGGACCTAATGTGTCTCTGTGGTCTCACTGTCCATAATCATAATTTTGAGATCTGTACATTTTTTATGAGGCCAGGAGCTAAAACAAACACAGCGTAACGGGCTGTTTGGCTCTTCACCATATTTCACTCATGTTGGAAAACTATTGGAGCCCAAAAGCCACACAGCCTGCTGCCAGGAACGCCCTGTTCAACTCCTGTCAAATAAAAATGATCCACTGTTCCTGTGTGATGGAGACGCTAAGCAGGCAAGCAAGAGCTTCAGGTAGACTCACACCAGTGGTGAAAGAGAGACAGATAAAGATATGAGAGGCCCCACTTACTACTACTGAAATTCATGTTCAGCATGAGGGAATACAACAATAAGTCTATCCCAGTATCCCAGTGAGAAAATATTAGAGCTATAGGGTAGTTATTCCCCACCTATGGCTAAGGTGATGCCCATTAGTTAAGTTGACTTACCCTGTGTGAGCACTCACTCTGCTTGTCTCTTTCAGACATCGTCATATACATACATTTAGGGCTGGGCGATAAAACGATAACGATAATTATCGCAATATAACTTTTCCTTGATAGAGCGATACGACATGTTCGATAAATGTTCGATATAATACACCATTCTCACACTTCCACGTTCTAGCGAAAGCCTTGGTGACATTTTCTACTGCAAGGAAAGCGACACTACTCTGCTGTCGCCAGGAGAGGGCGCACTTCCGAGTTTTTCTACATGATTAGAGAGGGAGGGGGCCACAAGTAAGATGAGTCTTTAGCAGCGGCTGAAACGCAGAGTTATACATTCCCTGTTTGAGTGGAGCGACCGACGATCTGTTCTCCTGTGACCGAGTGTGAGTGACGAGGTCAGTGGTGTAACTATACTGTCCTACAGCGTACTCACCTCTTTCCTAACATCCTAACCAGCTTTAGCAGCGTTAAATCACAATCCTCACAACTAAAGCACTGTTACAGCGCTCGGACAGTCAGTCATATTTAAGTATTAGTGCATTCCCAAGCAACGAAAGTGAAAGAAAGAAGTGGGTTCATGTAAATTACAGCCCTGATTTAAACGAAAGTAAACTGAGGAAGCTGTAAGGCATTGGAGAGCGGGAGAGCGCTGTCTTTCCAGGCTAGCTGTTTTTAGCAGCTGGCTAACTTGAAGCAGCACTCCGTCAGCACCGCTTTCAGTTTAAACGTGCCTAAAAAGAGGACTCTGTTTGTCTGGTGTTAGATATTTTGCGGTTCACCACTTAAACTACTATGATAGTATAGAGAAATCCAGTCGTCGCTAGCTGGTGTCTGAATACTGTGATGTCATTTGTAATTTTTGGCCATATCGCCCAGCTCTAACATACATATAGTATATACCCCACAAACATATAGGCTGTTTGAAAGAGGAGCTGCTCCCTATAGATTCTTTAGGTGTCTCTATGAGTGCTGAACCATTAATCCATACTAGAAGGACTAGGCAGCATTCTCTGGGCCAAGTACAAGTCTAGCTCTTACTAATTCTCTCTCCTCTGCAAATACTGGAAGCTTTGCAGTTTGATTATTTTAATAGCAGCAGATGTGGCAGTTAACACTGCCTTATAAAGCACAATTGAATATTTGTTTTACTGCTAACAAATATTTCCAGTGATAGGAGTTAATAGTGGGGATGAACATTTAGTAAGTAGGAAGAGTTTATTCTCCTGGGCTCTGCACTGCAGGCTCTGTGTATACACTCAGGGTGGGTTTCAGTGCAGTCTTGTCAAATAATGGCAAGTTTGAGCAAAGTGTGTTAAGTTCTGTGCCGGAGCACAGTGGCGATGGGAACATCAGCCCTAAGTTCATTATTATATATCTTTTCTTCTCTCTCTCTTTCTGCCTCTCTTTCTGCTTCTCTTTCTCTCTCTCTCTCTCTCTCCCTCTCCCCTCCTTCATCCACCCTCCCTTCTCTCCCTCTTGGGCCCAGTTTCCCAAAAGCATTTATCATCTTAACTGGTAGAAAAAGTGTTCTGTGTCATGCTTGCTCTACTAATTATCTTTGTGCTAAACCTGTTCATGCTTGGTTGTCAAAGTGAATATAACTGCTGGGCATGTGTTTATCACGGTTAATTGAGTGTTATTCCAAGCTCACTCCTTTTTTGTTTTTTGTTTTTGTGTGATGCATCTTGCTGCACCCAACCAGGTTTAGTTTTGCTTTTGGAAAACCAATCTCAATCTATTAATGAGAGTGAGGCTTCTGGGGAACTTTTGCAGCATTTACAATGGCCTGCAATTAAAAAGGCAAAATAAGAGAATTATTATAATAAATGTAATATGCGTGAATGTGTGTTGTGTGTATGTAGCATTAGGAGGCACCATGAGAGAAGAGCGATCCTCACCCCCATCCTGACTGACTTCTCTATACGCATCACGGCCGCTCCTGCCATCATCTACAGCAAGCCTTTGTCACCTGACAGCAACTCTGCTGAGGTACCAAAGTGTGTGTGTGTGTGTGTGTGTGAGAGAGAGAGAGAGACAGCAGCTGTGCTGTATGTGGATGCCTAGGTATACTTCGGATAGATAGATTTATAGAAGGATGAACAATTTTATTAATCCTTAAGGAGAAAGAATCAAACAAAGAATGCATGATGGCCCTGTTTGTTGGAATTAACATCTGATTGTGATTGTGGTGATCCAGTCAAGACATGGAGTGTTTATGCTTGCCCTTTTTAAAAGTGGCTTTGCAACCAGACATTGGTCTGATCTCATTTCTCCCTGCAATATTTACATTTTTAAATATGGCTGGTTGGTGTGGTGCCTGAGCACTGGTGGCTGAGCCTAGACAATTTATGCTATGTTTAATGCGGTATAAAAAATGCAATTGCAGTGCAGAGCAGGCATTTTAAGTTACAAAGAGAGAAAAGACAATGAGTTATGTATATTTTGCTTAGCAGCCACAACTGACGCACAGCCTAATGAAGGATATGGGTTAAAAATGCAGCAAGGAACAGTGGGAATGCTGTGTAGTCCAAAAGCAGCAAATTATTTTTCAGCTTCCATTTCTGTAAGCCTGTTTCTGAATACATGTGACAATGCCTAAAATAACTTGTTTACTGATAAAGGTGGGAAAAGTATTGAAAATTGTGATTGGTGTGCATGTAACATTACATTGTGAATGTAGACAGCCTGCCACATTGCGTTTACATATACACAGCGCAGATCAGAATGCATGCTCAATTACCCTGGGATCAGGACAGCTAAATCTGCAAACATTTCGATTACAAATGTGGTTTGTGGTTACACTTGTCATTTACATGTGCATACGGACAACACCCAGATCTACAGATGCACTTTAATGCCAAGTGTAAACAGGGTCAATGAACAGACACATAATTACACATAATTATAATAATAATTTTTAGGTGACAAGAATAATCTGTTTGGACATAACGTATCAGCTGTTAATCATGGCTTTCGACATCGTTTATGTGCACACACATGCATGCACACATGCATATTCTTACCCACAACAGCTAAGTTCTGCGAGTGGTTTTGACCACGAGAATTTGAAGCTGCATGCTCGTACAGCTTATGTTTTTGGCAGAAATGTCATGATCACCTCATCCATTCCCAGACATCCCTCTCAATGGGCCTAATGGCTCAGCTGTTCCACACACAGCTTCACATCTTACTTGCCTGGATACATCCATCTTTGGGAAGTCGCAAATCACAGTAACAAAATATGTAGTTTGTGTGTATGAGGGTGTGTGGTTGCATGCATGTATATTAGGGTGTGTGTGTGTGTGTGTGTGTATATATATATATATATATATATATATGTATATCATAGAGAGAGAGGTGGTTCTTGTTTACTGGCAGTAAGCAGACTGCCCTCCACCAGGCTACAAAATGCACAGTGCGGGGGCAGGAGCTCCAGAGAGGGGCAAGAGGTGACAAAGAGAGCCAGATGCGGGTGTGGGCGGACAGCATGTGTAGGTGCTGAGTGTGTGGCCTGAACTTGCAAGTGGAGTTTCCTGTTCTCTCCCTTATGTCTCACCATCTCTGTCTTTTATTCTCCCTCCTTCCTTCTCACACACGTGGTCTCTTGCTGTGTCTGTCTGTAGGAGATAGTGGTGTGTGGCCACAGTTTGGAGGTGAACGTTACATCAGGTCTAGAGATGTTTCTGAGTGTGTCTCAGGTTCAGCTCATCCAGCTGCTGCTGCAGGCCAATGTGGGCACTGTCGACACTTCAGAGAAAATAACTGAGGTAAAGAACACCACAAGAATATATATACATTTTATAACTTTATAATTATATGCACACACAAATGTTATTGCTTAGGTTATGATGAAATGCAGTCATCTTTTAAGTCTGAAGTAGCAGCTTACTGCATCCTCTGCTGGCATCTTCTCCTGTTTGCAGAGTGAGGGCAGGGTTGGGGTAGCTACTGAAAAATTTGTAGTTAGCTACTTTGAAGCTACTTTCCCAAAATTTGTAGCTAGCTACAATTTAGCTACTTTTCCTGAAAAAGTAGTGGCTACTTTTTAGCTACATTTTGAAAAGTAGTGTGCTACTTTTTAGCTACTTTCAAAGCATGATTGTCAGAATATTTGTGTATCTCCACCTGACACACCAAACAACCCCAGCTGAAAGTGTGAACAAGACACTGCATTTAATCATGTGCCAGAAAGAAACATACAATTGAAAATCTGCAAATATACAAAAAGATCACCAAAAAGTAAGTTTAAGTGTAACCAGCAATCAAACATACACAACCAAAGATGTGATATCCAACAAAAATTTAGACTAAGTAAAGGCAAAGTCAATCTTTTCAGGTATTTCCTAACAAAAATCAACAAAAACAACCATATACAAACCAAACAAAGCATTGTCAACTGTTGAAATAAAACTGCTCCAATTTAAACATTTCAGCAAGATGTACAGACATGATGTTCAGAGTCCTTTGCTAAACTTCAGTAACACTTTAGTCTCAAAACTCTCATCAGTGACCCTTGCTCTGTTTGGAATAATATCTCCAATGCTGCAGAGCTGTTGTGGCTCCACAGCAGAACTAGATTTTTAGGTCAAATAACATAATCCTCCTTTGCTGTAAAATCGTTATAACTCACAGTTTTAACACATTTTTCACAATAAATGGTCTCAAACACTGGAGTTAATGTATAACTGCTAATTCACCAACCTTTAACACTGAAGACTGATGCACAGACTGCTGGTCACACAGCAATGCAGATAACGAAATGGCAAAGAGAAAGATTTAAGACAAACATTGATCATTTGGAGATGAATGGACTTATTTGCATTTATAAACCTTAAATGGTGCCTGAGGTGCTGGATTGTACTGCTGTGCTATTTAAGGTGTAATGGAACAATTCGAATGAGAAGCTGACGAATGAGAAGCTGGTGAATGAGAAGCTGACTTCAGCTTCGCGACTTGTTGCAGATTAAATGTATGAGGAAACCAACTGAGTGCTTCTAAATGCAAATAAGTCAATCTGAACGAGAAGCTGACGAATGAGAAGTGACTTCACAGGATTGCAAAATCGCCACCAGCCCAGTTAACGGCTGCGTTCTGTGGTTCAGATTTTGAGTGGATTGCCTGAAGCCTGTTGCGAAAATGTTCGCTATAGCTACACAAAAATTTGTAGGTGCTACAGCTATTAGTTACATTTTATAAAACTGTAGCGACTGCAGCTATTAGCTACAAAAATTTGTAGTTAGCTACAAAAACTAGCGTGCTACTTAGCTACTCCCCCATCCCTGGGGGAGGAGGTGCACAGCAGAGCATGCATACATTCTGCTTATGCTCTCTTCCTATCCCATATAATAAATGATGTTAAATTCTACTTTTGGATCTGCTCCGAAATTAAGCGGTTTTCACATGTATCTGTCCCTTTTGACCCCTTAGTCCTAGTTCTACGAGCGTCATTTAACGGACTTTCTGCTGATCAAGATTTACTGATTAGAGGTCTTGCTGTTGCAAGAAAATGCATTCTGTTCAATTGGACTTCGTCTACACAACCTAGTATAACTCAGTGGTATAAAACAATATATAATATCCTTCCCCTTGAAAGATTAGCTTATTTAGATAATAGAAAGATTAAGAAGCTTTATCAAGTTTGGGGCGAGTTCTTGGATTACACTAAACCGGCTATTAGGGCTACAGTGTTGAAATGGAGTAGGTTATGATGAATGGGACTGTCTTTCTGTTCCTTTGTGTCAGCTTTGGTGATAATATTAATGCTGATAATATTGATTGCAGTACTATTGATATTTCTTATTTACTGTATTTAATTTAAATTGTTGCCTTTTTATTTTTCTCTTTTTAATTCTCAGTATGTTAATGTACTGCATTATACATAATGTTATCACACTCTGTATCGTATCTGTTTACTATAATAAACAAGACTGGAGGGGAGGAAAAAAATCTACTTTTTGGTTGTGTTGCATGTAACATTTTACTGTAACACATGTACACAGTCCCTTTTTAACTGCACACATAGTCAACTCCAGAATTATTGACACACTCTATGAAAATGAGCTAAAATCTGTATGTTAAATAACCTACATACGCAGTGAGTGATCTTTCAGACATAAACAAATGGGTAGGCTGCATTTTTATTTTTATACTGTGAGAAAAAGCTTTCTTCAGTGACACAGTTTTTAAACACAAGTTTAAAAAATATTGGCACCCCCATTATTAATATTTGGGAAAGCCTCTATTGGCGAGAATAACAGCATTGTGTAATGATTAACAAGGTTGGATAACACTTTGACCACTCCTCTGGGCAGAACATGTCCAGTTCCTTGATATTTTTAGTCTTTGCTTGTAGACTGCCCTCTTCAATACATACCACAAATTTTCAACTGGGTTCAAATCTGGAGGGTCATTGCAAAACAGTTTTGTGTTTGGAGCTATTATCTTGCTGAAAGTTTCACCCATGGCTGTTTCAGCCTTCTGGCAGAGACAGACAGAATTTGGGCTAAAATCTCCTGCTAGTTGTGTTCATTATGCTGTTGATTTTCACTAGAGCCCCTGGACCCCTAAAACAGCTCAAAAGCATCAATGATCCACCACCATATTTGACAGTGGGTATCTGGTGCTTTTTTACCATATGCAGTCCTCTTTTTTCACTCCATGTGCGTGACCAAAAAGTTACATATTTGTCTCATGTGACAGTGACATACTGCAAAGTTCAAGTGATGCATTTAGCAGCTTGGGCTTTGGAATGGCTTCTATTGTGAAACTCTTTCAGAAAGCTTCTGGGTATAGACGTGGCATCTGACGGTGGATTTTAAAATTTGAAAACCACAACATTTAACTGAACTGTGATCTTCAGGTTCGTCTTTACCTTTCTTAAAATCATCTTTACTCTCCGTAAGAGCGGTATGCTCATGTATTCTCTTCCTGGCAAATTATCAAATGTTCCATGCTTTTCAAAAATTTTAGTAATGCCCTTATTGTGCTTAATGGTAATTTCATTTGACTTCTACTTTTTTTTTTAAGCATGTGCAGATTTTACTTCATTTGAAGTTACAGATCTGCTGCTTTACCCATGTTGATGGATGACAAAAGGATTTTATGTGTTTGTAAGCCTAATACCTCAAGGAAACAGGAAAGGTCCTTAGACAACAATAACCCAACCAAATTTCTTTGGTTTTATCTAAAATATTCTTTAGTTTTGCCAATTTTGTCATGATTTCTGAAAACATACACAATTCTTAAAATAAAACTACACTCTTTTAGGAATGATTTCTGTTAGATAAATTAAACATTTTTGACAAACATTTGAATCATTATTCAATAACTATCATTATTATTCTAATAATTATGATAATTATAATTATGTACATACACAAGTTTAAAAAGACAATAAATAATATTATAATATTACAATGTATAATAAAGTTGAACTGAACTGAATTGAATTGAATATGTATTGTTTATTTGATGTATTTGTCTTAGTTTCTTGAGAGGTGCCAGTGATTTTGGAGTTGACTATACATACGTGAATACGTAAACCCCCCTTTTCCTTCTTTGAGGATGAGGTCTTATGTGCTAGTGTAAGAGTTTTTGGGAGAGGTGGCAGGACTACAGTGTCATTATGGTAGAACTACCACTGATACCTGTCCTTCTGTGGAAGAGAGGTGAGCACTGCTTAATGTCAGTATGTCCCTCTCTTGCATTACTCATGCTGCAGAGACCTCTAGTGGCCACTGAAAGTGTTGTCTCCTTCCTAAAGTCAAACATAATAATATATGAGTTTGTGTCTCCCACATCCAGTCTGACAGGAAGGATCACTTTTAACTCTCAACAGAATGTGCCTAATACAGAATGTGTTTTTGTTTTAATACTCATATGCTGAATTACTTATCAGAGTATATTCATATTTTCAAGCATTCCATCCTCGCTTGTCCAAGAAAAAAAATCTCCCTGTTCTGCCTAAATTAGATGCTATTAAGCTGTCGACTGAGTCAGTTTGACACAGCTCCCTCTCTGAGGCCAGAGCTGTATGTGTGGCATGTGTGTAGCTCTGGGCTCTGATTTCAAACGTTTCTTGCAGCTGGCTTTTATAGTGGCAGCTAATGAATTTGTTTTGAAGCATGAGCCATGTATTTGTGCCAGTCTGCTTTCTGCTGCTCTGCCTCTGCTGCTGGAATAGCAGCATTCCTGCTTGCTGAGCCGTGAGCCAGCCGCGGACCACTGCCCACACATACCGCCCTCTGCATAGCACTCTGGGAAAACAACTTTTGAGGATGTGGTGTATGGTTTTACCCCATAGTTCAACATGCTGCTCTAGTGATGCTGAAGGGACACAGACGTCTCACTGAGTGTTTGAAAGTGTGAATCACTTACCCAGGTTGTTCACTGATGCGTCCCAGACTCTCAAGTAGGCTTTCTTCTGCCCCAGCGCAGCACTGCCCTAGGCCTGTCCTGTGTAGTGTTAGAGTTCAAGATAGAGATTGAAGTTTTCACTCTGACAGTTAAAGAATGCTTTTCTCTCTCTCATTCCTTACTGGACTTCTGTCGGTCTGGAGTGTACAGCATATGTTTTTGAGACTGGATCAATTCAGCAGCTTGTTGTACTGCAGTGACCATGAGAGTGCCTTAAAGTGGAAAATAATACGCAGGGAAGAGCTGAGGTGGTCACTGTGCCAGGGCAGGAATGACAAAAGAAACAAAAATGAGTTGACCCTTTTTGTGTCTCCATGGTGAAAGCACACGTTAAGCTATGCATGGCCACCTCTCATCTCCCTGTCATCAGCAGTGTTTTGCTGCACTCTCTGCTCCTTACACATGGTCCCCACATTCACACTGGAACTTTATCCTGGTTTTGAAGTGGCAGCCATTTCAGTGTGTGCCAGCAGAGTTTGTGAGTGGGCGTGGGAAGTAGCTGACAGAGCGGCTGGCAGCAAAAGCAGCCAATCTGAATAGGAATCCGAGCATGAACTAGGGTCTGATATTTGATCTCAGCTCTTATGTGATTAATTGCTCAGTCTTAGTACTGGAGTAAGTCTTTCAAAGTGCTTGGTCTTGCTCAGTGGGAGCTGTGTAGTGGGAACTCCACAGCTCCATATGCTGGCACTACCAAACCCGCTAGCCAAGCTGGCTGCTGCCACAATGACATTTTTCCAAACATCCTAGTAATGGAAGGCCAGAGGGGCAAGTGAGAAGGAAAAATCATAATACCCATACCACAGGCTCACCATGACCATGTGGGACATGATGGGAAACCCAGATAAGTAGCCAGTCTTACGAGCTAAGAACTTACCACAAAGGAAATTAATTGTGGGTGCTGGGGAAATCCCCCTGCCTCTCTTTAGGACTCTCTTTCTCCCTCCCTGTCTTTCTTACTGACACACCATTTGCTCATCTAGTCAGAAGGCTACCCAGAAGGCTGCTCAGTATTGTGGACCTGCTGTCTGTCAGTAGAATCATGCTCAAAGCCATATTCACATATTGTTTAACTGTATATTACAGTCAGAAAACTGACCACCAAAAAAGATACAAAAAAGGCACCTATAAAATAAGCTTGTAGTCACTGCGCTATTTAAACCCAAAATTGCCTATTGATAGCTAAATTAAATTCATTATTAACAAAATAACCTAACTGATAAAATGCAGTTGCAAATCACTGTATCCAGTTTTTTGGTGAAGTAACGTTATATCATATCTAACGACCGGTAGGCAAAATGGGCGTCGTTGAACACAGGTGACACAGGTAAAAAACAATGCAGGGAATTAATCATGAGGAACAGTTTCTTTTCTAAATTAAAAGGATGAGGTGAGTCTAATAGCTGTTCAGAAGTGGTTAGCTTAACTCCTTGACTTAGCTTGAATATCAGTTGCAACCAACAAATTAACTACACTAATGCTTTCTCAAATATGGTTACTACCAGATTCCCAAATTAACACCCACCAAGTGCCAATTGTATGAGTTTTGATATACTGCAACTGAATGCTCCAGACGTCATCCCTTTGTCGATAAAAATATAACGTGCAGGACAATGAAAACTGGCATGATTAAGTTGCAGGAATTAATACTTCGTATCTGTAAAATACAGTTAGCAAATCATTAACATGCCTGCTACGCAGCTGATAGCTACATATCAGGTCAAATACTTGTAACTTATAATTACTATATAACACTGCTGCAGGTCAGAAAGTAACCATGCTTTCAGATAGATGTTACCAAACTCAGCAGTTACTAATAAAATCCGAACACTAATTTGGTGAGAGGACGTGAGCACCAGAATACCACAGAGCTTGCACAAGTTAGATTTTACTTAATATTCCCCAGAACAGACAACACACTAACAGCATCAGCAAGCAGCATCAGCTGCAAAGCTCAAAAAACAAAGCAGAAAAGCAGTTGAATATAAGATCTGCTACAGAAATCCATTAGGTGGGATAAAGTTATTAAAGTCCAGAGACTGTCTCTATTGAATCAAAAAAAAAGTCCAAAAATGTAAAACCGCCGCCATAATCCAAGCAAACAATGTCACAAAAATACTCAAAAATCAAAACAGGTCCCAGCAATGCAAAAAACCCCCCCAAAAAACAGGAATGAGCTCACCCAGTTCCTTGAGGTATCTCCACAGTCAGAGGGGGGATCCAATCTTCAAGGACAAAGATGAGTAGAAAAGGAGTAAAAGTTTCTTAGGGCTTGAACAGCAGTGATCCACCAGGCCTGTCTTCCCCAAACTTGATCCTCCATGGAAATGGCTGCCACACTTCCCTTTCCTGTTCCTAAACCAGGGTTTATATTCAAAATAAGAGTCCCCCGTTGGAATGCACAGGAAACATTTTCAAACCAAAAAATATGGAAAACAAAACATAATTAAAATACCATAAATAGAATGAGGCAACAACTCCTATCAGAGCATCCCAGTGAGAAGTCATAAAGGAAATTAAGGACTTTTATTTTCTGTGGGGTAACCTAAATAACACAACCTGAAATCTATGTTAGTTGGTAGCAGAGGATGGTTGGGATGCAGTCGCTGTGGCAACAGTGTCAGTTGGTGTGGTTTCCATGGGCTCACCTGGCCCAAGAGCATTACCCCCTTTTACTACATACCTGACTGTGGCACTGCCTCCGGTCAGCCCCAGTGACCTCAGAGTGGTCTTCTGAAGAGCTTCCTTCCCACTGATCTCATTTCTCATGTATACACACACTGGTGTAGGTCCCAGCACTTCCAGCTCAGATATCCTGGTTTGGGGAAAGTGCTCAAGCAGTTCCCACAGGCTCTGGCCACTGGAGAAAAAACCCTGGAGACGAGATCCATCCTCCAACTGCAGCGCAATCCGCACCGTGCTCTCTGCCCCTCCCCGCTGCCGGGTGCTTGGCACCACCTCTTTACTGAATTAGTTACTGTAAAACCACATCATGCATAGTAAAATATGTATTACATGGTTCAAAAGTCTATTTAAATTATAAATATCTGAAGTAATAAATATTTTGTTGAGCACGCCCGCTCATTTGGCTCCAACATAACATTGGCAATGTCAATTCCATAGCAGAAATGATTACGCTAGCAGTGTTAATGAGGTGAACAAAGGTTATTTATGAAACAAATTTTCATAAATAAACCAAATAAAACCAGTGTCTGACACAGTTTGGTTTATTGTGTGTTATACTATGTTTGTGCAGTTTAATTGGTAGTAAAGGTAACATTCCCTGCATTCAGCTGTTAGCTCTTTTCACACCAGATGCGGTAACCGCACTGCATGATGTGCCGCGCATTCCCGTGCACAATGCACTCCTATATTAATCAATGTAGCTTTTCACACCGGCTGTGCACATCACACGCCATGTCATGAGTTTACATCTCAGCGTCCCCCGAGATTTTCCTTATGTTCCCACCACACGAGTGAGCCATCTTTAATACTGTGCTCTTTAAGTAGTTTTGTTTGAGGGGAAGATGATCAAATTGCATAAGATTTTATATTTCATTAAACTCATGCTCATGCAGTTATTTATACTGACAGCATGTATTCCTCTCCAATTAAATGATAAATAACAAAATACGAATTTCTCCACTTACTCAGGTACTCCCCTTGCTCCATTGTTCAAGCACCTGTGGTTCTGTTGTAGGACTACAAGCAATTTCTGATATTCTACTAACTTTAACTGATCACTTAAAAAGCCTTTTTCCTTGTTCATGAGCCGTTATTGACTATTGTTTCAAGTAGTTTCGTTTAAGGTGGTCAGTCGTTGCTTTTTATTGGCGTTTTTGACATTTCTTTTGCTTTTAAAAAGGAAAGAAGTGGCTTTTACTTGGAGACATTCATGCAACCAGTGGTATCTAAAAAATGATATTGTATACCAGTTTTTATGTAGCGTTCTACAGAAACTTTAGCGGGCTGGCTTTTAACTTCTGCATGGCTATTGCTTTTCTTACATTTTTGTTTCATCAAAAAAGTTATCATTCATATATATCTGCATGTAAGGGTATTTACCTGAATGTGAGGAAGAGGTGACTTTTGCATGTGTTTATGTGTGTGTATGACAAGTGATCGTTCGGTGCCTGCAAAGAAAGCGTGAATGTACTAGCCTTGGGGCGATAATCGATATTATCCAATATCGCGATAATTTCAACCAGTGACGATATGAAGTAAATTATCGTTTTATTTTTTATCATGTACCATTGCCATGTGACTTTTTCTCTCTTTTTGTCGTTCTTTTTATTTAACCATTGACTTTGTACATTCTAATCTATGGTAGGTTAAAATTGTAGACCTAAGCTATAACAGAAAAGACAGCATTGAAGTATATACCATGCATAACTAATTAACTACAAATATACATTTTAAAACGCCACTTGAAAAGATTAGAATATAGAGTTTCAGTCTGGCAAAGAATGCTGGGTATATGCAAATGAAACACTCCGCTACATGTCACCTTCTCCCTAGACAGTGACAAATGGATGAGCTTGTACAGAAGAAGGGTGTTACTGCGCCCGTTTGGCAAGACGAACACGGAGAACCGTTAGATGTTAACAGTCTTACATGCTGTCTATGCAGAAAACTGATCATCACCAAAGGCAGCAATATAGACCTTGAATCCACAGTATGAGCTGCCAAGCCTGAAGTACTTCAGCAAGACAGCGGTGCCTGAGATGTATAATAATGTTAACTGTGTATGAAACAATCTAAGGTTGTTAAAGACTATAATTATAATAATATTAATAAATATTTTTAGCACGTCATGTGCTACCCCAGGCTCAAGGAGGATGCTGGAGGTAGGAAAAACTTTTGCAGCAGCCATTACTTTAATATTTGCTTTAAACTCACAAAAAATAAACTCAACAAAACCAACGCCATGCTTGCCACTTTTCTGTGGCTTTCACTAGCTAAACTTCAGTCTTTTTCTTACTCAAGCTTTTCAGTTCTTCAGTCAGTCTCTGTTGCTGCCGCTCATCCCTTTCTCTCTCTCTTCCCTATCTGCTCTTTTTAAAAGCAACTGAGCCGAGAGGGAACGAGAGCTCGCTGCTCCGGGACTCGCTCCTTGCTCTGGTGCCCCTCGTGGCCGGCACCGTCATCCTCCTCCTCCCGCTGTCACTCGCGTGACTCGTGTCCCTCGGAGAAGCTCAGCTTTGCGCTCCGCACCCCCCCACACTCGCGGCTCTCTTACTGTCGTCCTCGCCGAGGTTCGTCGCTGCTGGGTGTTCGGGCCCCACCTTCCTGCCAGCTCTTGCGGCCGTCATCGTTGGGGGCCTGGGGGGCGGGCGCATGGCTTATTATTATTATTATTATTTCTTCTAACATATTGTTATTTCATAACATAACATAACTGCAAATTAAGATTCACTGCTATAATTCTCCTTTGTTGTTCCACTGAGATGCAGCAGTTCACTTGCATAGGCTGCAATAAAATGATCACGTGACTGAAAGGCCCACTCACTTGAATTTTCTTCGTAAATTAATTTTTAATACGATAATATCGTTTATCGCGATAATTGTGGAGACGATAATCGTTTGTCTAAATTTACATTATCGCCCAAGCCTAGAATGTACTGTGTCTGTAGTAAAATTCAAAGCACTGTCATAGTTGAGATGATAAAATTATTTGTTATAATTATTTGTTAAAGCTTTTAATACAATATGTGTATGACTACCAATTGAATGTTTATGGGACAGTGTTTATAGGAGTTGAGTTTATAAATATGATAACAAATTGTTTTAAATTAGTTAGTGCCATGTTCCTGACAAAACGTAACTCCTTGCTTCATAACTCCTAAACCAAGATGTGTAGAGACAAAATTGCCTGATTCCTTGGGTCAAGCCAAACAACTTTGCAATTTGGACCATTTAGCTCCACCCACTTAGATTTTTTGCTGATTTGCATAATATGCAAAACCTACTTTTGCGAACTAGTCCTCGTTTTTTTCACTCAGTCCTCATGTGTCTGGTATCAGAAAAGCATCAATAATTATCAAAAACATGTTGACTTTTGTAAACAATATGGCTGTTATATGCTAATTAACCCTTCTGACATTCAAAGTTCATTCAAAACTCTATAACTCGAGAATGCTTCAGCCAAAAACATTGAAACTTGACAGTCTTATTCAGAACAAGATTCTGTGGTGGGGCATACATCATTGCCAATTAACTGTTTCTCAGCATTTGTGCATCCGATCAAGTTGAAAAATGGCATGCAGCATCTACTGGACAGAGTATTAGTGAATCTTTAAGGACAGTTTGATACACTGAAATTTATGGCCGCCATTGGCCAATTAGCATTCAGCAGGCTTTTGACAGGCTTAACATTGACCAATCATCATGAAACTTACATGGTGTCTTTATGTAGTCACTTTTTAACAGCAAGTGAAGTTTCAACAGATTTGGCCACTAGTCATGAAAATCAATTAATTATTACATGTTTTTGATGTACATTTACGATTTTGACCCAAAATTTATATGAATCAAATGTAATACAGTGTGACAAACAAATGTGCCGTTACAATTTTATTTTAGAAATGCATACTTTTTTGTAATCGTTAACTGTTTGAATACCATCCAAATTTTTCAAATTTGGTCTAGAAATACTAGATAAATAATTATCAAAAAAATGTTGACTTTTTCATTCACAGTGGTGTTGCTCCATCAATTCATCACTGCAGCATGGCATTGCTAGCTTGATTTACTATAGCTCATCAGTCTTTGGTCCTATCATCTCAAAACTTTAAATATGTGTATATATTGACACTCGGATGGGGTAAGCAACATTTGGTCCAGATTGGCTTTTAGGGCGTGCATTAGCACTCAAAAACACTAAAAATCATTCAAAATGCTATAACAATGTTATTATGAAGTCTACTGCTAAACAAGTGGTGCCATTTGATTCAGTTCATTGACCTGAATAACTTTGTGATTACATGTTATGTCAGAAATTTCAGTCTTTGTCTGGTATTTGGCTTAAATTTGTTTGGCACACTGTACTTTTCACCATGCTTGCCTGTTAGGCCTCATTGCTGCTTGCGGCTTTTTATTTTTTTTTTGAGAAGAATAAAAAAAAATCACCAAGAAACCAAAGGGTTTCTGCAGGCCGTTGCAAGTTTCATGTAAAAATTGGAAATCCTTGTATCCCTTGAATTTGAAGTTGTAGTTTTTTTAATGTTTTTGAATGGAAATTGAAAAACTTGATCATTCTTTAGAGTTCCAAAGTCGGTAAGACAACTGAAATGCTTGTTTCCCAGCTGCATGTGGGGGGTGGGGTGGCACTACTTTCCCCTGGTGATGGTGTACAAGTGTTACAGGCTACTATGTTTTCTTTAACTTGGTTGCTGTTCAAAGCAATAATAAGACTCCTATAACAAGGCCTTTGCTTCTCTTAACATCTGCCAAGTCAGAGAATCGCCTCCATTTATCTCAAATATTTTTATACTTTCCTAGATAGTGCATTTGCTCATTCTCTCTGTTATGAAACGTGACCATCCTTGCTCTCTGTGAGCTCAGTGAACATGCTCGACAGGCAGTCAAAACACGACCTCTGTCTGATCATAAGATCAGTGCCATATGAATTGCCTGCTTGCAATACTTTGTCAAAATTGGCTTAAGACCAAAGCAAACTCATCTTCCACCTACATTATATAAGCAAGAACCCCTGGAATGAGATTGAGAGCATTGGTTCATATTTTCCTGTATGTATCTGTCACACATTTATCAGGACTTAGGCTAAACTATTTTTTTGTTTAATAACAGCCATAAATTATGTAACTAATGAAACAAAGTGTGCAGTGGCTTGTCCATACATTCAAGACATAAAATAAATATCATAAGAATGGATCATATGGAGCAGGGTTTTTCGACATGTGATGAAGGAATGAGCAAGGAGCAGGAAATAGAAAGCCCGCAGTGGAGCCGGAGCGGAGTGATTACAGAAACGCTTTGAGTAAGGAGCAGAAATGTCGGCCGCTCCACTCACCACTTCTCCATCATCTCACTAGATGATGACTAGTACCAGCACTCTTCCTGGTCAGATATGTCCAGACCAAAGAGAGCCTCATACTCAGTGTGTAGAGCTACGCTCAGCTCTTAACATGCTGTCCAGGGGCCATATTGCAGAAACTTCCTATCTTTTTGTTATGTACTTGGCCCACAGTACAGGAATTCTAAAAAAAATCCTTACCGATGTTGAAAACATGAGACCCCATACATAATGATATTTTTCACCTATTTTTCTGTCCTTGATTTGTTGTTAGTCAACATAGTCCCCACACTACATGATCTGCCCTGAATAAAATCACACACTTTCAGATTATGATCTCAAAGCTTCACAGGAGTTTCTCGCAAACTAACGTGACTTTAGATCTGAACAAACACAGTGGATGACAGCGAGGCTATTGCTATGCTGGTGTTTTGTACTTTCTGTACGGAAAAACTAAGTGGAAGAAAAAAATGGAGACTTATACAAAATGCAGCGCAAGCTTGAGATGCATACATATGTACATGAGGTGAATAGTTCTCGATTTAGCCGCTAAGTTTACAACTTATTCCGTACACGCTGACAAGTTAAGTTCAGTTCAGCTTGGCTCTCATTTATGCTTTTTTTAGGCATGACATTAACGCCACGTTTTACACCAGAGAATCGATGTCCACCCCGCACTGCAGGATGCTGAGTCATAAGTATTAAACATGTTTAATGTTTATGATTCACAATCAGGGCAGCCCCAGCTGGACTGGGAGTAGATTGGAGGAGTAATGATTGGATTATAGACACCCCACACCACAGTTTAATCAGGAAGATCATTGTGTAAGGTCACCCTGATATAAGGAGAACTTTTGCGATTGTCAAGAGGAGCAAAACGACCTTAAAATCTGCTCGATTGTCCTTTAGCGTGGGCTAATAAGTTAAGAACTTACAGGTCAAGATAAGATTTTTCACAGATTCTTTTTACAGAAACAAATCTTAAGGTTTTTTCTTTTACAGCATCTTATCTCAGTTTGGAAATCTTAACTTACTCCATCAAGGTCGACGGTCTATTGTCATGCATGTTACCAAGCAACAGATGATAAGCCCACAGCTGAAACATAAACACATGATCAAAATAATCAAGTTAGTTAGCCAGACAGCTAACTACATTTAGTGATGTAAAAAGGGTCAAACAAAAAAGCACGATAAACCTGAACTTAAGAATATTGTGACAGCGCTTGGTGCTGTTTATCAGAGCATCGCTGCTCTCCGGTTGTGATTCCACCTAATTAACAGCAACACATTCAACTCTGTCTCCTCGTTATTCACCGACATCACTGTAATATTTTATCTGACAAGTTTTCATCAACATTAACACACAAAGGTAATAAGAGGGGACGGTGGAGATCATGTCTGCAGTATCTTGGATTTTTAAAAGAGAAAAAAAAAAAAACCTTAAGTCACAGCACAGTTTTTTGATGTAGATAAATGTAATGTTATTATGCTAATTAAAGTGAACTGTGCTGCCTGTCACAGATGGTAAAAACAGAAGTTAAGATACCTCTGGGGTTGTCTCAAAATTAGGACAAAATGTAGGAAATTCTGTCTAGTTAGGTGGCTTCTGTAATACTGTTTTATCTGCAGTTAGAATAAGATTAATGACTGAAGGACTGTTGTTCTGTAGTACCTTCTGTCCTAAATTCAGTCCTAACTGAAGTTGTAATGGTGAATAAACAGATAAGATTTCAGAGTTAAGAAGTTTCTGTAATACGGCCCCAGTTTTGTGACTACAGATCCGCCTGGGTTGTGACTCTGTCCTCGCGCTCACCTCTTCCTTGCCTGTTTCCCCCCATGTTTCTGTTTCCCAAATATGTAACCAAAGCAGAGAGGCAAGGAGGCCACAGAACAGCACCATGACCTAATAGGGACGAGGCGTTTGAAGTCTCCAGCGTCTACAGGATGTGCCAAGATAATGCTGTCTGAAGGGTCTTTTTGTTGTTTGTTGAAAACAGTGCAAGGCTACATCAGTGAGGTTACGTCCCAAATGGTTTGCAGTTTGCACTGAACTGGGAGTGTTGCATGAAAGAGAAAGTGTGGTTTACAGTGTTTTACCCACTTTGATGTCTGCTTTGGACTTTGTCTGTGTTGGGCATATTGTAGACAAACTGAATATATCCTCTCTCAGCCCAGATTTTGTCTCCAAAGATGTTTGAGTTTACTGATACTCAGTAGTCCTCAACAATCAGCCTTCAGTATTTTAACCACTGAGCGCAAATATGTCTGACTTAAATATGCCTTAACAGTGTTGAAAAAATTAATGACATTAATTGTTGATCAAGTTAACGTTCATTCAATTTGACAGCCCTAGATTAAACTTTCATTCAGGAGTGCATTTCTCGAAAAGTCCCCACAGAACCAACCATACTAACTGCTCCTAACAACCATGAGAGCTTGACAGCACCACAGTAGTCTTATTTGTCTGTTCTTAGTAATCTAATTTGATGCAGAGGAACTTAATGTGTCATTAACAGACATGAAAGTGTGAAACGCATGAAAAGTTTTATCAAAATACGTATACCATTTGCAGCCCCTATCATAAACTCAGTATCAAAAATGTAATCACCTTACTTGCAGAAAAATATATTAATGTATATATGCATCCTAATGTATTAATTCATCCTTAAAATGTCACTTACTATTTAGATGCCTGTTTAGGAACCTAGTTTCTTCAGTTTTGCTGTCTCATTAGTTATCTGCACTTTTTTATGAACTTTTGGTATATTAAACTTTGTTACCAAAGAGCACCTTGACCTTTGGTACTCTGCTTGATATATCTCTTGCACCCCTGTAAGTTTCAACATTAGATATAAGACTTTCTTAAAAAATCTCCACATATGTAAGAGCAAGTTCAAATTCATTTTTGACACTTTTGGGTTTTTACTTTTAAACACATCTTACAGGCACAAACCCTAAATTAAATCCTAACATTTGTATTTAGAAAACAGGATATAAGATATCCTTAGGGTGTTGAATATAAATTACATATGAATATAAATGAATATAAATATGTTGTTTGAATAAGAATGAGCTATAAATATTTTTACAACTGAGACAATACTTTAGACATTTCAAATTTTATTTGAGAAATTCTCATAGCCTAATATTATTTTAGGTTTTATATTTCTGTAATGACGATAAGCAAAAGGTTCACCCTTCCAGGCCCTTGTAGGAGCAGCACCCTCCCGTGAGGGGTGGATACTGTCCTGACTCAAAAGACCAGGCTTGCCCTTAAAAGTAGACCAATTATCTACAAATCCCACATTGTTTTCTGAACACCACTCGGATAACCAGCAGTTCAACGACCATAACCTGCTGAAGATTTCGGCGCCACGTCAAACTGGGATGGGGCCAGAGCATTTAATGGCACCTACGCTGTACCTACATTAAAAACCTATCCTTGAATATCTACAGCTCATTTCCAGGTGTCTCACAAATCAGATGAAAGAAGTGGCTTCCAAAAGTCGGTGGTTGTAATTAATTGCGAGTAATATGCAACAGTGAATTAAAAATGAAAAAAGCACAAGAGACTAGCAAGATAGAGCAGAGAAAGCAGCAAACACTCCCGCTGGCAACTTTGAAAAACAGGAACTATGTCCAAACAGAAACTGATGATTATACTGTAATATATATATATATATCGTCAACATAATATGCTCAAATGTATCCAGACACCCCTTCTGCTTACTTCAAGGGGCACATGTTGCTAACACAGACACTCAACATTCAGACACATACAGTTTATTTCATCTTCATACAAAAGTGTCATCAAGAGACTGGGAGGTGCTGAAGCATTTGAGCTGTGAAGCAGTGTTACAACAACAAATGGTGGGGGGACAAAATCCCTGTTAATACCCTTCATTTTGGAGGAAAAATTAGATAATCAGGTGTCTATAAACTTTTGGACTTGAAGTCTAGCTCCATAACTAGGGAGCTATGTAGAAGTATATGTAAGTGGAAGAGAGCAAGGTAGCTTATTTTGCTCTGGCCCTATCAACAGTCTAGCTGCACTCTCTTGATACAAAACCAAAGCAAGTTGTAATTTGCAGAATGTGACTTGGCATTGTCTTGCTGAAAAAAGCAAGATCATCTCTGAAAAACATGTCATCTAGATAGGGGTGCAACGATTATTCGGCTTAGTCGACTAAAATCGATGACCAAATTCATTGACAGCTAATTCAGTAGTCGATTAGTTGGTGACGTCATCATGCACACGTGTTTCTCACACGCACTAGTAATGTTTTGATGTTACCGTTTGCTGGAGATTTAACAAAAGCACGTTGGCAGCCTCAAGAACAAAATTCTCAGAAGTGTTGGGAGCATTTCACGCTAAAGTCAGAAAAAAAGGTTGTTAGTTATGCTGTTTGTAAAGCCGACCTCAGCTAGGATGGGAGCACGTCCTCCATGATGGAGTATCTGAGGAGGAAACATGTCGGCTCACTGGATGAAGAGGATTCATCTCGGTAAGATAGCTAGTTGTGCTAGCGACGTTAGTTAGCTAGCTAATAGGAATGTTCAAAGCCGCCCTGCTTCATGTTATGAGCTGAGCTGTAATGTCTATTTCGAAATGCATCGAAAAGCAAGCAACTATTATTCACAACGATGCTGTTTAGTTTCCAAATAACATTCACAGTTTTAAATGCTGTATCATTGTCTTAACGTCGAGGCTACCTGTGCGGTCAAATTCGGCGAACACAGGAGAGCGTTTACTGTCGAGTATACTGTTTTCCATGAACATTTGCGAACACTCGCGGTTTCAGGAGGTAGAATATGCAAGGCAACTGGACAAAGAGTTACCATCGAAATGAACTATTTGCACAAAATCTTTCAAATTTAACTGTTCGTAGAGAAGTTTACCACAAACATTCGGCACTTTCCCATCCGCTCCATTAGAGCACATCTTCTTTGCAGTGGGGAATATCTGCTCCCTATCTCTCACAGGAGCACGGAGAGATGCTGACATGTAGCATTTAGTTGCAACAAGTCATGTCAAAGTTTTTTTATGTTTTATTGCTGATACTTTGCACATGTTTGGTTTTCAATTTTGACAGGAGAAAGATATTGGAGTTACATTTATCTTTTGTATTAGCAGGAAAGTTCATTAAAACAGTGATATTTTGAATGTTATTCATCCTCATTCTTAGCAAACTACCTCAAACTAAATTTAAAAGCCAGTAGTTACATAAGTTATTTGGTAATTGAAGGATTCATAATCCGAATAATCGATTATTCGTTTCAGTAATCGATAGATTATTCGACTGTAGGGCTGCAACAAACGACTAATTTGATAGTCGAATAATCTATCGATTATTGAAACGTTGTTTTGGATCAGATCATTGACTAAAACAGCTGTGATTCGTGAAGGCTTTATTTGATTAAAATGGATCTTGATAGGCGTGTGTCAATGGATTCTGAGATAGCCTGTCAGTTTTGACACTTGTTTGTCGCTATAAAAGCTAAGTAGCTGTTTCTCAGCATCTGTATATCTGATCAAGCTGAGACTTTGCATGCTGCATCTTTTGAGCGTACCTATAAATTGGTTTTAAAGCTGATTGGAAAACTGTGGAAGGCTATTTGGAATAATTGGAAAACTGTGGCCACCATCTGCCAATCAGCTTTCAGCAGGCATGTGACTGGCCTAACACTGACCAATCATCATGAAACTTGAGTGGTGTGTCCATGTAAAGACCCTCAATTACCCTGTGAAGTCTCAAAAGAATTGGCCACTCGGGGAGCAGTTTTCTAACCATGTGCTACATTACACTTATGGACATGAAACTGGATTCAAATAATGCAATTTAGTGAGTCTAATAACTTTACAATTACAAGTGTTTTCATAAAATGTATTATATTTCTTCTGTCATAAAAATTGTGAAACAATCCCAGGTTTTTGATCCAATCATTTAAAAATTGGTCTTGAAATAATATCTAGTATCTTTAAGTAAATAATTATCAAAAATTGATGACTTTTTTGCCCACCATGGTCACCATATAATCACTGCAGCCTTGGAAATTCTGAATTAAATAACTAAAAATTCGAGAGCTGTTTGACTCATCATCTGAAAATATAAACCAGTTGTATGAATTGAAATTTAGATAAGGCCTGCAAAATTTGACAGAGATTGGCCTTCAGAGACTGCTAAAGTGCACAGGGACACTTAAATTAATCCTTTTGTCATTATTTTCTTCCTACTAAAGATATATAATAGATCTAATGTCATTCAGGTTTTTTAGTTGAACAGCTTTGCAGTTACAAGTTATGTCAGAACCTGGAATGCTTATCTGGCATTGTGACTTTTTTTCAAAGCCTGCAGCTTAGTATACCAATGTCAAAAGCTCAATCTGAAGTAAACTTGATCAGTAATCATAACATTTGAAGGGCTATTGATAAACTCTGCCTCCCTATCATTTATTCTGTGTGCTCAAAAGGCCACAGTCACACTGAACACATCTAATTAGATATCTGAGTTCAGTTACTTTAAGATGTATGCACTGACCCAGACCTACACTGAAATAGAAAAACATTACAAATAGACTTGGACACCCTGAAGCAGCTACAGATGAGCCTAAGATCACCATGCCAGGTTCACATATAGAGTTATGTACTAGCATCACATAGTGACCTGTCTTGAAATGGCATATGTAATGAACCAACGATTTAGTTTAGTTTAATTTAAGCTCACTTTGGAGTATTTCATGTTGCTCTCTTTCCAGAGCAATCAACAGCTCTAAACTCTCCTTCTTCACCTTTTAATACTGGTAGTTTTCCACTATTATGCTCATGACTTTTCTGTGCTTGCACAACTCCCTTTCACAGCCCATATGGATCACTCAAGTGGAGTGTGGTCATTTTCTTACATTGTACACCTATTGCCAGAAAACCTTTATCATATACTGTAACTTGCAGCACATGTGAACATGAATGCCTATGGATCTCTGCATGAATTGCTATTTGATGAGCATTCTCCCCTTTTCTCCCTGCCCTTTAAATGATATTATAGAGAGATGATAATGTTATATATGTCTAATTTTTGTCTACTTCTTTCTGACATTTTGGATGTATGGCCCGAAAAGAATTTGACGGGGTAAATCATCTGCATTTGCCATCGAAAACTCTGTGGTTCACATGGCATGCTCAATACCTTTTCAGATGTAGTGACAATAATTAAAGGGGTAGTCTGTGCAGATATGGCTTGTGTATCAGTGCTGTGTAGTGTACCATTGAGATGCCAAATGATATTTGGATTTGTTTTGGACTGCACACAGGTGCTTGATTGAAAAAATCATGGCATCCCATATTTAAAAGTTATTCAGGAGTTTTATTTGAAACAATTAGTAGCTAGTTAAACTAAACTCATGCTTCTTCTAGCTCTCTGGACAAGCTTCATTGTTTCTTAGATTTTTGCATGCGCAGCGCACATTTCTGTTGTGATTACATGCTTCTTAATTACAATCTGGCAACGCAGTAATCTTTTCATTACAGACTTGTAACTCACCGATCTTTCCTATTTACCATCCAATTAGCAGTTTAATCATACTGACATAACCATCTTTGACTAACATCTCTGCCCAGTCACTCTATTTCATTTGAACAGGAAATCGCTTATAAAGTACACTCACATGTTTTCGGCTGCTTTAATCCAAGCTTTGATTCAGCTCTGTTAGGTGATTTAGCTTAGTTTGTATCTGATAATTCATCAGACTCATAAATGTACCCTGTATGTGCTGTACATTTTGTAAGCCTGGAAGTGAGAATGTGTACACTGTGTGTGTGTGTGTGAGTGTGTGTACATGTGCCTGCAACCAGAGGTTTCTTAACTCTGCTTTCTCAGTAGCAGCTGTGTCTTGTTTTTCCTCATTGTATAAGTGCTGGATTAGTTGGTCGTTTGTGCCAAAAACTTCACCTATAGATGCATCCTGTAAACACTTCTGATAACTTCTGTCAATGCCAAGTTGTTTTAGACTTAACCACTGTTTAGCAAATATCTAAAAGATGCCAGTGAGTAGCAAATGTCTAAAAGTCAGACTTTCTGACTAGTGTTGTCAAAGAGAGAACCTGGAAGTCTGAAACTGTATCTTTGCTTCCAAGCGCACACACACACACACTCAGGAAGAAGAGAGGTCAGTTTGGGAAATGCAGCTGAGAGAACATGTATACAGAAAGAGTATAATGGGAAACATATGGATCCCTGGACAGAGGTAGGGAGACCAAATGAGAAAAAGGAAGATGTTTTATATTTCCAGGAATGTGTGTTAATTTTTTCTTCTCTTTTGTGCATGTATGTATGTGTCCGTGTGTGCATCTGTATGTGTCTCTCATGTTTGTGTGTGGTGTGTCTATGTAGATGCACAGACAGGATGCTCAGGAAGGAGGTGTTTGTGCTGCAAGTGTTGTGGAACTGTTGGGAAAGGGCAGTGTCTACGGTCAGGACAGTGGTTTTGGTAGTGACAGTGCCTGTCTGCGCATCATTCAGATCGACCAACAGAGTGGCACTAGTCACCACCGGCTGGCCAGACACTCACACCAGCCATCCATAACAAAGAACCTCTCCTTCATACCGTTTGACATCTTCCTCACAGCTGGACGTCTCACTCTCATGACGTATAGCATGACATGTGTTCCCACACCCCCCACAGAGACCACTGGATGCACAGGCAAGAGTGCCCTCAATGTGCCCAAGGCAAACACTGATGCATGCATGCCTGACCAGTCCCCCAGGCTGATCTCTGAACTCTCAACTGTGACAGCAGAGGATCTGCTGAATGGTAATGGCTCCGTCGGGGCAGGGCACCCTGCAGGAACAGGCTTACTTTCATTTGAGGGACTGTCTTCTCCTAGCAGGGCATCTGCAAGGCAAGCATTGGGTGTTACTGTGGTCCGACAGCCTGGTAGACGAGGAGTAGGAGAAGGCCTGCTGCAACCTCTCTTCTTCCTGCAACTTACACAGCCTTCTGCCCTGCTCAGCTGTCACCAACGCAGACAACGCCTGGAGCTCTCACTTTTTGACCTCACACTGAAGGGAGTCACATATAACTACACGTGTCAGGGTATGCCAGCTCTCACCTTCAGCTCGGTGACTGAGTCTAGAATGCAGAAGCACATATGTGAGATCTCTCTCACTCTTTACTCTGTGGACAGGGAATATTTTTGTGACTATATGTTTCTCCCTCTCTCCTTCACAGATGCAGGGAAATCTCTCCCTGAGTCTCTGGACTACAGTGTGTTCTGGTTGCAGACAGTAGCAGGAGAGGCAGACAGCAGGACAGGAATCCCTCCACCTTTTTTGTCCCTCTGTATCAGAGACTTTCTCAGTGGACCAGGTTGGATTCCAAACTCAGACATATACATTCTCTCACACATTCATACTGTACAATTAAAATTACAAACATATGCATACATCTTACATATTTCCTAATTTCAGACACTGAGAATGCCCTTGTGTGTGAGCAGAAATGCTGTTGACAGTGATAGTCTTGCTGTGTCATTTTTGTCTTCTTACTGAAGCCTTAATTGGGCCTGGAATTTTGGGCTGAATCCGAATACAGCCTGAAAGCCTTCTTTCTGACCCCAGCCAGACTGACCCACAACACCAAGTATTTAGTCTGAACCCAACATAAACCTGATAAATTTTTGTCTGAAACTAACCCAAGCCCAACAAAATTCTGCTCAAAACTGAGCCAGGCCAGCCCATCATCACCCAAAGTGCCAAAAATAATTGTTAAGACAGTGCAGGTTAAATCACTGCAACAACATTAGCCATTATTACAACACTGATAAATAACATAAAAATATATAAATAATATAATAGTTACCAGCCTTTCAAAGTAACAAATTTATTCATTAAGCAATGTTTTTGAGCAGCATCTATTTTTTTGGTCTAGATAAGCTTTCCATAGTACACTGTTTTATTTCCTGTGCATCTATTTTCATGAGCATAGGCTTTGTGGACCTTGATGCTAAGTGACTGAAGCACCATCAGGTTTTGACAAGCTGTACTTCTTACCCTTCTGCTCACTTACAGTGTCTGTCTGGGTATGCTCACAGAACCCTAGACTAGCACACTACGAGGCCACAGTTTGTGTGTTTATGTACAATCCCATTTCCAAAAAAGTTGGGACGCTGTGCAACATGTGAATAAAAACAAAATGCAATGATGTGTAAATCATTTCAAATCAAATCAAACCCTATATTTCACTGAAAATGGTACAAAGACAACATATGAATTTGATGCCAACAACACGTTCCAAAAAAGTTGGGATGGGGGCAACAAAAGGCTGGTAAAGTTGTGTAATTATAAAAAAAACACCTGGTGGTTAATTGGCAACAGGTCAATAACATGATTGGGTATAAAATAAGCATCCCAGAGAGGCTGAGTCTTTCAGAAGTAAAGATGAGGAGGGGTTCACCACTCTTTGAAAGACTGCACGATCAAATAGTGAAACACTTCAAGAATAAAGTTTCTCGACATAAAATAGCAAAGAACTTTTGCTTTTCATCATCTATGGTATGTAATAACATTAAAAGATTCAGAGAATCTGGAGAAATCTCTATGTAAGGGACAAGGCCAAAAACCAGTATTTGCTGGCTGTGATCTTTGGGGCTGTAGATGACACTGCATTAAAACCAGCCATGATTCTGTAGTGGAAATCACTGCATGGGCTCAGAAAAACTTCTGAAAAACACTGTCTATGAAAACAGTTCGGCACTGCATCCACAAATGCTAATTAAAACTCTTAAATGCAAAGAAGAAAGCATATATAAACCTTCTCTGGGCCTGAGCTCATTTAAAAAGGACTGAGGGGAAGTAGAAAAGTGTTCTGTAGTCTGACAAATCAACCTTTGAATTTCTTTTTGGAAATCATGGACACTGTGTCCTCCCCGCTAAAGACCACTTAGCTTGTTATCAGTGCACAGTTCAAAAGCCAATATTCATGATGGTATAGGGGTGCATTAGTACACATGTCATGGGTGATGTGCATTGCACATCTGTGAAGGCACTATTAATGCTGAATGATATATACATATTTTGGCAACATATGCTGCCATCCAGATGACATCTTTTTTATTAGGGAAGGCCTTGATTATTTTAGCAAGACAGTGTGAAACCACATTGCTTGGTGCAGGTGATAGATTAACCTGAACAAATTTGAACCATTAGGCACTAGATGGTGTGTTAATGGTGAAAGGCTGGATGCTGTCATAAAGCTTTTGGTAAAGTAGAGCAGCATTACTGTTTACACACACAGCAGAAAATTCTGTACTGGCCTGAACCAACAATGTGGCCTTACTGAAAGATGTTAATTTTTTTGACACTGTTCTGCTTCTGTTCATGTTCTCCACCTCTCTTTCTTTTTCTTTCTTTCTTTCTTTCTTTCTTTTAGGAGGTTTGATTGAAATTGTACAACAATATATAAAAAGGAAATGTGTATTGTGAAAAGTGTGGACAGGTTCATTCTAGGGCTGTGTATTGGCAAGAACATGGCGATACGATATGTATCACAATATATTGTGGCACCTTTTGGATAAGTGGAATAAGCCATTGGTGGTAGCATTACTAGTCAGCTAGGTTTGCTAATGCTAACATTAGCGGTGCGTTCATATCTTAGATGCCGCATTGGGTTCAGTCATGCACATCAATGGTGCCTCCATTTTGGGGCAATTAACATCACTGCCTGACTGCATTCAGTATCATTACAGGGTGGCAGTTTAAGAAAAGTAATGTCCAAAATTATATTATTTCAAGAATATTGTACCCTGAAAGTGGAATAAGATTATATAACAGAGAGAACTGCAGCAATCCACGCTGGTTTGTTTGATGTTTATTGTTTGTGTGATGTTTGTGTAGATATGGCCGTGTGGTTGATGAAGCACAGAGAACCTGTTGGTGTGTTCGTTTTTCCTCTGGTTTTATAATAAGATTACTTCATGTAATAGCCTATACAGGGGATCTTAAAGTAGTAGTTATACTCATTTATTTATAGTGATTAATGCCATGTAAGCATTGTAGGTAAGTTACAGCATTCCTTAATCCGTGTAGATATTCACAACAGATTAGTGCCTTCTTACACAAAGCTGAAGTCAGCTTCTTATTCAGCATCTTGTTCAAATTGACAATGTAACTGCTAAACTATTTAAGGTGGAACACTGATATGTGCATTAATATTAGAAGTGATTCACACATCGATGGATTTGCTGATGTGTGTGAGATTCTACCGGAGTTTATGGCCGATTTAATCATGAGAACTCATAATCTTAATACGTGTATTTATAAGCGATTATAAGCGAATCTTGACCGCTCCAACATGGTGGACCCACAGACGTATTGCCTCAGATAGAGAACAACAAACAAAGCGCATCTTGTATTTATATCTACGAGTGGAAGAGCCTGATGGTGGCTAAAGACAGCACTCCATCTAGCGGTCGGGGGTTTAAACAACACAAAATGAACCACTGTGTGCCGCAAATCCTTGCATGTAAACTATTAGTCAAAAGTCGATAATGTGTTTTCATGAATTGATGCAGTATCGCAAAACATATTGCAATACTTAAGTGTTTTGATATTTTCTTTCACCCCTAGTTCATTCTGCAGGCTTCTTCTGGGTGGCAGTTTATGCTGTGAGATATTTACCAACCCATGTTTGCCATGTGCCTTTGTTTTAGTGTTTCTGCTATCCCCAGTAGTGTAACATATATTTGTTCTTAAAGCATTAAATTAAGCATTGGTTTTCAAACTCTCATACTTATCCTGAGATTAGTCAGTCAGCTGTAACTCCTTTCAGTGTGAAAGAACCACCAGATCCTGCTCTGAGCTCTGGGTCAATGCCAGGTCACTGAGCTCAATGCTGCTTGGGAGGGAGCAGAACACAGCCACCGGCAGGCACATTTGCCCCAGTGATATGGGTTTGCCCAGGTCAGCCTGCTGCCTCTGATCAGGGAGTTTACTGAACAATAATAGAGCCTGACACCCGAGACGTGGCAGACAGCAGAACCCACAGACTGGTTTATATTAAATCCACTTATCCCACCTCAGGGCCTGCTTCTCTCTCTCTCTCTCTCTCTCTCTCGCTCTCTCTCTCTCTCTCTCTCTCTCTCCCTCCCCCTCCCTCTCCCTCCCTCCCCCTCTCTCTCCCTCCCTCCCTCTCTCTCTCCCTCTCTCTCTCCCTCTCTCTCTCTCTCCTCTCTCTCTCTCTCTCTCTCTCTCTCATGCTCACGTGTTGTTAATAAAGTCTCTCTTATACAAGTGTCACTCACAAACACGACTTAGCCGCCCCCCCCCCGCCCCCTTCAGAACGGAAGCTCTGCCATCTTTCTTTCATTTGCTTTTACTTTTTCTGATTCTTTTTTTTTTTGGCACTTGGAATGAGGAGTGTTTAAAAATGGCACCCTTAAGGTAACTCCAGCCAGATTTGTCAAAACAGTAGTCTGACCCAGCAGTCATTCCAGTAAACACTTTAATTATAAGCTTGAAGAACTGAACTTGGCTCTTACTAAAGTGTGAGTATATCATATCCTTGCTACCTTGCTATGGCGCCCTACTGCTGACTGATCGATGATCCTCTCACATAACTTAGAATAAGTTGTCAGCACTAGTTGTTTGTACTAAGCATTAGTTAGGATTTTTGGATCTTTTTAACATCAAAATAATCACAACAGTCAGGTCAGAAGACCCAACAATCAGCCCTGTGGAGTTGTCAAATCATAGATTGGTCCTGCTGTAGTTCCACAGTCATGCAGTGAACTGTTTTAAGTGGCAGAAGGTGAAAGATGGCATGTTTTGAATTTGTCCTACTTTGTTTTGTTCACTCATACCGTTTTGCTTTGATAGGAACCAGGATTGCTGCCTAAAGAAGGTGCTCCATCTTCCAGTGTTTTTTTTTCTTCCCACTATCCAGAATTGAATTCACACTTTTTTGGATAAATTTCGAGCATGTTCACTAAGAAAAGAAAACTCCTGTTTTGAAGACGAGTGCACCACCTCTAGTAAAGAAAAAAAGGGCAACGCTGTGTACCCTGAACTGTATTGTATACTAATATTTGCTAAGCATCTATTTATGCATTCTATGCATTTGTTCCTACTGATGAAGCATTGAAAAAGTTTATGAATGAATGCAATGTATGGGATGCCTGGCAAATGTTTAACCCCAAAATCAAGGATTTTACCTTTTTTTTTAAGTAGACATAACATTTATTCCCATATAGATTATATGCTAATTTCTCCTGAACTGTTCAGTTGTAAAAGCTGGCATTTTTCCAGTCCTGATTTCTGATCATGAGCAAGTTGTCTTATCATTAGCTCTCCAGCCTAAATATCCCACACCAAAAAGATGGACATTCAATAGTTATAGTTTGCATAATGAGAACTTTGTTGCATTGATCCAGCTTGTTCTTGATGAATTTTTACATCTTAGCCCAGGTTCTGCTTCCAACCCTCAGACCCTGTGGGAATTTACAAAATGTTTTATACAGAATCGCTGCATAGCATATGCTTCTTGTGTGAACTCATCTCATAATGAGAAAATAGGAGGGCTGGAAAAGGCTATAGATGATCTTGAGAGGGCTCAAAAGCACTGAGGATAGAGCATGGGACCTGGCTATTGCAAAGAGTAAGGTATGAAGATTTATCTACATGGAGAGCAGAATTTTAATTATACAGGACTGGGAACCTTTAATATCTAATATATGAAAATGCTGACTGGCCAAGTAGACCTTTTGCTTTGAGATTAAAAAATGGTGAAAAATTATCATATGTTAACACAGAAGCAGATATGTGGGGCAATGTCACTTCAGATCCTGGAGCAATTAATAAGGTCTTCTCAGATTTTTTGCTAATTTGTAAAGGCATTCATCAAACAGCCACCAAAGGACCGTTTACAATACAGTAGCTATAGGCCTTTTAGCCTTATCACTTCCGATTTGAAAAGTTTTGCAAAGGTATTAGCATTATGATTGAAATCATAAATAAATTTACTTATACAGTGTAATCAGACAGGCTTCTTAAAGGGTAGGTTTGCTTCTTATAATATCAGAAGTACATTCGCTAGACATGGCAAAGGTTTTCGACCGCTAAGAGTGGGATTACTTGTGGTTGTTTTTCCGTAAATTCGGGTTTGACTCAGCTTTTATTATTATAGTGTCTGCTCTTTATAGTGGTCAGACCACAGTTGTTCAGATGGGTGCTTACAGATCTCTTACCATTTGATCTGTGACATGGTGTAACACTGTCAAAGCGGCCATTGGAGCCCTGTCATGTTTATTTTGGCCTTAGTACCCTTAGCTCAAGCAGAGCATCAGGCCCATGATATAAAGCCAGGCCTTACAAATTAATTGGCACAAATTTGTGTCAGTGCCCCTCCAAGGTAACCCCTTTGTAATCATTCTAGATTCCTTTAACTGTGTCTATCAATGGATTCTCTTGGCATTAAGATTAGGTTGTCATTCCTGGACATGATAAATTTTCCGATGCTCTTAAAACTACTAAAGAAGATCTAGGGAGATGGTCATCTTTACATTTATCTCTATGAGCTTGGGTTTCTATTATGAAAACGGTTATCCTTTCTGGGCTTTAATTTCTTGTTTGCTGTGATCCCCTTTACACCACCAATAGATTTTTTAAAAGCTATACAGCCCACTCTGTCAACTTTTCTTTTGGGTGGTAAATGGCATTGCATCAATCTCTCTGTTTTACAGAGACCTAAGGTGGGTGGACTGTCATTCCAAAATTTTGAACTGTATTATTGGTCATTCAAAAAGTGGGCCATTTATGGACGTATCCAAGGCTAAGACAGGAGTTTATTATTGACAGAATAGGCTTGGTTATTTCTGGCAAAATTTCCTTGAGTAAACCTTTAGGAATCGGATCTAACATACAGGTAGAAGATTTTGCAGAAGAAACAATTTTAACTAGTTCATTTTCTTGAAGTAAGGTAAACGATTCCAGCCTCTCTGCAGTGATTATAATGTTCTCAAGATTTAGAGAGTTTAATTGTGTATTCTGAATTTTCTGTCTATTTTTTTCAATTTTATCACTAAAGAAATTCATAAAATCATTGCTGCTATAGGCTAATGTCATCAGGGGTTCACTAACTGATTTGTTCTCTGCTATTTTAGAAATTGTGCTAAATAGTAATCTAGGATTATTCTTATTGTTTTCTATGAGAGAGGAGAGTGCTGTAGCAAGTGCTCTTCTGTAGTCTATAAGGCTCTCCTTCCAGGCGGACTGGAACACTTCCAGTTTAGCCAGGCGCCATTTCCGCTCTAGTTGTCTGGCAGTCTGTTTTAAAGCTTGAGTATGTTTATTATACCAAGGGGCAAGTTTTTTCTGTGTTACTATTTTACTTTTTAATGGAGCCATACTATCTAGAGTAGATCGAAAAGTATCCTCTAAGAGCTTGGTCATAATATCTAACTCGGTAGGATTAGATGGACAGCTGACAGAAGCTGATAATTAAGGAAGGTTTCTGATAAAGCTTCCAGCTGTGGAGGGTGTTATTGTCCGCTTAACACGATAACATGGTGTTGAACATACATTACCACTAAAGTGAATTTTGTATGAGATTAAGTAATGATCTGAGACTGCTGTGCTCAGGGGGAGAATGGCTAAGTTATCTATGTCTACACCAAAGGTCAATATTAAATCTAGAGTGTGTTTGTGGTAGTGTGTGGGCCCCTTTATAATTTGAGTGAAACCAACGGAGTCTATGATAGATATAAATGCCTTACTTAGTGCATCTTTAGGATTGTCAAAGTGGATGTTAAAATCTTTGAAAACGTTATTAAACTTGATAGAAACTCAGAGAATTCCTGTAAGAACTGAGAATATGACCCTGGCAGCCTGTAAATTGTAATTAGTGAAAAGGGATTTTTATCTGTTCCTTGACCAAGTATATTAAGTAAAAGAACTTCAAAAGAAGAGAATTTATAGCCTACCTTCTGGCTCACGCCTAAAGCTTTAGTATGGATGGTTGCTATACCTCTACCCCGGCCACTTAAACAAGGGCTATGCGCATAACTGTAGCCTGTGGGGGTGGCTTCATTTAGACTAAAGTATTCATCGGGTCTAATCCACGTTTCTGTGAGGCACAGAGCATCAAAATCGTGAATGGTAATAATTTCATTTACAATGACGGCTTTAGATGTAAGAGATCTTATGTTAAGCAGTCCTAGTTTTAGACCAAAGGTGCGGTCATTGCAAACTGTTATAAGTGGTCTGATATTAATCAAGTTACTAAAGCAAACTTTTCGAGGCTTTTTGAAGCTTTGTTTTATTCGGGGAACAGACAGTCTCAATTGGGAGGAACCTATGTGGCGTCTCAAGGCAGTTTGTGATATGAGCATTTGTATTTATAGAATATAGAAAAGTATTTTTATTTAGCACTTGCCTTGTTTACAGTATAAGTGCTAGTAATCGCCTTATTTTCAGAATTAACACTAGCATTATAAGCTGTAGCGTTTCTATTTTTGGCACTACTTACGTGGCCTTCGCTTTGTAGTCAGTGGATGGCCCCCTCGATGTTCCGAGAGAGGACAACAGATCCCAGTCCAAGCCGTTAAGGGCGTACCAGCCGCGGAGCCAGGACTGCAGCGCGAAGAGCCTGCTGAAACGCTGGGAACCCCTCCTGTATGTGGGAAGAGGTCCGGAGATGACGATCCTGGTGTCCGTGTTCTTCCTGGCGGTGTCCAGTAGCGTCTGGTAGTGCTCCTTCAGGACCTCACTACGTCAGTCAGAAATGTCGTTGGTCCCGACATGGATAACCACGCAGCAACAAATGCACTGTGCCCATTTTGGGACTGCCCCACTATATTTAAGCTCTGCTCTAGGGTAGCCTCAGTTTTATGGGATGCACTAGGTCTTTAATTTAGAGCTTCACTCTCCTTGTTTCTCCTAAATGATGACTCTTTATTGCACCTCTCACACTCACAGCTGCAAAAAAACTATTGTGCAAATTTAATTGAATCCGACTCTTCCATTATTTAATTTTTGGATACTTTTTACTATGCATGAGAAATCATGCGCTAGGCATCGGGGAGCTACAGGCCAAACTATTGATATGTGGTCTTATATTATTATTGTATTATTGTATTCTCAGAGAAAGTATCTCTTTTTTTTTCTTTTCGTTTTTTCGTTATCATTATTGTTTCACATTGTGTTAATATTTCACCCGACTTGTTTATCTACTACTTAGATGATATTAATTATGACAAGTATTATTCTTGGTATGATTATAATTATATTCATTACATCTTTTTCTTGTTCATAGTATTGGTGTCTATACCTTTGCAGCACTATCATCTGTTTTCTGTACTTGCTTTTCCCAAAGCTAGTCTCGTCCTAACTAATAAAAATGTTCTTCATAAAATAATAATAATAATAACTTATAAGCGAAACTCTAGGTCTAACCTGTTTTGATCATTGGTCAAGCTTTTGTGACTGAGAGCTTTAGAGAATTTTCACAGGAGTGAAATATTGAGGAAAGCACCTCAAAGACACTAACAGCTTTTTCTTTTTTTTTGTCAGTTAATTGAAATAATAATAATAATAATCTTTATCTAGTACTTTTGATTTTAGTTACAAAATCCCAAAGTGCTTTGCACAAGAAGATAAGCAAAACAGTGGAAAGGTAAAATACCAATGTCTGAATTAAATAACTGAACTGCAGAAGGAAATGAAGTGAAACAGCAATAAAAAAGCAGACCCAATACACTAGGCTTGTGCTTGTCTAAACATATATATTTCTCATCTGGATTTAAAATCACTTTCCATTCCACAGTTTAAGAGCTATATAAGAAAAGAATTTTCCATCGGCTGAGCTGTAAGCAATCCTAGGGATTTGCAGTATGCTCAGCTGAGCAAACTGCTCTGGAAAGGCTATAATGCTTCAAGAGATTAGCGAGATAGGTCGGAGCTGTGTCATTAAGGGTTTTAAATGTCATTAGCAAGATATTGTAGTCATTGCAGAACTTAACAGTATCCATTTTAAACTGAATAGAACTGAAGTAATATGTTCAGATTTTCTTTTCCTCTTCAGCACACAGACTGCCATTTTCTGAGCCAGTTGGAGAGATAGCCATCAATAGCCAGTCAATAACTTGTCGCAGTAGTCTGATCCAGAGGTTAGAAAAGCATGAACTGACTTTTAAGCATCTTATTGGAATAGAGTATGTTCCATTTCGGATACGTATCTTAAGTGAATTTTCTCGGAAGTTTGATTTTGCGGAACAACAATTAAGGTCAAAGATTAAATCTACAACCAATTTGAGCACACTTAAGGCCCAACAGCAATTCCTCTGTTATATATACAGCAAGATATAAGAGGTTTTGGTAAAGATCTAAGAAAGAACTTTAAAAATCAAATAGCAAAGAAACAGCAATGGAGAAAGAAAAGGAATGAAGAAAATTTAACACTAGATCAACAGTAGTAATACATTGTTAGGCAAATGCCTTCAACATGTGATGCATTTAGCATTGTTTACACAGCTAACTTTGTTCCTGCAGTCATGCGGTAGATGCTGTTGTTGGCTAGCATCAACATATTAAATAATAGCCCAACTGAAGTCCTATAAGTGACTGATTTTACTGAAATTGCAGAGAATTCATTGATTCTTGGTGCTGTGACACCTCAACCCAAATGGGCAATATATTTCATGCCTGTAAATTGAATTTCATTGCTGTCATTGTGTTAAATTGACTAGGGATGGGCATTTAAAGTAATTTTGTGGACAAGTGCTTTACTATAAAATTGTTTATTTATAAATTAACAAGGAACAGATTGTCTAGTGCATTAAAGTTGCATTACATATTATTCACAGCATCAATTTAAAAACAGAAACAGAGCTGGCAGCTGTTTAAAGACATAAGCAGCTCAAATCTAAACATTTGTTTATTAAGCTGAATGCCAGGTAGTTACCAGTAGCATGTAGTTGCCTGCTCTGCACACTATAACGACAATTAATTTTTATTCCAGTATACATCTGGATCCATTGTATACTACTTTGTTTCATGTGGGCCTATTTTTACTCCAGCACTGTTTAGACAATCATCTGGTACAAAACATCACATGAAAAACAATGGTCTGTGGCTGGCTACTTCTTGGCTATGATGAGTGATACAGCCTTCTGAACTCTCTGTAATCTGACTATGGGAGAGATTTTTTTTTAATTTCTATCATTAGTATTTCAAAGTCAAGGTCTGAAGAACATGTATGGCCACCACAGACAATTCAGACTATTGAATACTGGCAATGTCAAGCCTGGCAGTGTTAAAGAATGAACTCAAATTTAAGGGCATTTAGGTGTATTTTTCTATCACCTGAGTGGTGATGAAGTGCATTTTGTTCGGTCATGTTCTTCAGTGCTTTGGCCATTGAATATTTTCTCTGTTTCTCAAGGTTTTATCTTGACAAGTCCATCAGGTAACAGAGAGCTTCTGAAGTGTCAGTGACTCCTTGTTGTGAATGCAGTGCATGCTATCAAGCTGTCAGTGCAGAATGCCTGAATTAGGATAATAAAACACACATTTTAACCAGAGTAATGGACTGTACTCTCCCATACTGCCCACTCAGGTTCAGTGCCCCATCCTTGTTCATATATGTTCTTCAGCTTCAGTCCAGTGTCTTACAGTCAAGAAAATAAATCATTTTCCAAATCTGAACCTTAAGTAAATTTATTAAACACAGATGGTACTTTTTAATTCTGTTCGTCTCAAGAAAAACATCTGTTAATTTTGTTGTATAATTCTATTGTTCTACATCAGAGAACAATAGAGAGTTTGGTACTAAGAGGATATTACGAACATACTGTAGTGTGTACAGTTAAAAAAAAAAAAAAAGTTGTAGTGTGAAGATGAGAGCAGTGTTTTTCCAGGAAATCTGCAGATATATAGTTTTCTATGCTAACATCACTAAGTTATTATCATGATCCAAGTAATCCCAAATACATTCAGTGATGTTGAGGTCTGGGCACTGATCATTATCTTGCTGTAGAATACATTTCTTCCCAATCAAACATTTTCCAGAGGACGATGCATATTTTTTTCGGCAATCATGATGACTTCAGTCAAAGACAAATCCTCAATTCCACAGATTTCTGACCCTCCACCCTGTTTGACTGATGGCTGTAGACATAATTCAAAGAGCCTTTCATTCCTTTAGTAGCATACTGCCTTCTGCTACTTCGAGAGATATCGCATTTAGAATCCTCATTTCATGATAGCACATCTCAGACATTTAGTTTCGGTGTTCATGTGAACTATTTCAAATTTAGAGATATCCAGTTTAGACTCATTCCATAAAACCACATCTCAGACATTTAGCTTTGGTGTTCTAATGCAAGTTTTCCCCTTTTTCTCAGTTATAGCCTCTTAGCAGCTAAACATCTTTTCAGATCTATAGCGCTGAGCTATCTTCTCACAGTGGAAGAATGGACAGAAACACCTGTTGTTGTCCATGTTGTTTTCTTTTTTTACATCTGAAGCAAGTGTGGAGATTTTCTCCTGCCTCTCAAAGATTCACAAAGATGCAAGTTTTAAGTACTGTTTATCTGATGGTCAAAGTTCTGGTTTCTTTTAGAAACTCCTGTTTGCTCCAGTGCTAACATTACTGATATTCCTGGTATTACAGGTGTCTGTGTTATATTATACTTTGTCTGCTTTTATCTTATTTATCCTCCTTTCTGTTCTGTTCCCCTTTCGGGTTTATAGAAATTAGAACACTTAATATTCCAAATAAATTTACTGAAGAATTTATTATTTTTTTCATTGTGTTTTTTTTTTTGTGCAGCTGAGCTGAAGGTGACACTGTGTAGGCCACTGAAGGTGAACCCAACACTGGCCAAGCTGGAGCAGATAAAGTTCTTCTGGAAAAAAATCTTCCCTGAGGGCAGTTATACACCTGACACCACATTCTGCACACTTCAGCCGTCCCCCAGTAAGATACATACCCCATCCCATAGTGCTAAACAAGATGAGGGAACCACAGTTTCACCCTCCATCCCAAGCCAGCTAGCAGGCGCCCTGCAGACTCTCGCTCCCTTCCACAAGATCTCCCTCCAAACCGCGCAGATGGTGGTCGTCATGGAGACCGAGTCACACCCTGCCCGACCCAGTCTCACATTTTCTGTTTCCAGTGTGACAGGCAGTCTAAGCACAAAGGGTGGACAGAAACCACTTGGTGAGTACACTATTATGGCCCATCTTTCTACTCATTTATCCATTATGACCATATTTCTAAGTGCTAGTTCTAGGTGAAGCATCACTCCAGACATCGGTATAACTCAACAGCAGCACTGTCTGGGCACTCTATAGGTGACTCTATAGCACTAGACAACTTTTTCCTGGAGATCTATCTATCTGCAGAGTGTTGTTCCACCTGTAATCTGCCACAGTAATCAAACTAATTGTCTTCAGAAGACCTTGTATCACATACATTAGTATTGGGTCTGAGGGGGAGTGTGGGATCAGCCTTTGGGTTGTGAATGAACTCTGTAGGGAGGCAGTAGTGTACAAAAGATAGCATGAGAACCTAAAGCCATCCAGATGCTGTACAGCTGTTATAGTTATTGTTGCAAGTTTTAATTAAAACCTCAACAGTTTGCACTTGTTTACTAAGTAGGACATAACTGTGTTGTGAGACAATAGTACAGGCTGTGGGCCAGGCTGACTTTGGCTGCCCAGCCATGCGCCGTTGTGTTTGATGTTTTCTCTTTGGTAAACACAGTCAAGAACAGTCAACAGTATAGAACAATGGGAAACAGCTTGCTTGGAAAAGCATGCAGTGAGAGGAGACAATAGCCTTATCATGGAAATAAATCCTGTATCTTGCAGGGCTATTTTTAGTGCCTGTGTCACACATTAGAGCCTCCCACTCACAGCTTTATTACCAAATTCTCTACAGTTGTTTACAGCAAACATAGCAGCTGTGGCCCTGGCCCATGTATGCGGGCTTCAGAATTGTAACTAGTGTTCCCTTATAGAGTGTACAGAGTTAAATCAACCATCACACATGGGGCCTTTGCATCTGCTTTTATTTCAGTGAGCTTATCATTCAGTCCTGTCTTCAATTCACTTTAAGATTTCCATCTTGACATTGTAAATATTTATTGCTATCTGTAATTCAGTCAGTTCCCCTGGGTAACACGTAAAGTACCAAAACAAATAGCACAGCCTAAAATGTGCATACAGGTGAAAAAAAATCCAAATAAATACAACCCCAATTCCAAAAAAGTTGGGACCCTGTGTAAAATGTAAATAAATGTAAATGAAAAAACAGAATGCAATGATTTGCAGATCTCATAGAGCCATATTTTATTCACAATAAAACATAGAAAACATATCAGGTGTTGTAAGTGAGAGATTTTACCATTTCATGAACTCATTTAGAACTTGATGGCAGCAACGCCTCTCAAAAGTTGGGACAGGGCCATGTCTACCATTGTGTAGCATCCCCTCTTCTTTTAACAACAGTCTGTAAAGGTCTGGTAAGTAAGGAGACCAGTTGCTGGAGTTTTGGGAGAGGAATGTTGTCCCATTCTTGTCTGATGTAGGATTCTAGCTGCTCAACAGTTCTGCATCTTCTTTGCTGGATTTTTCGTTTCATGATGCGCCAAATGTTTTCTATTGGTAAAAGATCTGGACTGCAGGCAGGCCAGTTCAGCATCTGGACTCTTTGTATATGATATGTATATGATAGATGCAGTGTGTGGTTTAGCATTGTCTTACTGAAATATGCAAGGCCTTCCCTAAAGAAGACATTTTCTGGATGGGAGAATATGTTGTTCTGAAACCTCTATATACTGTTCAGCGTGCCTTTCCAGATATGTAAGCTGTCCACACCATAGGCACTAATGCAACCCCATACCATCAGAGGTGCAGGCTTTTGAACTGTGCACTGATAACAAGCTGGATGGTCCCTCTCCTCTTGAGTCCACAGGACACGGTGTCTGTAGTTTCCAAAAAGAATTTCAAATTTTGATTCATCTGACCACAGAACAGTTTTCCATTTTGCCTTTTTCCATTTTAAATAAGCTTTGGTCCAGAGAAGATGGCGGCGTTTCTGGATCGTGTTGACATACGGCTTCTTCTTTGCATGATACAGCTTTAACTTGCATTTGTGTATTGCATGGCGAACTGTGTTTACAGACAATAATTTCTGGAAGTGTTCTTGAGCCCATGCAGTGATTTCCAGTACAGAATTATGCCTGTCTTCAATGCAGTGCAGCCTGAGGGCCAGAAGATCATGAGCATCCAATATTGATTGTCAGCCTTGTCTCTTGTGTACAGGGATTTCTCCAGATTCTTTGAATCTTTTGATGATATTACGTACTGTAGGTGGTGGAATATCCGAAGTCTTAGGAATTTTACGTTGAGGAACATTTTACTGAACCGCTGCCCATCTTTGCTTCTGAGAGATTCTGCCTCTCTAAAATGCTCTTTTTATACCCAGTCATGTGAGTTAGATGCAAATTGCTCCTCCAGCTGTTTTTTTAGTACCACTTTTCCAGCTTTTTGTTGCCCCTGTCCCAACTTTTTTGAGATGCGTTGCTGCCATAAAGTTCTAAATGAGTTATTGTTTTTCATGAAATGGTAAAATGTCTCACTTTCAACATCTGATATGTGTTCTACGTTCTATTGTGAATAAAATATGGGTCTATGAGATTTGCACATCATTGTATTCTGTTCTTATTTACATTTATTTACATTTTACACAGTGTCCCAACTTTTTTGGAATCAGGGTTGTAGCTGGAGAAACATAACAAATGCAAATGCTTTCATGTAAAAAGGCCAAAGTGATCTTGATTTTTAGGCCAGCATGTCAAAAGGAAAAGATCTAGGTGAACAAGAACAGTCTGATGACAGTTAAATAGAGAGGCATATTATAGTAAAGTTGCGGTGCATAAACATTTCATTAAAGAGACAAATATTCATTTGAGAGTTCAGTCATTAAGAAACCATAGGTATTGATCTATGGCAATGTGGAAAATTGTGAGTGTGATACTGTAGTCATCCTTCGCTATATTCTCCTCAACTGAGTCCAGTGAGAGGAGCCTGTCTTTGTAATATTGACATAAAACCGCAGTCCATGCATGGGTCAGATCAAGCTTCATTAGATTATTATGGCCAAGGTATACCATTTAGAGATTGTGGCCATTGTTAGGTTCTAATGACATCTCCCACAGTTTATCATGAGCTATTCAACGGAGTCTGGAAAACAAACACCTGGTATCAATAGATCTGAAGAAAAAAATATCAGCTCAGAGTCAGGTCAACGCAAGTTGTTTTAAGTGCTTTATGAATAAAACTTACTTACTTACTTACCAGCATAATCACCAATAAGTACAAGGTGTATGTTACTGGTAGCATATTTATGAGAATGTCTTTACCATAAAATATCCCACACCAGTGAAACTGAGCTTTCGTAGGTACTTCTTTTGATTATTTTCTGTCTTTGCTTCAAAGCAACCGTATATGGAGCATTGAGTTCTGAGCACACGTCTGCTACTTAAAGCAGACCATTCAGTGACCTCATTCAGTAGACTTGTTACTTCATTCAGAGTTGTGAAACAGCCCTCAAATATTTGCAATAATTTATGTAGATTTTTAAACTCTAATTAAACCGAGAATAGATTGTTTTGTCTCATTGTCATAGTGAAAAATCAGAAGCACTAATCTGCCATTCCTGTGGAAAGGAATCATTTATATTGCTTCTGTACTGAATGAATATTAATTTCAGTGACATCCAAAAATATTGATATTATTATTCCTGTTAACAAAGATTTTGTTTTTTGATATTGACATAGGAAGCACTGGACATAATGACAGTATATTAACTCTAATTGTAGCTATATACCATTCATGTACCTCCTGACATTGGTCCCCCTTGTTGTCAAACTAAATTTCCACGCCTGCAGCTCTGCAAAGATTGCTGTTCTTACTCTACAAAACAATGTAATTAAAGCCGAATGAGAAGAGCCAGTCCGACATGTAGCTACAATGGAGGTGTTGAGACTTTGCTTAGCCTCAGACCTGCATGATGAGATGTGTGGCTACACTATTATATAAAAATGGTGGTATTGATTCATTACATGACACAATCCTGCAAAAAATTAAACCTAAATCACTCTGATGGTAATTTTCACTGTAAAAGCCGATGCAGATTAAATTATATTTTCTACAATGTTTCCAAACATGTTTGATCACATATTCAACAAATCGCACATAATTTTACTCAGCTGATTAAACGATTTGTTTAAAAGTCAAATTGTGATCTGTTTGGATGGAGCAGCATGGCAAACCTAACTGCAGTTGTAGGAGAACATAGGAGAAAAAAGATTTGCCTGAGCAGGACTTTAGATTTCACTGGCACAGTATTTAATACATCCTCAGGAAAGTAGGTTTAGCTTTTAATCCACTTAAGTAAGGTATAATTTGACATGTTGAGATTCTAGTTATGTTTACTGATTTTTTATGTTTGTGTGTTTGAATTGATTTATGTCGTTTAGCTTTCAGTACTACTTTTCAATTTACAATGGATTTTACAAATTTATAATTTACACTGATTGACGCTGATTTTTTTAGTAGTCAGTATTTAATATTTAATTATCACACATGCAAATCCAATTTCTATGTAGAATTAAATATTTACTGGTTGAAATTTAATTTTCAGAATTGTCAATTGAATTTCTGAGATCAAGAAAAATAGGAAGTAAAGGCTAAACCAGATACCATAGTAATTAAAATTTCAACATGTTAATTTTTAATTGTAATAAAAAACACCAAATGGTAAAGTTTAAGTTATTAGTAAAAATTGTTACTGTAATTAAGATGAATTTGAAAAGGACTTGAATTTATTGAATTAAAGTTTGTGATTCTGAGAATTTTGGTTTTCTTTGTAGAAAATACATAGATATGTAAGTTCATATGTTAAAAGATTAATCTGAATAATAGTAATTTGGGTGAGTATCATATGCAGACAGACCAGGTTCTTATCCATTTGAACAGTATCAGAAGGACTTTCTGCAACTAAATATAGTACAGTAAAAATCATTTGTTTTTAGCCATTTCCATGAATGGTTGACACACAATAGAAAACGATTACTCATGCATTTATTACTTATCATTTTCAATTGTCGTCTGTGCACCTGCCTGTGACCTAAATCATTTGTCTCTCACATGTGATGAGATTATGCTTGTGGATTTCTGGGATGCCTGCCTGAGTTTCTAAATAAGATTGTGTTTTGACTAGAGATAGGATGTGGTCAGGCAGATACGCCAGAAGTGCCATCAGCACAGCCTGGGTTGACCCTGACTGGATCCATGGGCTTCACTTGCTCTGCTTAAGGTGGAGAGGTGGATTGTAACTTCCTGGAGAATTCAACATTATTTATGTAGTGGTCAAACTGTGGTGCCAGACCAAAACCCACACCGCTATAAATTGTTTGTCACTTCATTAACCAAAGATGTGGCCTTATTGGAGATGAACCCCCTCTGTGTGCGTTTGAGTGTGTGCGTCAGAGAGAGAATGATGAAAGATTGATTAAACCAAATGGTTCACAGTCAGAGTTTACTAAGGTTAGGATCAGAATGGTTTATAACTCAGTCATTATTTTGTTGTTTTCTATACCACAGTCTCATTAACTGCAACAGTGTATGCAGGCCACATCCAGTCTAGGGTAGAGAAAGCACTGGACAGAGGATGTCTGATCATGGTACAGAACAGTGCCCGAGGTGTTCAGGCAACCTCTAATCCTGTAGGACTAAAGACATCTGTGTGGGCCTGCTACAAACACTTAATGGAATGAGGGAATCCATTGACTGTAGGCTACTAGCACAAATGTACCTCACAAGAACACTGCTTGGAGACTGTTGTGTGGAACTGAAAATTCCACAGTTTCAGAGCAGAGGGGAAGAGTGAATTCCATTAAATATCAGCAAATTCTCAAAGCAAATATTTCACAGTCAGTGAAGAAACTGAAGCTGAAAAGAGGCTTCTACAGCAGGTCAATGATCCAAAACACCTCAAAATCAAGAAACTGAAGCTGAAGCTTTTGGAATTGCCCTCATTGTTCCAATGACCTAAACATCCGTGAAAATCGGGTAGATCTTAAACATGCTGTTCAGGCAAGACAGGCCAACAGTATCTCAGAACCAGAGGTGTTCTGCAAAGAAAAGTGGGTGAATATTTTTAAAGTAAGAGTAGAAAGACTCCTAGCCAGATACGAAAACAATTTGCGGTCATGTTTGCCGAAATCTTACTAAGTGCTGACTTAATGGGGTGTCGAGAACTTTGCACATGGAACAGTTACTGTTTTATTTGTTTAATGTTTTGAGGTAATCAAATACACTGCCTAGCCAAAAACATGTCACTGTTTGGATTTAAATAAAAAATGTAAAAACCTTTGACTGGATAATGACTGCATTGATTAATATATTTCATCTGGCAACAATTCTTTTAACCCTAACTGATGCTGTGAGTAGCTTCTCATTTCTTAAACAACCATGTTAAAAGATGTATCCTGTGGTCATGAAAAAGATGTTACTGTGTTTCAGAAGAATCTAATTATTGGTCTTCATCAAGCAAAGAAAACAACTAAGGAGACTGCTGAAATTACTGCAGTTGTTTTAATAGTCCAACACATTATTAATACCTGAAAGAATAGTGGTGAACCATCAACTTTGTGGAGCGAATGTGGTCAAAAAAAATGTTGAATGACCGTGATCAGAGAAGTCATATCGATGATATGAAGTGAAGCAATGCAATCTTCATGTATAGTGCCCACTGTACCAACCATCTGGAGGCAGCGTTATGATCTACAGTTGTTTCATTTGAGCATGTCTAGGCTCAGCAACATTATGTGCCAGTAAAATGAAGTCAGCTGACTACTCGAATGTACTGAATGACTAGGTTGTCCCTTCAATGGATTTTTTCCTCCCTGATGGCACAGGCATATTCCATGACAACAGAGCCAAAATTTATTGGGCTCAAATTGTGAAAGAGTGGTCCAGGAAGCATGGGAATCTTCTCACATTTGTTGGCCACCACAGAGTCCTGACCTTAACCCCATTCAAAGTCTTGGGGATGTGCTGGAGAAGACTTTATGAAGTGGTGCGACTCCATTGCCAGTAAAAGATCTCGACCAAAATGAATGCAACTCTGGATGAAAATAAATGTTGACATTGCATAAGGTTGTCAAAACAATGTCAATCCACAGCAGAATCAAAGCTAAATTTTTTTTTGAACAAAGTATTATGGTGTGAGGGCGGCACGGTGGCGCAGTGGGTAGCGCTGTCACCTCACAGCAAGAAGGGCCTGGGTTCGATTCCCGGCCGGGAATAAAAAAATGGCCATTTGTAAGCGACATGAACGCGACAGGCCAATTAGTCTTTTCAGGGTGGAACTTTCTCTATAAAGATCAGAATTGCTTATATCAATTCTCACAAACTTTAGAGCTTCGTGTCACATGACTTTGAGGTGACCCCAGATTTGGTGGTTTGGTTTTGGTTTCTCAGCCACCACTGCAATTAAGCTGTAGTTTTGCAGATAGTATCTTTAAACTACCTTATAAGTGGGTTGTTGAGTATGACTTAACTGGAAAAATATGGCCAGCATTAGCCAATTCACATTTCAGCAGGCATTTGGCAGACTTTCACATTGTCTAATCAGCATGTTATTTTAAATGATATGTAGGCATTCTCTAATACCCTGTGAAATTTGGGGGGCAGTCATGGGCTGGCTGTTAAGGACCCAGCCTTGTGGACCGGAAGGTCACCGGCTCAATCCCCTGAGGCACCTAACCCCCAACTGCTTTCCTGGTGCTATGGTCAAGTGTGCTTACTGTCCCCTAGTGTGTGTGCTTTCAATAGTGTGTATGTGGGTGTTTCACTGCACAGATGGGTTAAATGCGGTGGTAAATTTCACCGTTGTGGGAGCAATAAAGGGTAACTTACTTGAAATTTCACATTAGTCGACAATTAGGTGGCACTGTTATTAAAAAATAAGCATATGTCATGTTGTGTTTATCTTGTGGGAAAGCCCTTTGATTCTTATCATGCAGTGTACTGAGACTGACAATTTTCCAAATACAAGTCTTTTAGAAAACTTTTTTGTTTTTCTACAATTGTACAAAATTTAAAAAATACCAATTTTAAACTAGTCTCTAAACAATTTTCATTATATTGTCTCAAAATTGGTCTAGAAAAAATCTGTGGCATCTGAAACTAAATAATTACTAAAATATGTTGTACAATATATATATATTTTTTTGCCTATAATGGCTGCAAGTATGTGAATTAAGTGCGGGTTGGGTTATACTGACTGAAGGGGCTATAAGCCCTCCGGTGATTTTTTTGTATATAAATATGGAACATATCTGTATATTGATAAGCTGAGTGTGCATGCAATATTTAGTTTGCACACTCAGTTTATCAATGTACAGATGTATTTCGTATATTTATAAACATCAGGGCCTCTTTGGGTTTATGGTGCTTGTGTTTTGTTTTTTTTTAATTGTATTATTATTTAATTAATTAATTTATTTATTTATTTTTGGATAAGGTGCATTGTGGAGAATACACTGTAAGTCATCCAGAGACCAAATTTAGAGTGTAGGTGCAGTATGTGACCCAAGACCCAGAGAAGTGAAACGACCCAAGTTGGCCTAAGGGTGGCACTGTAGTGCAAAATTTTACGTTTTGGCCCATATCTCCTGAACCATGAGACCTACAGTCAAAATTATTTTTTTCAGCAGTATTCTTTGTTTTACATAATGCCTTACTGGGACTAGTTGTCTCCTGCCACAAAAAAAAAAACCTTTAACATAAGTGGTAAAATATGTGAAACCATAATTTTTAAACTAGTGAATTTTCAAGATATCTTCACAATATTGGTCTAAAATTTTTCACAAGTGTCTGAAGGTCAGTAATTATTAAAAAAAATCGATATATGCTGGCTCCTTACTGCCCCCTGCAAATCCTATCTGAGCTGTCATTGCAGAAGTAAGTAATTGTAACTAAACTTGCCTGTAAATGCTGAATTACATACTGAAAAACACTGCTCAGTTAATTCTCAGTAAGAGTTTCCAATTGTGAAATAATTGAAAGTAGAAAGCATCTAGTTGCTGAAATGATGCTTGATTGTTTTTTGCCCCTTACTGGTAAATGTTGTCAAAAAGACCTCTGCTCTTATGAGGCACTTGTGGCTCACCGTTGCCCTTTCGATGTGACGGGGCTGGGTTTGAATCTCGTCTGAGCTGTCGGTGTTTGTCAGCAGTATAAGACTTGTGTCCTGATGTCTTTAGAATATGTTGAAATGCAATTATTATCATCAAATGTTTGTTTATAAACATGAAGTCCTCATTGAGCAGAAAGTGCTTGGACCCCGATGGTTGCCACTTGCAGCTATACCACCCCAGTTGGGATAGTTGGGACAGTATGTGAAATGCTAATAAAAACAGAAAGCAGTGATTAGTAAATTCTGTTTGACCTAAGAAAGGATGAGTCAAGGCTTGCCATTTTCTTAAATATACATCAGAAAAAAAAGGACTACACCTTTTCTGATGCTGCTTTTATATCCAAGCATGATTACATCACTTGTGTGAGTTGTTTTTTGAATATTTCTTAGTGTTCCTAGTCTTAAAATGCTCCTGTCTCAACTTTTTTTGAAATGTGTTGTAGGTATCCATTTCAAAAAACGAACTTATAAGATAAAATATTACATATCTTGTCTTTTTATTGTTTTATTTTAAACACAGGTCAAAGTAGATTTATTAATTCATGCTGTCTGGGTTATTCATATTTTACCTACTGTTCTAACTTTTTTGGAATTGGATTTGTGTTTTAACAATTAATATAGATTTATTTTAGATTCTAATTTGCCTTTTAAGTATCTAGTTTAACTGCTTAATGAAAGCTAATATCTAACTGGGCGAGGCTGACATTTTGTCTTGGTATTAAAAAAACAATGCCGGGAGTAATATTTCACTGAAAGTCAAGTTATTTATATTAATAACTTGACACAATGAGTTAATTTGTTGTAACATCTTTTCATGCTTAACCATTAAATATTTTATCTTTTAAATTGAATGTCAATTGTCTTTTAAACTCCAAGCCTCACAAGTGTGTGGTTGGTGGGAGGGGTCACACACAGTTTGCAAGATAAGCTGCTGCCTTAGTAAATTGAATGTTAGCAAAACAAGCTCTGCGCCATCACTCATATGTACACCGGGCCTCTGTTTTATGTCCAAGCCATGCATCCCACTCTGTAGTGTGTTTAAAAGCATAGCAGTGAATTTTCCACAGTCAGTGTGAAAGTAGCTTTGTGTAGCTTGCAGTGGAGTTAGTCTCATCATGTGTAGTCTTTGAGTACTGTGCAGTATTTCTTTCTGGGCTTTCCTTTTGCGTATTTACAACTGTTTTTTTTTTGTTTTTTTTTTTACACCAGTTTCACTGATCAATTCAGGCAATGTCTGCAACAAGTTTATGCAACCCCCCCCTTCTTATATATGCGGTTTGTGTATATGCACATGCATTTGTTAGTTGTAATATTCTTAACTGCATTTAATTCAGCTTTGCACTTATTTTACTTGCATATGGTTATTATACTTGACAGTTTCATAGTAAATTAAAATAATACCCCTGTAAGATGTTTTAGTGGTAAAGAACTTCATTTCATTGATAACAGTGCTTCAGGACTGAAGTTTCATTTTCTGTTTTGTCTCAGGCTTGTTAATGGCTTCATTATCACACTGTATTTTCAGCCCTGCATCTCACAAACGAGCAGTTAGTAAACAGAGCTCAGATGCATTGTGGACTCATATTGCGGTCATATCATGGCACATTTTGCACATCTGGCCCTCAGTGTTGTATTCATAGCAAAATATTCCAGGTAACTGTCATTCATCAAAAAGATATAATGTTACCCTGATTTGAAAACAATCTATCGCCCTCTCTCTCGCCCTCTCTTTCTCCCTTTCTCTCTGTCTCTGAGCAGAGAGTATGAAGGAGGCTTGTGTGTTTTTGCAGTGTGAGCATATGTTGGTTCGAACGGCTTTACAGGAGAGAAGCAGGGTGTTTGTAGGGCCATTCTCCTGCAGTGTAGAACTGGAAGCCCGTTGGTGCCGACACAGTGGCAGCCCCACCCCTGAAGTTGGCCCGCCAAGAATCCTGCTGGATATAAAGGGAGGATTACTACAGGTACAGCATTTTACATGTGATCCAAACCTTATGGTCAACCTCTGCCATATGACCCTAATGTCAGCTATAATCAACAACTGTAGACATTATGAATATCATTTCTTATTCCACTATAGGAGCCATACTGACTGACCAAGGTCTTCTGTCTGTGCCTTTTTTGACCTGATGTGCTGATGTTGTTGTTGGAAGAGTGTACGCCATCATATTGGGGTTTTCCCACATTGCCCAAGCATGTTCACAGGTCCACCTAAGCAAAAGAGGAAGAGACAGAAGAAGAGAGGAAGAAAGATATGGGTAGAGTTAGATAGAGATGTATAGAATACTGTAATTACGCATAGCGTTAGTTCAGTTGGGCCACTAAAAACTCAGGTCACAATCACCTGCTGTTATCAGCGCACTTATTTAACCTGCTTTAGCTTGCCCATTCTTGCTGCTTCCTCCACAGCCACTTTGTAGCCCGCCTCCACCCATCTCCTCCCTGCTGTATCTGACTTGTTCAATGTCATGTTTGTTGTCATTTATGCCTGCTCTATTCTGTTCTCTGGCAGGTCTTTCTGTTGCTCTCAGAACAGAGCCATAACACTAAATATAAATGGAAATAAAAAATTTCTTTGACATAGTGGTCCTGGCTGAATTATAATAGTAGAATATGTCTGCCTCCAGCTCACATAAGCAAGCTGTATCTCACATAAGCAATCTGTATGTTATGAAGGAACAGTTACCTAGTGGCAGCATATTTTCTGTACTTGCCCCACTCTCTGAGTCACCAATAGTAACTTACACACACACACAAACCTGCAAAGTGTGTGTTCTTTTTCTCCAACTCTGGGATGAAAGGTAATACTGCTCCACATCTCTGAGGACAGGACTCCTGCTTCCTGCCTGTTCAGTGCCAGGGAAAATCTCCTCACTATTACACAAGAGATGACTCACAGCTCAGCACCACATTCTTAATCATACTCTGCCCCTCATAACACCACTGCCCACAGCCTTCAGTCAGCCCCAGTACTAGAGCCACATCTCTCCTTTAGAAATCCCCAATTTTTTGTTGTGGAGACAAGAGGGGAATACCAAAATATAAAATTCCACTGTGTGATAGATGACAAACATGACAATACATGCATCAACTAACACATGCTCTCTCTCTCTCTCGGTAGGTGTTTTGGGGGCAGGAGCACTATAATTGCCTTAGTCTGATTCAAGAGTACATACAGTGCTACTTGAAAGATGTGGGAGGACAAGTGGAGAAGCCTGTGGGAGGGCAAGAGGAGAAGCCTAAGGAGAAACCTTTTAGATCGTATCCACCACCCTCCCCTGGGCCACACTCCCATTGTACAGAACACTCCTTTGACGACCTACGCACTGGCCTCTTCCAGTACATCCAGGACTCAGGTACGTTTTCCTTATCCAGTCAGGAGACAGGTGTTTTATGAAGTAGATACCAGTGTGTGTGTGTGTTGTGTGTGTGTGTATGTGTGTGTGTGTGTGTGAGAGAGTGTGAGTGAGTGTGTGTTCGAAAAGCAATAGTATGCTGTAGACAGTCTAGAAATACCTGTATGTGAGTGAGAGGACACATACAGTATCAGGTCCTGAAAAACACATTCATTTTTAAACACTACCAAAACCTTGGTTTGAGGTGCTTTCAGTACGTTTTTACCCTTTCTGTAAATCGTTACCCTGTTGTCACAGATATCTCTGTCTGAAAAGGTGGTTATCTGCGTACATGGAGACTGAAAAATACTGATCCCAGAGTTCTGATTCTCTTGGAGTAAATGGGCTGTACTTCTGTTATCCTATATCGATGTGTCTTCATTTTGTCTGTAGCCTCTCAGAAGCTGCCAGGGGCACATGAGGTGGTGTTCTATAATGAGACAGAGGACAGTCCTGGTGTGATGATGTGGAGATATCCTGAACCACGAGTTCTCACCTTCGTACGCATCACCCCTGTGCCTTTTAATACTACAGAAGATCCAGAAATCAGCACAGCTGACCTGGGGGATGTTCTACAGGTGAGCATCACCTGCACTCAGACAAAGAGGGTGAGAAACAGAGAGTTACTGTTAAACTGAGTGCCTCTGTGCTGCTTGTATGGTCCGAGACAGTAAACTCAGCAAAAATATCATACTTGAGGTAACTATTCTCAAGACAGGAAATGAAAATTAATGAGGAGAGAAAGCTGTACTCATCAAACTGTTTGGCCTTACAGGTATTCTTGCTATTGGTGTTCTGTGCTAAGCAACTTGGCATTTGAGGTCTTAATGTGCACCATCTCTGTTTTCTGCCCAGAGCCAAATTCAGAGATTGTGCCCATGTCCTTCATCTTTCCCTAATTCTTTCTTTCTCCCCCCTCTCAACTGGCATGTAGTTCTGTTTCTCACTCACTTCGGGTCTATCCGTGCCTGTTTTCGGTGGCTGACACAGAGAGAAACACTTACTATACAGAGAAAAGACACACACACAAACAAAACATACACATACACACACACAAGTAGAGTTGGAGTTCTGCTCAGTTGTGGAGAAAGTAGGAAGCACACTACAGCAATACTGTTACTTTACTATTTTGCACACAGATCATACTGCCTTTTTGTAACACACATGATTTATGAATCTGTGATTTGGACGTTCTCCTTTCTCCACACACTCGCCAGCATGTAGTTCTATATGAGCGCACACCCAGTTCAGCATGCAGCTGTAGGAGTAGAAGAACTGAGCAAAGATTTGTGGAAGGGGGAGGGTATGCGTGTTACTCTTTGTTTTTTGCCAGATCATTGTGATCTATATTTAATTGATTTCAGTCCCTGCTGCTCAGAAACTTAATTTGCCTCTTCTTTATAGACAACTTCAAACAGGCTTGATTAATTTGATTTTTATTTGATTTCTCTGAGGTTGCGAGAGTCCAGCTGCAGAGAGCGGAAACATGAAAAAGCCAACACACAACAATAGCTGGTTTAAACTCATAGGCACTGTAGCAGCTTGTGAGTTGTTGGGAAATAGCGGAGAGTGTCAGGCATTCTTATAGCTCTTAAATTACATATCGTCACTATTGGAAGAAATCATTGTCTTTTTTTATGATCGGCTAATGGTATGACTTGGATGTTTTAGTGCAGGGGAGGATGCGGCACTAGGGTTAAGAGACATTGCTAAGAGTAAGAACACCCATATACAGATACAGAGGAAAAAATGAAACAGTCCCACTCCACAGCTGTGGACTGAAACATTACTACACAATCACTGAATATGGCTCTGGGCAGAAAACAGAGATGGCGCACATATATACCTGCCATGCCTTCATTCTGCTCTCACATACAATCTCCAGTATTACTACACAGCACAGTGCTTTTTTTGTGTTAACCATTTATCTTTCATTTTGTCTGTGCAGGTGCCCTGTAGTCTGGAATTCTGGGATGAGCTAAAAAGAGCTTTTGTGCCTTACAGAGAGTTCAGCCTGTCTGAGTGTAGTGTCTGTGAGCTCACATTGCCCCCCCTCAGCCCACACACACACCAGACTGAACTTGTAGCCTCAGACCTCTGGAGAGTCATAGTTAACAGTACAGGAGACGGGGCAGATGAGAGGTGTGTTGGAGAAAGAAGAATAAATTATGTAAATGCTTTTTAGATGTGTATAGATTTAAGAAGGTGTTCTCTGGTAATTATTCTTTTGTTGTGTAAGTATTTGTTAAGATCCATGTATCTGACAGAAGAGACTGTGTGTTTGTTTGTGTGTTTCTGTATGCTTGTTTCATTGTGTTGACACGCCTACGTTCTGCTTCACTTTGAATGCCCTTGAATAGTAAAGGGGAGGAATATGAAAATGTAATAGAAGCAAAATGTCTCCATCCCGAAAAGACAAAAACAGCAGCAATTGTAATTCATTAGACTCAACATGCAAACACTACATTTCTCTGTTTAAAATCTGTCTACTTTGACTCCCTACTTAAAACTTCAGTTTCGTGTCTTCCCCTCTCCCCTTCTAAACTTTATTAGAAATGTTCTTTTTTTTTGGTGATGTAATCACAGCTGGGAATAGTAGGGTATGTGTACCTGGAGCTCATGGAGTGCACTGCTATACGCATATATCCCACTTGATCAGCGTCAGTGTACCTGTGTGAAAGAGAGACTGATGTGTCTGCCACTCACAGAGTGGGGCTGCCGTGTGCTGGAGCACACAGTGGCTGTCCTCTGTTGAATCACTCACAAGAGAGTTCCAAATTGCCTCTGGAAGCAACATAGGCAAAAGAACTGCGCATTAGGAGCTTCACGAAATGGGTTTCCATGGCTGAGCAGCTACACACAAGCCTAAGATCAAAATGCACAATGCCAAAGGGGGTATAAAGCACACTGCCACTGAATTCTGGAGCAGTGGAAATGTATTCTGTGGAGTGATGAATCACGCTTCTCTATCTGGCAGTCTGATGGATGAGTGTGGGTTTACCGAATGCCAGGAGAACATTACCTACCTGACTGCATTGTTCCAACTGTAAAGCTTGGTAGAGGAGGGGTAATGCTATGGGGTTGTTTTTTAGGGGTTGGCCTAGGCTCCTTAGTTCCAGTTAGAGGAAATCATAGTGCTTCAGCATAACAAGACATTTTGGACAATTGCATGCTCCTAACTTTGTGGGAACAGTCTGGGGATATATGCTGCTTAAAATTTCAGCACACCTTCCCGGGTCCCTGCTGACGTCTTTTTTTTTCTGTCTAGCTTGGACAGTGAGTCTGGTTCCCAGTTGCCATGTGAGCAGCTTGTATCTCCCACAGCATTGGCAGCGTGTACACGGGTGGACTCTTGTTTTGCGCCATGGTTTGTGCCATCGGTTGGGGTGTCCCTGCGGCTGGCCCACATGGAGCTGCGGCTGTGCCACCATCTGGAACAACTAGGCGCAGGTAGCACACATGCATTCCTACCACTCCTCATCACTGTCCAGATCCATCTAGCACTCCTGAATAATCGGAGACATTTACGTATTTGTGGAAGAGGGAGTGTGCTCAAAATAAATTTGTTGTTTTCTTCTGTTTTGTAAAGTAATTATGAGGTGGAATTTACCAGTATTTTTCCCTTGAGTGTGATGCACACAATACAAACAGATCCCTTTAGAGATCACTGCAGAGTCCATGACGACTTAACTTTGTGGTGAGCAGCAGTCTTTGCATCTGTGCTTCATTCCAGGTGGAATCCTGGGCAATAATACATAGTTCTGCCTTGTCTACCTCCATGTTGTTTCCAGACCCAAAGTTCTTTTGGAGGCCTGTATTCAAACTGAAAATATTTACCACTGTGGAAGTGAAGAACTCCCCTAACGTTAAAGAAATACTAAATAAACTACAGTTTAATTTTTTTTTTTGTGATGTTCTGCAGTATTGTGTAGAGCTGAATTATATTCCTCACCCTCATCAGTTTGTCAGAATGTATTGTTTTAAACTTTTTTTTTGTTTTTTCAGACCATCAGTGTTATTCAGTGTGCATTAGACGAATACGTCATATAGTTCCAATAGGAATCCCTATGGTGTCAACCAGTTCTGATTGCTAGATTAACCACTGATCAAGGTTAATTAGATATAACCATGCTAGCATTCTCTTAACTCGATTGTTGAATAAATAAATAATTTAATATTTAAGTTAATATTTATTATTAACTTGACCCTTTCAGCATAATAGCCAAATTCATGTAAGGTATCTAGCTAGCTTGAGCGTTTAGCTCATCTGACGAGTCATTACTGTCATTTGAGTAATCCATTCTCTCCATTTTAATGAGGAAGACAGATACTACAAACAGTTACTGCAGACGTTCGGCTTCATAGCAGTAATGTTAGCTATCTGCCTTCATTCTGTGTTCGCCAGCTAGCGAAAAAGAAGTATTTCCCCAGAAGCCCCAGAAAATCTACCCCAAAGCAGTTCAGGAGGGGGTTTCCTGGTATTCAGACCAGAAAATGTCAGTCTAGAGACTACTGTGGCACATCGACAGGATGCGCAAGAGTATGTTTACAACAGATGTACCAGTGGTTTAATTTTTCATTTGTCCCTTTCAGTGTTCTTTTCTAAACTGCATTGAATGTTTCTTCACAGCTCTGTGCAGAGCTAAGGATGACTCACACCTGTTGCTGATGCACTCTGATTCTAATTGGCTGTACACTTTATTGAGTGGTGTTTTCTAATGCTGTTCTATTTTCTGGCTTGTCTTTCATCAGTACCATCCCAACAACTCCGCCCCTTCCTGCCAGACAGGAAGTTACCATCTGACCAAGAGTATGGGATGGTGTGTGTGCGCGAGCCGCAAGTGTTTGTGCGGCAGTGGAGTAATGGGGCTCAGCTTGGCCAAAAGCTGCACTTCTCAACCACACTGCACTGCCACCTGGTGGACTACAGGAACCTTACCCTCTTACCCTTGTTGCAACCCTTTAGCTTCCAGGGCCATAGCATCAGCACATACAGCCAATCCCATCACAAACACACCCAGCTGACCCTCCACGTGGATCCTGTCCAGGTTTCTTTGGGGCAGCATGCCATACATACGCTGGACACAGCACTGCTGGCTTGGCAACAGGTGAGACACACATTCTCACATACCCTACAAATGAGAATGTATTAACACTATTCTTTCCAGCAACGGATCTCTACAATCTGACTCAGGGCGCAGGTGTCATGTTTGATAGGCCTTACATTTAACTTGTTTGCTGTCATGGTCATGGAGCAGTCTTCAGAGGACTAAGTAAGCTTTCTAAAGTCCAGCCTGGTTATGTTCACAAGTATCCTCTATAGTGGGACCACATAAAAGGTGTGCACAAAGCTTGATCATTCATACACTTATTCATGCACAATCATTGATACACATAGAATTTTAAACATGCCCATGCCTCAACTTAGCTTGGTTGAACATAAACAGTGTAAACAGTTTGTCAATAAAACATGGTTAAAACCTACATCTGCCAAGACTTTCACTTGATATATGTATGCACACACTCAAGAGGTGGAAAGCAACAAATTACTACTACTCTTGCAGTAGCACTTGAGTACCTCTTTCGCTGTATCCATACTTTTTTTTTTAGGAAAATTAATGGGGAATTCCACTGAACTTTAGAATTTCTGCTTAATTAAATTATTTAGACTCTGTAATGGTGATGATAGGAACCAAGGATATCAAAGTCTACAGCACATATATAGCCGTTTTTATATACTTTCCAAAATGACCAGTGAACGTGCATTTTTCATGTATTTTAAAGAGACATTTTAGGCCTAAAACTATTTTTAAAAATATTGTCTCAGGTATCAGGCAGCATGGTCGTGTATTTCATGTAATAAAGTAGCTTTTGAGGCATTAAACGTTTTTGATGTCTGGTTTCTATCACCGTTAAAGGGAACAATTCTGATGCTTTAAGTTTCTCTAGAATTGTATTAGTTATTGTAATTAGTTAATTTCTAATAATTTTCTTTTATATTGCTACTTTTTTCACTTTTAATTACAATTACAGAGTAAAACAAATATACAAATATGCATTTTGACTTGTAAACCGAGTAGAAGAAAGCGTGACTGAAATTTAAAAGATTCAGCTGATCAGAGAAAGCTGAAGCTATTGCTTATACAGTGGCCAAGATACCCTGGCCAACAATCTTTTAAGGAAAAACAAGCTCTGCAGCAAACTATTTTTGAAAATTGAAATTTGTTCTGCAAATGGTAATGATTTTATAGATGTTAAAGTTACTTTGTATTTTGATGAGCATATCGAATCAAAAAAGTAGTAATTGTGGCATGTGCAAAAATTTGGACACTTCTCATGTTCTAAAATCTCTAAACTTATTTAACTCATTAGGCCTTAATTTATTAATTAGAACTAGTTCGGAATTGTCCGCTGATGATCGTTCCAACGCAAAATATTTTTTGGAAATTTCAAAAATTGTGCTAACACTCAACAACCATGGCCTCTTTCAGGCAGCTGGCTGATGATCTGAAAGTTAAGCTAACTAACGCCTACAGAGCAGAGGAGGGCTATAAAACATTTCAGAGTGCTTCTAGCTTGCAGTTTTTACTGTCCAATATGTCATTAGGACACAGCTGTTAAGAGGAATTTTGGAAGTCAAGGGAAGATCTGGAGAACTCTTGCAAAGAACTGCTCAGATGCTGGCCAGAAAAGCAAAGCAAAACCCACATATGACAGCAGAGAGCCTGTAGGAAGGTTTAGCTGACAGAAGTGGTTGTGCAGAATTGTACTGTGCAGTGTTGCTCGCACAAACATGAGCTGCATGGAAGAGTTATCAGAAGGCAACCTGGAAATCTGTGTTAAAACATCATCTGAAGTATGCAAAACAACATTTAGATATGCCAGAAGCATTTTGAAAACTAGTGCTGTGGACTGAAAAAGTAAAAAATGGAACTTGTTGACCACAGTTACCAAAGGTATGTTTTGAGAAAAAAATATCGTAGAACTAGAAGCTTTCTGCAAGGAAGAGTGGGTGAAAATTCCTAAAACAATAGAAAGACTCGAAGCAGTCCGCAAAAACATTTGTAAGCTGTGAAATCTGTCAAAAGGGATGTTACTAAGTAGTCATTTAGTCGGGTGTCCAAACTTGCACGTGCCACAATTACAATTTAACCAAAGTTGTTTTAAGTAAATCAAACATAAAGTAACTTGCATAAAAATATTTTTAAGTAGTTTTTTGGAGAGGTTGTGCAGCCAGGGGTACCCAAACCAATGCATACAACTGTATGTTTGGTGACTAAGCGGTTCTTCTTTTTCAGTCATCAAACAGGCTTTGTAGAAAACCTGTTGGAATGGAACATATGGAATGGGAATGGACTAGTCAATGAGCACTGACATTGCAGACCATTGTAAATGGTGTAGGTTGTTGTTTCTGTTCACAGACATGAGTGCAAGCATGTGTGCTCTGTGTAAGGAAAAGTGATTTTGTGAAATGTGAAATTTTATGATTCTGCTGATTTCTAATGTTAGTCAGATACCCTGCGTCCCTCTGAGAGCGATCACATTCCTTACTTTAACACATTCATAGATTTACACTGTAGCTCTTTTCAGTCAAATCTCTTTATTCCTCCATTTGTTTTGAGCTCTTATCAGACAGATTCTATTTAACATGATGCTGCCTTTTGTCAGTGCTACATTTCCTCCACAGGACATTATACAATGAAATGCACATTTGTGGGTCTAAATCTTCTGGAGTTAGATTGCAGTAAGTGAGAGAAACAGGGCAGGGCATAACAGGACAGATACTGTTATAGGATATATGTGCTTGTATTTGCAGTTTTATGGAGTATCATTGACTTGGAAGAGATTTAGGGATATGGGGGAACTGGATTGATATTATCAGATGGCCTTATGAAAAAATACAGCATAAGAGTTCTTGTAGCCTGCAAAGTGTGTGTACATGTTTGTGTGCATGCATGCAATGCAATGCAGAGCCCCCCTCACGTTCCTCTATAAAAACAAAAGAGGAATGTAAACTCCCAGCTGTCTTTGAGGAAGGAGTATAGAATTATGTCTGTTTATCGCAGGCCAGACTTCCCATGAGCCACACCAGCTGAGGTAATGCCAGCATGGCTTCCTCTTGAATAACTGGCATCCCCACCACACACTTTTTAGAATGACTCAGAATGTGGAAGCTTCTGTGAAGAGTCTGAATAGTCTTTTAACAGCTTTCGACAATAGAGGGCGTAACACCATTAACATCAGTCTTTAACAGAATTTCCTGTTACTTGGTCATGATGGCACAGATACTAGAAGGTAAGTGTTTTGAGCTGTAAAAAAAAAAGAAATTGTGCACTGTATGCAGCAAAATGCATATTTAGAAACATGCTTTGTTTGTTCCCTGCGGAAAATGTGTTAACTTTTTTTTCACTTAAAGTCAACAAAACATGTCTGGGACTTTTGCATACAGCTTTACATCTTCCTTTTGTAGTGGGTTTTAATGTTATTATTGCTAGAACCTTAGGTACAGGTTTAGGGTAACCTGGATTAATTTGAAGTCTACAGACCAGGATAAGAAAGAGAAACGCTCGCACGAAGGATGCTTCAACAAAAGGTGATTTGTTGGCTAAATATCAAACTACATCTGGACTACTTTCAATGATAAATAACAGAAAATAAAACACAAAATAAAAGTCAAAAGAAACAAATAGCTCGAGTAAAGTGATTCACAGCTAAATAGTATGAGGCAGTGTGGTTCTTGGGAAGCCGCTCAAAGACATGAAAGAGCCTCTAGAGAATTAACCTAAGTATGGACGGGAATACTATATGGGTGGATATATCTATTACAAGTTTTCTTATTAAATAAATTGGCGTCAGGGCCCTGACTGCAAATTGAAGGAGCCAGCTTACGTTGGAGTTGAGGGGCTGACTTCAGGAGAGGTCGTCTCAGGACCGGCTCGATCGAAGGCTGGAGCTCACGCGTTGGTTTACCTCCTCGCTGGCGGTAGATGCTGCGTCACCATGCGGACACGCGCCTTTCAGTCAGTGACTGGGCTGAGGCGTCTCGTGGCTGCTTGAGGGTGGAGCTTGGGCAGCCTGCCGGGTCTCCGTGGTGTCAGAACTGCTCTGACTCCGCTGGCGAGGTTTAGATTGCAATCAGGGTTCTGAGGCTGGTGATACAAATTTAACTAAGTACCTCTCTTTAGCAGAGTCAAAAACGTGAACAACTTCTGGCCAGACGAGAGCCATTCACCTTTCTTGTCTAAGCGTGGTTTAAGCTTAAGGTGTGTAACCGGACAGATAAGTTACCAAAACAACAAAGGTTTCAGATCTGAAATTTTAGCGTTCTAATACTTCTGACCTGTCTTTCTGACCAAGGCCGGCACAAACTTAGAAATTAGCTATCTTCTTGCTGAGAACGCAGAACCACCTGAAATTGCTGTGCACTCAGGTTTTGTTCAGCTGTAGGCCCTACCCTTTGGAGGCAGAACCAGAGTGCTGATAGGTTCTCCTCACCTAACGGTTAATTAGCTATTCATTGTTTCCAACTCTGATTGGTTGTGCATAATTTTAGGAGCGCCTTCCCCACAAACACTGCCTTCTTTATTTTAGTTAGTTTTAAAACGAAGGAAAAGAAACATTATTCTAACATAAAATCGGTTTAACTTTCAAAATCAAGGATTGAACAGCTAGGACATTCCAGTATGTTTATAAGAGAGAGTTTAACCCTTGTTACCTGATACACAACACATGTTAAAGAACACAGGTTACATTTGCTTGTAATCTCTGAATATGACTAGTTACACACAGGGTCGTTACCCAGTGTATGAAGAAAAAAATCAACAATGAAAGGGAAAGAAACGAAAAAAGAAAAGAAAACCACATTCAGGATGCATATTTGTCAATAGTCTAAATTCACTACATTGAAATGGTTGCCTCGGTCTGTTATCAAAGTTATACACTACATATTTCTAGCACTTAATATTAGTAAAAGATACAGGTTTTAAGTAACACACTTAACAATAAGACTAATAAAACAAGTAGTATTGCTTACAGATTATATAAATGTTGATAAGCAGACAACGCAACAAGTTTCTTGGGTTCTTTATAAGCAAATGTCCTTGTGGTGGCAGTGTGCTGTCTCATTCTCACCACTTGGGGATGCTGTAGCTCCATATCTAAATTGTCAATAAAATCTAAAAGGGCTCACTTTGTTTTAGATTCTCATAACAACCTCGTTTCTGGGGTCTCAAGACTTCTTGAAATGAACCTGTTGAATGGTGGGAATTTGGTGTTGATGCACACTTTAGAAACTTGATTTCCTGTAATTGAAAAGTTTAGTTAGAGTCTCGGTAATATTCTGTAGCTAGATTCCAGGCAGGGATTTATGGCTGCCTGGTGTGTCTTTTGGGGCCGAAGGTTGATAACCATGTGTCCATGCTTGGTCCCAGGGTGACTTCCTTTTAAGCTGTAAACTTGTTAGACAACTTAATCCTGTTTTATGGCTTTTACCTCAGACTTTGTGGAGCCAAAGCTTTTAGTTTGGGTATTGCGGAGGGTTCTTGTAAACAGAGGTGACTTGGGTTCAACCAGATGGTGGTGTTCACTACACTTTAGACCAAGCGTGCCCAATGTTGGTCCTGGAGATCTACAACCGCATTTTCAAAAAAGTTGGAATGCTGTGAAAAATGTAAGTAAAACAAAATGCAGTGATGTGCAAATCATTTAAACCCTATATTTAATTGAAAATAGCACAAAGACAACATATCAAATGTTGAAATTGAGAAATGTTATTGTTTTTCGAAAAATACCCATTTTGAATTTGATGCCTACAACACGGACGGGGACTGGTAAAGTTGTGTAATACTTGTGGTTAATTGATGATGAATTGGCAACAGGTCAGTAACATGATTGGATATAAAATGAGCATCCCAGAGAGGCTAAGTCTTTCAGAAGTAAAGATGAGTAGGGGTTCACCACTCTGTGAAAGACTGCACAATCAAATTGTGCAACAGTTCAAGAATAAAGTTTCTCAACATAAAATAGCAAAGAACGACTGGAAACCTAATCCACTTTGGGCTGTGTTGGGACCAACCAATGACTCGGTAACCGTGGAGAAACATGAACGCCAGGCCATTCTTTTTAGTATGGTTATTGCAAAAAAATATATACTACAAATGTGGAAACAAGAGTCAGTACCAACATATGAAATGTGGATAAAGGAACTGATCAATGTACTGCATTTGGAGAAGCTGCGATTTTTAAACAATGAACAGTTAGAGGTGTTTGATAAAATATGGGGTCCTCTGTTCGCCTATTTCGAAAAGGACCAAGACTAACCTGGTTCAACTTGAGATACCTGTTGTTGTATGTAATTGTATGTTTAAAAGCTAACACCCTGGATTGTAAGAATTTTTTTTTTCCTCCTCCTGTAAATGTAACCCTCCTGTTACTAATTTTAAAATGAAAATAAATGCTTAAAAAAAATAGCAAAGAACTTTTGCTTTTCATCATCTACAGTACATAATAACATTAAAAGATTCAGAGAATCTGGAGAAATCTTTGTATGTATGCAACAAGGCAATAAAACCGTATTTGCTGGCTGTGATCTTTGGGCCTTCAGACAGCACTGCATTAAAACCAGCCATGATTCTGTAGTGGAAATCACTGCATGGGCTCAGAAAAATTTCTGAGAACGTCTGTGAAAACAGTTCGGCGCTGCATTTAATTAAAAATCAGCCTTTAAATTTCTTTTTGGAAATCATGGACACCTGTGTCCTCCAGGCAAAAGACCACTCAGCTTGTTATCTGTGCACAGTTCAAAAGCCAGTATTCATGATGGTATAGGGGTGCATCAGTGCACATGGCATGGGTGACTGGCACATCTGTGAAGGCACCATTAATGCTGAATGCTATATACATGTTTTGGCAACATATGCTGCCATCCAGACGACATCTTTTCAGGGAAGGCCTTGCTTATTTCAACAAGACAATGTCAAACCACATTCTGCATGTATTTCAACAGCATGGCTCTGTTTCAAAAGAGTCTGAAGGCTAAACTGGCCTGCCTGCAGCCCAGACCTGTCACCACTGAAAACATTTGGCACATTAAAAAATGAAAAATACGAGACCCTGAACTCTTGAGCAGCTGAAATACTATGTTAAGCAAAAATGGGAAAACATTTCACTTTCAAAACTACAGCAATTGGTCTCCTCAGTTCCCAAACGCTTAAAGAATGTTGTTAAAAGAAGAGGTGATGACACAGTGGTAAACAGGCCCCCGTCCCAACTTTTTTGGAATGTGTTGTTGGTGTCAAATTCAAAATGGGCATATGCTTTTCAAAAAAACAATGATTTATCAGTTTCAACATTTAATTTGTTGTCTCTGTATTATTTCCAATGAATTAGAGGGTTTAAGTGATTTGCACAACACAAAACCCTAATCTTCTCTGCATGGAGGGAAGTACCTCACTCCTGTTCCAGAGAACCAGGGCGGGGTTGGAATAGCTACTAAAATATTTGTAGCTAGCTACAATTTAGCTACTTTTCCAGAAAAAGTAATCTGACAATTTAGCTACTTTTCCAGAAAAAGTAGTGGCTACTTTTTAGCTACTTTCAAAATGCGATTGTCAGAATGTTAGTGAATCACCTGACACACCAAACAAGCACTTCAGTACTCATGTGCCAGAAAGAAACATACAATTGAAAAGCAGCAAATATACAAAGAGATCACCAAAAAGTAAGTTTAAATGTAACCAACAATCAAACTTACACAATGAAAGGCGTGATATGCAACAAAAATTTAGACCAGGTAAAGGTAAATTCAATCATTCCAAGTTTTTCGTAACAAAAATCAACAAAAATAACCATATACAAACAAAACAATTTTGCAAAGCGTTTTCAACTGTTGAAATAAAACTGCTCCAGTTTAAACATTACAGCAAGATGTGTACAGACATGACATTCAGAGTCCTTTGTTAAACTCCAGTAACACTTTAGCCTCAAAATTCACATCAGTGACCATGGTTCTGTTTGGGGTGAGAATCAGGCCTGCGCAGCTGAATAATCGCTCCACTGCTGCAGAGCTGTTGCAGCTCCACAGCAGAACTAGATTTTTAGGTAAAATAACATAATTCTGATTTGCTGTAAAATTGTTATAACACAGTTCTAACACAGTTTTCACAATACATGGTCTTAAATGCTGGAGTTAATGTATAACTGCTAATTTTCCAACCTTTAACGCTGAAGACTGACGAGCAGACTGTTGGTCACACAGCAACACAGATAACGAAATGGCAAAGAGAAAGATTTAAGACGAATATGGATAATTTGGAGACGAATGGACTAACGAGTGGCTAACTGCTAACAGGCTTATAGCCATGCACGCACCACCCACCACAAAACACATTTGATTCCGTCTGTCACACCAACTCCAGTCTCTCAGTGTGCTGTCATTAGGGGTGCGGGAAAAACTCGATTCTTAGATGCATCGCGATGCGGACGTGAACGATTCTGAATTGATTCACAAATGTCAAAAAACGATTTTCTAAATATTTAATTTATAACGTAATGTTGACGGAACGCAAAGGGCGGAACTGGAAGTGCGGAAGTGCAGCGCACAGTCTGTGACGGCACATAACAAAAACACAACGGGATGAGTGAGAAATCCGACCGGCTCCCTCTGCATTAAAGCCAGGTTAGGTCGGGAGTCACAGCACAAATGATAAGAAGAGCCATTTTGTCCTTTCAACAAAAATCAAATCACCTTGGGAGCCACAACATTTAACGTCCAGTATGTCTCAGTATGTGTTAATGTTGTAGTATGGGCTAAAAATATAAACGAGAGCGCAGATTTTATTTCGCTCTGCTTTAAGCTTTAGCTATAACCGCTTTCCTCCCATCTCTCTCAGGAAACTTTTCTTCAAAACTAGATCAGTTTCTTGTAAAATGTCTCAGTATCGGGCTGTTTTACGAGGCTGAAGTCGCTTCTCATTTGCCAGCTTCTCGTTCTGATTTTCCCGTTCCACCTTAAATTCTACCTTAGGCACCGAATGTAACTGCTGCACCATTTAAGGTGGAACTGGAAAATTCGAAAGAGAAGCGAGTTCATTTTCGCAACTTTTTAGAGAAAGACAGTCTCTCATTGCATTATAGTCCTCCAATTGTTCGTCTTAATCTCTGTTTTTTCGTTCGCTACTGGCGAGGCCAGACTTCGGGGCTATGTGACCTGCTGTCTGCTGTCTGTTCTCGGTCGTTGAGAACCAGGGCTTTCGTGCTATGCTGCACACTTTGGAGCCGAGATTCAGCGTCCAGTCTCGAAAACACCCCCCCACACACACACAGTCTCTACAACGAGACCAAAACCGAACTTATAAGATCACTAAAGAAAACGGGAAGGATGGCTGTAACGTGCAGCGTGGACACCCATTACCACTGGGTCTTATTTCAGGGTAACAGCGCATTTTATCGCAGATGAGTGGCAGCAGCGTCTCTGAATTAGAGCTTTCTAGTTCACTTGCCACATCACTTCCATTTGATTTATTAATAAAAGATATTTTAGATATTTAAAGCAAAGTATTTGTAGTGATCCGTAATGCATTTACATTATGGATCATTACAAATACTTTGCTTTAAAACTACCAAGTCCTCAGACAGTAGGAAGATAGAAATCCTGTATGGAGAAAAAAGATGCATCGAGATGCATCGATAATCGTTTTATAATCGCATCGCAGCCCTCTGAATCATAATCGAATCGTGAGGTGCCTAAAGATTCCCACCCCTAGCTGTCATCTTCCTTATCCTCTAAATGGGTGTTATTTAAGCATCTGTTACTGAAACCTGTACTGCGGTGGGTTTTACCTGTAGCTGGATAACTAGTTACGTTACCATTCACATCATCCGGCAGGGTACATATCAAAGCACCACAGAAAAATTCTGTTTTTTATCCTTCTGTCACATCAACACAAGTCATTCGAATCTGTGCTCTCATATATGAGTCTTTATCCTCTAAATGGGTGTTTTTAATCATTGGTTCGCTAGAACCGAGCCCATACTGCAGTGGAAGACACTGTGCACTTGTGTTAGCTTAGCCTAGCAAGCTACAGCTTAAAGCACAACAGAACAGGTTCAATTTCGGCTAACGTTACTCTCTCCTGGTTAACAGCAGCATTTAATATTCAGAAATTAGTGTTAGATTGAAGCTTTGACATTATTGAATGGTGGGTTTAAAATTGTGCATTGCTTTCATTTACTTCATTTACTTGCCCTCTGTGTGAGGGAACTGCCCTTTTTTAAATTGTTTTCAAGTTTTAAGTGACACAGCAGGATGCGGTGGCACAATACTGACATCAACATAGAACTAAACAGCAAATAGCTACGTGGTTACGTCATCCCACTGAACGGTTCTGTTCAGCAGTTGCATTCTGGTGCCGAAGGCTACACCATTTAAGGTGGAATGGGAAGATTCAAAAAAGAAGCTACGATAACTTTGTGTAAGAAGATGCTGTTGGGAATATCTGTACGGTTTAAGGAAAACAGTAACTTCATAATACGCTTAATACAAAATCAGAGAAAAAATGAATGCAGTCAGGCAGTGATATTGGCTGCCCCCAAAATGGCCATGCCGTTGACATGCCTGGCAGAGCCCAACACAGCATCTGTGTATGTAAATGTTAGTTGGCACTACCAGACATGGTGCCATTGGTGCTTCCGTAGTCGGTCATGCACAGGGTGATTCCCATAGTGAGGTACTGAACATATGTTAAAAGAGGTCTGCATAACCACAGTACATGGTCGTGTGATGCATTCCGCAGAGTTGAGCTAATTACCGTCATCACCACATTTTGTCTTTCTTTTTTTTTCTGCTTATGAAACTTACAGGAGTGCTTATGTTGTGTGAAATGAAATAGAAACACAATAATCATTGTTTATCATCACTGACTATATTACAGCCTATGTTCAAGGACTCCTGAGGAAATAAAACTTTTCATTTGCTGGTCTCTTCAGTTTTGCGTGCGAGGGGGCAAGACAGTCTCAAACATACGGGGAATTTCTTTTGTGTGTCTATTATAAATTATTTCTAGGCTTGAATACTTGTGATATCTACAGATAACGTTCATTTACACCTAATACTTGTTTAATACGTTACAAATATCTTTAGAAAAAAAAACAGATTTACAACAATATTAGCTAATCTCATTGTACCCATTTACCAATTTAACTGCTAATTTGTTGCAAGAATAACTCAAAGCAACCATATAATGTTGAAATTTATCAAAGAAGAGACAAAAACTGGCCATTTATCACTCCATTTACATTTGTGGATTAAGAAATTTGGACATAGTAAGTCTTAATAAAAAAGTTAATACTAAGGTCAAAAGCACATGTCTTTGCCCTGAAATGCTTGTTGGTTGGAATAAAAGGTGGAAAGCCATTTTTCTGTCTCAGTCCAAAAGGGTATTGCTTATTCACAGGAAACACCCTGTGACTGCCAAAGCTGCATTGAGTATTTTCAAAGCCAAATCTACTACAAATGCAATTATTAACAGGGTAAATAGACAAAATCTTAAAGTGAGTTTCTTTTACTTTGGGAGGGACCGAAAGTTTGAGGTATTCTGTAGTAGCCTTGAACCACACAGTGGGTCATTCAATGTTATAACAAAAAGCTCTGTTGAACCCCGCAAATAGTTTAATTTATAGCTCTTCGTTGTATAACATACTAATCCTTAGACAGATAGCCCCAGGCAAAGTTTGTAACATACTAATTATTAGCTAATTGAGTCCATGTTTTTTTTTTTAATTACTCTGTGTGTGTGTGTGTGTGTGTGTGTGTGTGTGTAATTATGCAGAACCTGAACCCAGTAGCAGAGGAGCTGCTCTTCAGTCACTATGTGATCTGTAATGACACTCAGGAGACACTGCGTTTTGGCCAAGTGGACACAGATGAAAGTGTGGTGCTAGCCAGTAGACATAGCCACCAGTACTGCTGGAGATCTCACAAATCCTTACAGGTAGGTGTGTGTGTGTCTCTCTCTCTCTCTGTTTCTCTCTTCACATGAATGCTACATAATGGCAATGTAGATGAATGACACAGATGAAACTTTTAGTTGAAATATCTAATTCAGCTAATCAGGTAAATAACAAATCTTGCTTGAGCTGAAGTGGGTTAGTTTAAGCAAGAAAATAAAATAAACATGCAGGGCTAGGGTACTTTAGGACCTGGGTTTGGAATCAATAATGACAAATGTTATTATTCATAAACAAATCTCTCTCTCTCTGTCTGTCTCTATCTGCATTCTTACTCTGGATTTCATTGTCTTGGTCTCCGTTCCCTTCTCACCATTTCTGTTCTCCTAAACTCTCGCTCTTTCTTTCCATCCGCTGTCTTGTGAATGTCAGCGGCCTAACCGTGTGTTTCTGAGCAAGATCGTGTTTCACTCTCTGTGGTTTGGGGTTGTGGAACGGAGGGTGACAGAAGGAGAACAGCCAGCCATTCCACAGTGTTCCACAATAGTCTTTGAGATCCAAAGTGAGAGTAAAAGAGAAAGACAGACAGAGAAAAGAGTATGTCTGAGAACATTTCATTGTTAACAGTAAGTGAATGAGTAGGCTGAATCAGTCAGTCTTCTCTTTCTGTTTCTGTCCCTTCCTCAGTTAGACTCACTACTGTTGCTTTCCTGATTTGCCCCCTTAGAAGCTGGGAGCATTATGGCTACAGTGATGGAAAAGGGACAGGGTGAAAATGTGTGTAAAAACAAAATTCACTGTTACTGTTGTGGTGGCGTGTGGAGCCATGTGTGTTTGTGCGTGTAATTAGTGTGTGTAATTCCGTTTAATTTCAGCATGAGGGTGTATAGCGTACAGAAAAGGCTCCTGCTGGTTATTTCTTCTGCTCTTTTATTTTGATGTTCTAAAGCCTTTAGTCTGTCCCTCGTGCAGGTACCATGGGTAGAGTTATTTAGGGTGTTATGGTTGCCAGTCATCACAACGGTTTGACTACCGAAAGATGAACAGCACAGTAGTTTTTAAATAACTCTGCACTTTAATACAGAATTCATTTGAAGTCTGCGGTATGTGTGTAAATTTTTTACAATGGCTTCCAACACAGGTAAGCCTATCAGATATTAGAACCAAGCTCTTTTTTTGTCTGTAGCAGGTACAAGGAGGTATGCAAGGAGGCCGTGTTTCATCATGTAAGTGGTCTGTTTTTTCCCTTCTCGGGAACGAACCAAGACCGCCCTCTTCAAAAGGTCTTAGTCTATTAATTTAGTTTATGCTAAAAATGATGCTTGCGAACTACAGGTTTCAAATAGTGCCACAGATTTATTAGATTGAACTTGGCCATTGTAAGAACATCCACCTTTTTGTTGTTTAACTACTCCTGTGTTGCTTTGGCCTTGTGCTTGTGATCAATGCTCTGCTAAAAGCTGAAGTTTCTCACAAGCTGTAGTTTTTTAGCAAACTGAAGCAGGTTGCCTGCAGCACTGTCTTGTATTTTACATCTGTCTGTCAATCAGTTTTAACAATATGCCCAATCCTCACTGAGGAAAAGCATCTGAGCAAAAGAATTCTGCCACTCCAATACTTCTCTTTTGAGTTGGTGTTGAGGAATGGGTAATGTTAGGTTTGTGCCACGCATAGCATTTTACATTTTGGCCAAATAGCTCTATTTTTATCTAATCTGATCACAAAACCTTATCCCACATTTTGCTGATCCTTTCTGGCAAACTCCACACGCGCTTTGATGTGTTTTTCTTCAGCAATGGCTTTTGAGTCTTTCAGGTCACTATCCTGTACAAGCCAGTAGAGTACAGAGTTCTTGATATTGGATAATTTTTTGTAGCCTCTTCCTATATTGTGCATGTTTATAACTTTATTTCTGATTGCCTTAGAATGCCTTTTAGTCTTCATTCTCTCAGCTTTCCTTCAGATTTACATCCTGATCAATGGTGCTTGAATTAAGGGGGTCTTTTATCCAAAAAAAGTTTAACTTTATAGTAGCGGTCAATAGAGATTGATTGTAAGCCAACTGTGTCCTCGTTAGGGAAATATCTTTGTGTCTTTGAAACATCTGTGATACCACAGCACAGGGGGTTAAATACTTGCACAAACAGCATTTTTCAGCCTGTCATTTTTGTCACAGAATATTTTGGGGGTCAGTCTTTTAAAATAAATATGACATAGCACAGAATATCAAAGTTTCATTTGTAATCCAGACAAATCTAATGACTTCAAGGGTGTTGAATACTTTATCAAGGCACTGTTAACTACAAACCCCCGTATTAGGAGCTACAGTCAACTGCAAAATGCAATCTTAAAGATCCAGCAGAGTGAAACTTGTGACTACACAAATCAACTGTCAGATACTAAAGTTCTTATTAAACCAGACATGATCAACAGCTTTGTAGTTAGTCGGTAGCTGGAAACTGCTGCTATCTAGGCAGTGCCCACTAGGCAGGCCCCAAATTACTATAATCCATGCAGTTTTAATGTTTGGAATGTGATTAATAACACAGGGAAAACAACATCAAGCAATTTAGGATTGGATATTCTGATATCCCAATGATGATATGAGAAGCCATAAGTTATAATAAAAATTAGTGACAAATATTGTATAGATCATTGCTGTCCAAAAAACAGCAATATAAAATCTCCATTATTGCCCAATTTCATGATGAATGAATGTATATAAATGCTCTAATATTGTTTGGAAATGTTAACTTACAATAAAAGTTTTTTTTTGCCTTTTTCTCAGAGTTTCAATTTTAGTTATTAGTAAGGAATGATGAATGATCAAATAAATAAATGAAATATGGAAATAAATAAGAAATAGTATTTGCCATGCTGTGCATATTCACACTGGAAGGCAGGGTGCCATAGATGGGCACATAGGGACAATCTGCCAATCAGATATAATTGCATGCTGCTGTTTCAGTTTGGTTACTTTTTTTGAGACAGATGTAAGCTTTTGAAACTTGGTTTAAAATAGCTAGCTTACAAAGATCCAACAAGATTATAGACTTGCATCACTGCAAGATACTATAGAAAAATTAATCTTAACTTTGAAACAGCTGGTCAGGACACACTCTACTATCCCCTCCGGTGTCAACCAGAGGAGGATGGATTCTCCCTTTGAGTCTTGGTTCCTCTTAGGGTTTCTTCCTCTTGCTCTTAGGGAGTTTTTCCATGCCACTGTCATCATTGGCTTGCTCATGGGGGCTCAGACCCAGATTTTTCTGTAAAGCTGCTTTGTGACAAGTCCTGTTGTAAAAAGCGCTATATAAATAAACTTTGACTTTACTTGACTTGTGGAGTGTAGTTAGATGGAAGAGGGTAGTTTTGCTGTCTTCATTCTTTGTAGGAATTGAAGTCACTACTGGGCTTTCTTGGCTAGGCAGGTGGTGTTGAGGGTCCAGGTGAGGTCGTTAGTCATGTACACACCAAGCAATCAATCTATGTACATTTTCTCATACTACCATTTTAAAATCAAATTCATGCAAAACATCTTTCTCCTGTTAGAAAACCAAACCATCAAACAGTACTTAAACTTTCATCTTTGAGTGATATGAGATAATCAAGCTCCACATTTGCTTCAGATCTTGAAAAATGAACAGATTTCTGTCTACTGTGAGAAGACAACACAGTGTTGTGAGTCTGATTTGTAGCTGTTGTAGAGAAAATTAAATTAAAAAAAATGTAGCTGCAAGCAGCAATGAGCGGCTCCAGGCAATCAATAGCCCAATTAGACCAAATAGGTAACCATGGTGATAAGCACAGTGTGCCAAACTACCCAAACGAGTGAAATTTCTGACATAACATGTAATTACAAAGTTATTCAGTTCAGTGAACTGAATCAAATGGCACCACTTGTTTATCTGTAGACTTTGTAATTTTTTGTGTTTTTGAGTGCTAATGAGCCCCCTAAAGGCCTATCTGGACCAAATGTTGCAAACCCCATCTGGGTCTCAATTTATACAAATAACAGATGTTCTGAGAGGATTGGGCCAAAGACTGATGACTTTTAGCAAATCAAGCTAGCAGTGCCGTGGCCACAGTGATGAACTGATAGAGCAACACCATGATGAGTGGAAAAAGTCAACATTTTTTTGATGATTATTTACCGAGAGACACGATAGAGTATTTCTAGACCAACTTTGAAAACTTTGGATCAAAATCCAGAGACTAGTTCAAAAAGTGTGTTTTTCAAATAGTTAACGATTACAAAATTATGCATTTTTAAAATAAAATTGTAATTGACAATTTATTTGCTACACTCTACTACATTAGATTTATATAGATTTTGGGTGAAAATAGTAATGATATATTAATAATGTGTAATAATAAATTGATTTTCATGAGTAGCGCCCCGAAGTGGCAAAATCTGTTGAATCTTCACTGGTTGTTAAAAAGTCACTACATAGAGACACCATTCAAATTTCATGATGATTTGTCAGTGTTAAGCCTGTCAAAAGCCTGCTGAATGCTGATTGGCTGATGGCATCCATAGATTTCAATGTATCAAATTGTGAATCAGATTCACGTATAGTCTGTCTAGTAGATGCTGCATGCCAAGTTTCAGCTGGATTGGATGCACGGACGCTGAGAAACAATTGGCAGTTACCCTGCCCCCTAATGACGTATGCCCACCAAAAGTGATGGGCTACCACAGAAGCCTTTCCTGAATAAGCCTGTGAAGTTTTTGGCTGAATCATTCTCAAGTTATAGAGTTTTAAATGAATTGTGAATTATGTCAGAAAGGTTCATTAGCATATGACAGCCATATTGTTTACAAAAGTCAAAATGTTTTTGATGAATATTGATGAACAGACTGTTCTGATTTTTTTGATACAAGAAACATGAGGATTGAGTGAAAATCGTAGGACTAGTTGGCAAAAGTATGTTTTGCAATATTATGCAAATTAGCAAAAAATCTAAGTGGGCAGAACTAAATGGTCCAAATGGCAAAGTTGTTTGTCTTGACCCAAGGAAGCAGGAACAAAAATGTTGTCTCTACACATCTTGGTTTAGGAGTTATGAAGCAAAACGAGTTTTGCTGCTCTATAGCGCCCCCCCTTTGGCCAATCATGGTCTTTTTTGTTGCCTGGCAAGATACACACAAACTACACTTACCCACCAAGTTGTCTGTAGGACTTACGGTCTCTTCTCCACAACACATTTTTCAGGAGAAAAAGAATAATAAATATGGCCGCAAGCGGCAATGAACGGGTTCAAGCATGCAACAGCATTATGAGCCCTTCTGCAGTTTTAGCCCATTAGGCCTAAAAAGGCTTCAAGCTGTTTGGGCCTTATTTATAGGCAGAGGGAATAGAACTGAAAGGAAGTAAGTTAATCTAAAGGCCTTCAGTTGTCATAAACAATGAGCAGAGGTCTTGAAACATAATATAGGTTTGCATTCATATGTACTGATATTCACAGGTCTATAGAACATCCAAGAGGTTGTCAACATAGATGTCAAAACTACATGACTAATGGCAACATTTCTCACATAGTTGCGCTTGAAAAGTGGTTTGGTTCTACATATTTAACCCTTTGGTTTGATGTATGCCATAATGAGGCCCAATGCACTCATAAGGGGCTCTTTTGGTGTAGAGGAGCTAAGTGAAAGTGAGTCAGAATTTGTCAAAAGGCCTCAATATGATATGAATATTGATCAGGGACCATAACTAAAGATGTTCACCAAGTTTTGGTCAGATTGACCTTTTGACATTTGTATTATAAGTCTTTCTATAATGCATATATATTTTCTATAATTCTATAATCTTTGAATGAATAAGACAAAATACCAGACAAACAGTCCAGTTTCTGACATAACATGTAATTACAAAGTTATTCACATGAGTGAACTGAGTCACGTGGCACCAATTGTTTATCTGTAGACCTATTAATCTGGACCAAAATTGACAAACACCATTAAAGTCTCAGTATGTAAAAATCCTTAACGTTTGGAGATGATCTGACCTCAAACTAGTAGAAAAATGTACATGTCACATATTTTGCCAATTATGATGGAAAATATGGGGGCGGAGCTAAATACATGCAGTGGAGCGTTTATGTGGAATAAAGGATTATGTAGAAGCAAGAATTTGACTGTAGGCCCCACTGCGTGCTTGAACCCTAAAAATCTGGACAATTCCAATAGGGTTCGTGCATGGACCCTAAATAGATAAAATAGAAGAAAAAATTGCAATCAAACAAAGAAGCTTCTGGTTTTCTTCGAACAATCGACTTGCCCCACCAGGGCCCAGACCTCAGTATCATTCAATGTGTTTGGGATTGCTTGGATTGTGAGAAGCAGAAAATACAATCAGATCAGTCAAGATTGAACTTTCGATATGTGTTAAAGTATTCCTGCAGATTTCTTTGAAAAACTGAAAGCAGGTCTCCCCAAAAGAATGGAAGGCACAGCATAAAGTTTAAATTCAATTGTTGAGGCATCTGTGTAAAATTCTGTTTAATATTTATTTACATTTGTTCCCTCAGATTTAAAAAAGGGTAACTCAGTCTCTGTTTTATTACTGAAAAATGTTATTGAAAAATAGATAAACAAAGGGTGGTTTCTGACTTTTGTATGGTTATATACTCTACCAGGTTTGACACTGAAGTGGCACGTTTTGGTTTGTTGGCCTACTTCTGAAAATACAATTTTATTGTAATTACAATCTCAATTTATTCAATGATTTTTGGCTACCAGATGCTTTAAATTAAAGAAGGAAAACCACTTTGTTTTTGATATGAGGAAAGTGGTAGGGATTTACACTCTGAAGTGATGTCTTTATCTGTGGGAAAGCATCTGTTTTTTTTTACTTCTGGCTTGAGTTTTGTAGAAGACTCAGTGCCGACCATTTCTGGAATACTTCTGCTTTTACTCCAGTCAAATGGCAAGTGAAAGATGTATTGAGAGTTTTTTGCATGTGCTACCAGTAGCATGCCATTCAAGGTAAGCAGAAAAAAACTGAAGCATAGTAGCTGTGCGCTCCCGTTTCATGTGCAGGTAGTTTAGCAGTGTTTTAACAACAGGCTAGTTTAACTGCAGCCAAAATATCTGACGTTGCAGATTTTTTTATTTTGATTTTTCACTTTAAAATAATTCCACCCTGGGGGTCATGTGACGCAAATGGTGGAATAGCGGCTTGGCGAACGTGCTCCCGCAGCCCAATGGAATATTAAGGTTTTGATAATTGCAAATTCAATACTAAGAGCCTAGAAAATCTAAGCCAGAGGAAGCTTACGCTTGTGCCGAAAACAATGCGGAGGAGCGAAGTGGGATCCCCATCAGAAGAAGCTAATGCTAAAGTGGCTAAAGGCGATGAGGCCAAGCTTCAAGCCGCATGCGGCGATAACACTGACCGACTGGTCAGCAGGATTACAACTGAGGTTCTCAAGGGAGTGGAGGCGTTCTTCGACAAAAAGATTGATCCAGTTTTGCAGAGGCTAGAGGCATTTGCTGATGACATCACAAAAATGTAAACACCAATGACTGAAGCAGAGTCTCGCATATCAGTCTCAGATGACATCGTAGCGAACCATGCTGCCAAGCTCACCGGTGTTGAGAGCAAGCTAGTTGCAGCCATTGACAAAATAGATGACTTGGAAAACAGAAGCAGGCGGTGCAACATCTGCATTGTGGGCCTACCTGAAGGAGCGGAGGGCAGCAGTCCAACTTCATTCTTCAAGACCTGGCTGCCCAAGCTTGTGAAAGTCGTTCACTCGTCACCCCAGGCCGGGTCAACAGCCTCGGGCCGTCATTGTAAAGCTCCACAACTTGCAGAATAAAGTGCTGATCATGCAGGCTGCAAGGAAAGCTCAGGGGCTGTCTTATAAGGGTTCCCCCATCTCAATATATGAGGACTTTTCCGCCGCGGTGATTAGAAGACGGCAGGAATTCTTCCCAGTTAAGCTGGGGCTGCGGGCCAGAGGGATTCCCTTTGCCATGTTATACACGGCGGTCCTCCGTGTTAGCCATGGCAGCCACGAGAAATTCCTCAAGCAACCGCGGGATGTTGAGGCTCTACTGAGCAGCTTGCAGGTGGAGGCTTCACCTGTTTCATCTCGTTCTTCAGGAGAGCCATCAACATCTAATTGAGGTGGATGAGAAGCTGCCGACTTACAATGTAATGTACGAAGGCTAGAGTTTAATACAATTTTGATGCAGTACTTTATTTGTTGTTAACGGCTATGTTGTTACCTTCTAAGTTGGTATTCTTAGCTTTTAAAATGCCTGCGGGAGTTTAACAGGGCTCTAGTGTGCTTGTAAGCAAGATTACCTCGTACTGCACTCTTGGTTATTTGTTCCCTCTTACTTTGGATTTTACTTAGAGAAATGTTTTAGTTTGTATTATGGCAGCTATGTTATGCTATAGCACGTCCATCTCTGCCAAAGACTATTCTGGTCCAGCATCCCTCCCGTTAATTATGGTAATAGCAGCTTTTTGCCTTTGGTGGGTAAAGAAGACCACAGTCAGACCCATACGATCTCTTCTTTTTTTGAACATGTTTTTTGTACATAGTTCATATGTTATGGCAAACAAAGTGTTTCTTACTCTGTATTACGCTCTTATGTTGTTTCATGTTTATTTTCTTTACATGGGAGCTTGTATTACTGATTTTAAAATTGAACAGGGGAAGTTGATATATTTCTTAGACAATGTTATAACTAATGGATGATAAGCCAAGACTTAAAGTTTGTTCTTGTAATGTAAGAGGTATACACAACCCAATTAAGAGAAAAAAGATCCTGACTTTTCTTAAGAAAAAAGGGGTTCACATAGCTCTCTTGCAGGAGACCCATCTCTCTGCAAATGAACATTTAAAATTGAAGCGGTACTGGGTGGGTGGAGTGTATGGTTCTTCTTTTAATACTAAAAGTAGAGGGGTAGTCATTTTAGTTCATAAACATATACCACTTTCTGATGTGCAGACCATTTCTGATAAGGCTGGTAGATATATTATGCTGAAAGGGACTCTATATGGTCAGGATGTTTCTTTTATGAACATTTATTTTCCACCCATACAGTCGAACGACTTTGTTTCCCTTGTTTTTTCTAAATTTGCAGATTGGATTGGTGGTAACACTGCTATTGCTGGAGATTTTAATTGCTGTTTTGCTAGATAAATCACCACCATCACAAAATGTAATGTGAAGCAGAGCCAGAGCAATTTCGGATACTTGCGATGAATTTGGCTTGGCTGACACCTGGCAAGTTTTGCACCCAAACGATAAAGAGTTTACATTTTTCTCAGCAGTCCATAAGTCCAGTAGTAGAATTGATTTAATGTTAACTCCAAAGGTCTCACTGCAAAATATTCATAATTGTACTATAGGGGACATTTTTATTTCAGATCATGCAGCTGTCTTTTTAGAGATGAACATTTCTAACATGATTAGTCAGAACAAACCATGGAGATTTAACTAATTTTTGTTGCATGATCCTAATTTCAAGAAATATATGAATGAACAGCTTGGGCACTTTTTCAAAGAGAATAGTACGCCGGGTGTCACACCTAGCCTTATGGGATACAGCGAAGGCTTACATTCGGGGTATGATTATAGCATATGCGGCCAATCAGAGGAGGAGGAGCAGAGTAGAGCAAAGGAAACTGGAATTAGAACTACATGATCTACAGAAGAGATTTAACAGATCCCCATCAGATGAGCTGTTGAGTGAATTACAGACGATTAAAGCCTCGTTAGAGGCAATTTGGACAAAGAAAGTGGAGAAATCAATTTTCTTTGCTAGACAGTGAATGTTTGCAAATAAGCCAAATCGGTATTTAGCTAATCTTTTAAAAAATAGGTCTTACAATCAAAGTATATTTGGGATTAAGGACTTGAAAGGGATCCCTAAGCATTCAATTAAAGAAATAAATGATATTTTTAAGGCTTTCTACAAGCAGTTATACACTTCCCAATTTAAGACAGACTCAATGGAAAGTATGACCAACTTCTTTTCAAAATTAGATCTCCCCAGAGTCACAGATCAGTAAAAAGAAGATTTGTGCAGACCAATAAGTATTAGTGATATTAAAAAAAGTATTATGTTGCTACCAAATAGTAAAGCGCCAGGTCCGGACAGGCTTAGTGCTGAGTTTTATAAAGGATTTGTGGACACCCTTGTATTACCCTTACATGATATGATTCAGTATTCATTTGAATTAGGATCCCTTCCCCCTTCTTTAATGGAAGCCAATATTTCTTTAGTTTTGAAAAAGGGAAAACCCCCAGAGGAATGCTCCTCTTATAGACTGATATCTGTCTTAAATCTGGATTTTAAATTGTTAGCTAAAACTCTCGCCTTAGGACTAGAAAAAGTTCTACTATCTCTTGTTGATAATGACCAGACTGGGTTTGTCCAAGGGAGATCCTCTTCACACAATGTTAGGAGATTATTAAATATCATTCAGCATGCATCTTTATATAGCCCGGAGGCTTTAGTTGTCTCCCTAGACGCTGAAAAGGCCTTTGATCGGCTAGAGTGGCCCTATTTAATTTTTACCTTGTCTAAATTTGATTTAGGAGATCATTTTATTAAATGGGTACAGATTCTATATACCTCCCCATCTTCTGCTGTTATTACAAATGGATATAAATCTGCAAATTTTAGCATTGGAAGAGGTACTAGACAAGGCTGCCCAATGAGTGCATTGTTGTTTGCACTCGCCATGGAACCACTAGCCGCAGCTGTAAGGCAGAATAAGAAAATTAGATGTGTCACTCTGGGGGCTCGTCGGCACAAGATTTCATTGTATGCTGATGACGTTTTGATATATTTGGATTGTCCGAAACAATCTATTCTTAAATTAATAGAGCTAATAAATGAATATGGTGCATTCTCTGGTTATAAAATAAACTTTTCTAAGAGTGAAGCCATGGCTCTTAAGAATTCACAGGCATTAAGCTCAAGTGTATCCTATCCCTTTCGTTGGTCCCCATCTGGCTTCAACTATTTAGGTATAAAAATCTCTCCACAGCTTAGAGACCTCTTTAAGCACAACGTTGCTCCCCTTCTTCAGGCTGTAAAAAATGACTTGGAAAAATGGGGCAGCTTACCCTTATCACTGTTGGGTCGTATTCACTTAATTAAAATGAACATTCTTCCACGCTTTTTGTACCTTTTCCAAATGGTCCCAGTGCTACTGTCAAGGAAAAGTCTAACAAAAATAATCAGTGCCATTATTTCATTTTTTTGGCACAGAAAACAACCTAGGTTAAGATATAGCTATCTTACTTTGCCTTCAAAGCTGGGAAGGTTATCCGCACCCTCAGTGAAGCTCTATCAGTTGTCAGTTCAGCTAAGATTTATTTTAGAGTGGATTATTGATGATCCGGATTCAACCTGGATTAGTTGTGAGGCTGCATCATTGAAGAAAATTCCCCTTCCTAATCTTCTTTATATATCACCAGCTTTGGCTGCAGAGCTAACAAAAAATAACATCATACTGAGGAATATGCTCTCTATCTGGAAACAGGTTAGGAAATTAGAAGGATTCAGTAACTGCCTCTCATTATTAACCCCCCTGCATGAAAATCCAGATTTCCCCCCCGGTCTTAACTCTGGACTTGGTGATTGGAAGCTCAAGGGTGTTAGGGTTGTCAGAGACATAGTACAGGATGGTAATATTCTCTCTTTTCAGCAGATCAGAGATAGGTTTGGTATACCAAAGTCTGACATTCTAAAGTTTTTACAGATTCAGAGTTTCATATGTACAAAGCTGAAGCTACTCACAGGTGGCTTCGCTATCTCACCAGTAGAACTACTCTTGAGAGATACAAAACAAGTGAGATTTGTGACAAAAAGGTTGTACAGTACAGAACTTAGTAATACCAATATGGACAATACTAATAAAGTTAAAACAATTGATATGGCTGACTGGAGAGATATATGTGGACAATCCACTCATGTTGTAGCGAGTAACTCAGTTTGGGAGAGGCAATTTAAAATACTGCTTCGGCTCTATACTACCCGAGAATCTAGACATAAGATGAATCCAAACATGTCCCAGTTCTGTAATAAATGTCATATAGCAGTAGGATCTGTATTTCATTGTCTGTGGGGTTGTCCACATACACAGAAGTTTTGGTTTGAGGTCATTAAGGCGATTGAGAAAATTTTCAAATGTTCTCTTAATTTAGGGGCTAAGATTTGTGATTTGTGTATAATACAAAAAGATTTGTGATTTGTGTATAATACAAATTAACACTTCCCACTGTCTAACTGTAAATGATCCAGCACTTTCTTCCATTCAGTGGTTGGTGTGGGAGTTCCCACATCGCCACACCCCTGCTTCCACACATACCCCTTTAATTCTGCCCTGTGACCACAGTGCTGACATGATCATGTTGCGATAGTTTTCAATCAGACGATCTGATTTGTTGTGTGCGTGAAGCTATGTTAAGCCAGTTGTATCACAGTGGGTTCGTGTCCTAGTACTGTCTGTCTGCCTAGCCATTCCCTGAACACCTCATTTGGTGCTAATGTTATTTGTTCCACATATCTTTTTCACATGCTCTGTCTTTGTTGTCTCTGTATGTGGAAGCTGCTTTCCATTAACTAAGTGGCTTGCTCGTTCTCCCAAATAACAGCCTTGTTCTTTCTCTCAGCCTGTCTTTATGCACAAAACAATGTTGAGACGCCTGTTCGCATTCAATTTGTCCAGTAGAGGAACAATGCTCTGGGTCAGAAAGCTCTGTGGTGAGCCCTGGATCATTTGAGAATGCTGGAACTTAGATTATGGCAGGACTTTAGCTGAGGTCAGAGTTTAGTGTGAGTCTGGAGAGAGTTTAGGAGGATATTCTACTTCCTGAATGTCCCCCAGGACTGGGCAGCAACTGTGTCACAGTAGCAGTTGCCAGAGCACTGCAGATGATATTCAAAATAACATACACATGCAGAGAGGGGCAGAGATTGTCATAGTAAAAGCGGATTTTAGTTTTGGCTGACTGTTATTTTGTAATGTGTTCTTTCTAGTTGCATGTTGAAAGTCCCCTCTTTAGCAGAAATGCAGCCTTTTGACAGAGACATTCTACCCATGTACATTTAAGATTTCACAATGCAGTTGATCTTTACAAGGGTCTCAGAATCACTGGTAGTGCAGAAGCATCAAAATCCAATACCACAGTTTACAACAGTGGGCTCTTAGCTATGGAGGACTGTTTCTGTCATTTTGTTTCTGGCACTTTGCGCACATTTTTAAGAGTGAACTAGTCCCTGAGTTTTCGCAAAATGTGCACAAATCTGTTATCAATGGAATCCTAAGAAGCTGAACTTTAGTAATTATCAAAAAAATCTTAAAATTTCATCATTGAGTATCGTCCAGGCCCCACCCAAAAATGTGGGTGGAGCTCAAATTTCAAAAGTCATGCATATACAGCTCTAACTCAGAAACGCATTGACCCATTGTTACGAAACTTTATAGGCGTGTACAATATAGCAGTCATAAACGATCATCATAGTTTGGTATAACCGCATAGCTAGGTGGCGCTATAACAAGCAAAAAAGTCTTACGCAACCAAAGGTTGTCCGATTGACATGAAAATTGGCATGGTGCTACAATGTGCTGTCCTGGATCAGGATCTATGAGACTGATGTCATATTCTAAAAAACATGACCACCATCGGCCAATCAGATTTCAGCAGGTATTTGACTGCCTTAGAATTGGCCAATCACCACGAAACTTGATAGGTATCTCTAGGTATGGACTCTCTGGTACCCTTTGAAGTACGACAGGTATTGGCCTCTGGGGGGGCACTGCTCATGTTTTAAAACACTAAAATGAGTAAAAATCTTATACTGTACAGAATATAAACATGTAGTTAGTATCAATTAATGCTCTAAAGTGAACCTGACAAGTTGGCCAATGCAAGTCATTTACTAATTATTTCATTTTTCTACAAATGCCCATTGTTTGAATTTGACCTATATTGAACTAGTCCTACAGTTTACACCTTATCATCTCATATCTGGTCAAAATCTTTGGAATGGATTCTGTAATTAAATAATTATCAAAAAAATGTTGACTTTTTCACAAAGCATGTATGCAACGTCAATGAATCCAACTGGGCGGAGTTTGTACGAACCAATTATCTGTAATTCACACAAACATTGTCTGATTGAGACCAAAATTGATACAGCCATGCAGAATAAGAAGCATGCCAATTGTGGCCTAAACCGACCTCCAGGGGGCGCTACAACATGTAATCATATATAAATTATGTAAAATAAACATATCTCTTGCTCAGTTTACATTAAAGAAATGCAAATGTTGACAAAATACTCAAGTCTTCAGACTCAACCACTTTGCCCTTAGATGTGTTTGACTAAATTGTACCAGTAATCGAACATGGTGATTTACATATATTTTCATGACAGTAGTGCTGTGACAATAAGGCATTGTTCGATTGACACCAAACATGGTACACCTGCTCAATGCCTAACAATGAAATAAGGTGCAAAGTTTAGTGGGCATATGATAATAGGGGTTCCTAAACAGTCATTTCACATAGTAAGCATATGTGCAAATTCATCACATTATACAACAGTAATTTCATACATGACAATTAAAGCTCTTATATATGTACAAATCTTTACTGACATGTCCCCAAAGAGGGCCTTGGCCGAAATAGCAATGTTGGGCGAACTTGCAAAGCAAGCTCGGACTCCGCAAATCGCTGCTTGCGGCTATATTTATTATTATTTTTCTGCCCTAAAACGAATTACCCAGACCAAGTCCTAGAGACATGACACTTGGTGAATAGGTAGTAGTCCCTCCCACTACTCAGGTGCATGACATGAGCCCAATCAACCTAAAGGAGGCGCTATTGTGCACCACAACGCGTTTGGGCCTATAACTCCTAATCCAGATTTTTTACACACAAAAGACATTTTTTTCCTGGTTCCTTGGGTCCAAACCATAGATATACATACCTAGATGCTGCATTGTCTGTTGTTCTCTATCTGAGGCGATACGTCTGCGCGTCCGCCATGTTGGAGAGGTCAAGATCCACTTGTGAACAAATTCACTTGTATTGAGTCTGGTAAAACACAATCAGCAAATCCATCAAAGTGTGAATCACTTCTAATCTTTATACACAGAAGGACGAAGCAACGTTGGCTTCCTATTCGCCAGCTTCTCGTTTGAGTTTTCCCGTTCCACCTTAAATGGTGCAGCAGTCACTTTCTGGTGCCTGAAGCTGCGCCACTTAAGGTGGAACGGGAAAATGCGAACAAGAAGCTGGCTGATGCACCATTTAAGGTGGAACTGGAAAATTCGAACAAGATGCTGGATGATGCACCATTTAAGGAGGAACAGGAAAATTCGAACAAGAAGCTGGCAGATAAGAACCTAACTTCAAGTTTGTATAAAAAGGTGCTAATCTATTATAAATATCTACACGGATTAAGGAGTGTAAGGATTATTAAATGAAATAAGTTTAGTGTAAAACCAGAGGAAAAACAATCACATTAACAGGTTCTCTGTCCCTCATTAGCCACACGGTCATATCTACACATAAACATCACACAAACAATACGCATCACACAAACCTGAGGGTGGATCGCTGCATTCTCTCTGTTATATAATCCTATCCCACTTTCTAAAAGCAATATTCTTGAAATAGTATAATTTTGGACAGTATCTTTCTTAAACTGCCGCTCTGTATCGGTACTGAATGCAGTCCAGCAGCGATGTTGACCACCCTAAAATGGCGGCACCGTTGACGTGCCTGGCTGAACCCAACGCGGCATCTAGGTATGTATATCTATTGTCCAAACAAACAACTTTGCAATTTGGACCATTTACCTCCACCTACTTAGATTTGTAGCTAATTTGCATAATATGCTAAACCTACTTTTGCGGACTAGTCCTACAGTTTTCGCCCGATCCTCATGTAATTGGTGTCAAAAAATTCCGAAGTGCCTGAACCTCAATAATTATCAAAAAAATGTTGACTTTTCTAAACAATATGGCTGCCATATGCTAATGAACCCTTCTGGAAAAATTCAAAAGAATTCAAAATTGATTTAAAATTCTGTAACTTCGCAGGCCTATTGAGTAGAAGATTCTGAGGTAGTCTATCAATTTTTGTGCGCATATGTCATTAGGGGGCGGAGTTAACATGGCTACATGGCTGTTTCTCAGCATCCGTATATCCGATTAAGCTGAAACTTTGCAGTCAACATCTTTTAGCCAGACTATAAATGAGTATATAAGGACAAATTGATACATTGAAATTTATGGTTGCCATTGGCCAGTAAGCATTTAGCAAGCCTTTTGACAGGCTTAACATTGACCAATCATTATGAAACTTGATTGGTCTCTATATGTGGCCACTTTCTAACAACTAGTGATGTTTCAAAAGATTTGACCACTGGAGGGTGCTATTTATAAATATATATAAGTTATTACTATGTTATTACAATTTTGACCCAAAACCTATATGAATCTATTGTAGTTCAGTGTGCCAAACAATTTTGCAAATGCATGTTTATTACGAAACTGCATAGTTTTGTAATCGATAACTGTTTGAACACCATACTTTTCAAACTAGTCTCTGGATTTTGAACCAAACATTTCGAAATTGGTCTAGCAATTCTCTCTGCCCTCTCTAGGTAAATAATTATTTTAAAAATCTTGACTTTTTTTACTCAGTATGGTGTCAATCTATCAATTAATTACTGCGGCCATTGCATTGCTAGCTTCATTTGCTATAACTCATCAGTCATTGGTCAGATCATCTCCAAACTTTAAGTGTTTGTATAAATTCTGACTCTAATGGGGTATCCAAATTTTTGGTCCAGATTGGCCTTTAGGGGGCGCTTTAGCACTCAAACACTTAAAAATCAATAAAAATGCTATTACAATATTACTACAAGGTCAACAGATAAACAGTTGGTGCCATGTTCACTCATGTGAATAACTTTAATTACTTGTTTTGTCAGAAATTGGACTGCTTGTCTGGTTTTTTGGCTTATTCATTCAAAGAATACATTATAGAAAGACTTATTATACAAAGGTCAAAAGGTCAATCTGACCAAAACTTGGTGAACATCTTTGGTTATGGTCCCTGATCAATATTCATATCATATTGAGGCCTTTTGACAAATTCTGACCCACTTTCACTTAGCTCCTCTACACCAAAAGAGCCCCTTATGAGTGCATTGCCCTTCATTATGGCATACATCAAATCAAAGGGTTAAATATGTAGAACCAAACCACTTTTCAAACACAACTATGTGAGAAGTGTTGCCATTAGTCATGTAGTTTTGACATCTATGTTGACAATTTCTTGAATGTTGTACAAACCAGTGTAGATCAGTACATATGAATGTAAACCTGTATTATGTTTAAAGATCTCTGCTCATTGTTTATGATGAGTGAAAGCCTTTTGATGAACTTACTTCCTTTCAGTTCTATTCACTCTATTCACTCTGCCTATAAATAAGGCCCAAGCAGCATGAGGCCTTGTTAGGCTTAATGGGCAAAAACTGCAGAAGGGCTCATAATGCTGTTGCATGCTTGAACCCGCTCATTGCAGCTTGAGGCTGTATTTTCTTATTATTATTCTTTTTCTCAGTTAAAACGAAATGTGGGGCAAAGACTGTAAGGCCCTTGACTGACATCAAGGTACAGCAGATGTGAGATGACTCAGCTAAGAAAAATGACACTCATTGGTCTGTTGGTTACACTATAGCGTTTTGCCCTATAATACCTATACAGTTTTTTTCCTGATTCCTTGGGTCAAAACAAACAAATATGCATAACTTGCACAACCTACTTTTCTGAAATAGTCCTGTAGTTTTCACACAATTCTCATGCAACTGGTGTCAAAAATTCAAAAGAGCCTAACCCCAATAATTATCAAAAAAATTGACTTTTGTAAACAATATGGCTGCCATATGCTAATTAACCCTTCTGAAATAATTTCAAAATAATTCATAATTAATTAACAATTCTATAACTTTTTGCTTATTCAGTTGGAGATTCTAATGTAGCCTATGAATGTTTGTGCGCATAGGCCATCAGGGGCACTGTAAATGCTAAATAACTTTTTTTCAGCATCCGTACATCCGATCAAGCTGATATTTTTCATGTAGCATCTATTAGACAGACTATACGTGAATTTATAAGGACAATATAATACATTGGCTGATGGCGACCTTAAATTTTGGTCAGCATTCAGCAGGCTTTTGGCAGACTTCATGTTGACCAATCATCATGAACCTTGAATGGTGTCTCTATGTAGCCACTTTCTAACAATCAGTGGAGTTTCAAAAGATTTGGCCACAGAGGGGCTATTCATGAAAATCAATGATTTATTATGTGCTACATGTACACAATAGTATTTTTGTGTCATATTACTGTTAGTCTAATGTAGTACAGTGTGCCAGGCATATTTCCAATTATAAGTTTATTTTTAAAATGCATAAATTTTTTGTAATCATTAACTGTTTGAAAACCATAATTTTCAAATTTATCTCTGGATGTTGAAATTGGTCTAGAAGTACTCTGTGGCCTCTCTAGGTAAATAATTACTCAACGTGGTGTTGCTCTATCAATTCATCACTACAGCCATGGCATTTCTAGCTATAAATGCTATAACTCTTCAGTCGTTGTTCCAATCTTCTCCAAACTGTAGGGAATTGTATATATTGAGACTCTGATGGGGTTGGCAAAATTTCGTCTAGATCGGCCTTTGGGGGTGCTTTAGCACTCTACAACACTGAAAATCATTAAAAATACTAATACAATGTTAATACAAAGTCTACAGATAAAACATTAGTACCATTTGATTCAGATCAATGAACTGAATAATTTCGTAATTGCATGTTATGTCAGAAACTGGACTCTTTGGTATTTTGGCTTATTCATTCAAAGACTACAGCTTATCATACAAAGGTCAAAAGGTCTCTCTGAACAAAACTCGGCCGTCTTTGTTGAAGGTCCCTGATGAATAATTATATATTGAGACCTTTTGATAAATTTTGACCCACTTTCACTCAGCTCCTCTATGCCAAAAGGGCCCTTTATGAGTGCATTGGGCTTCATTATAGCATACATATCAAAGAGTTAAATATGTAGAACCAAACCACTGTGCAAACACATCTTTGTAAGACATTTTGCCATTAGTCATGTAGTTTTGACATCTGACAATCACTTCTACAAAGCTTTGTAGATTAGTACATATGAATGTAAACATACATTATGTTTAAAGACCACTGCTTATTGTTTATGACAACTGAAGGCCTTTTAATAAACTGTCTTCCTTTTAGTTCTTTTCTCTCTGCATCTAAATAAGGCCCAAACAGCATTAGGCCCTGTTAGGCCTAATTGCCTCAAAATGCAGACAGGCTCATACTGCTGACATGCATGCTCGGACCCGCTTATTGGTCGCTGATTTGGAATTGGGTTTGTAATTAAAATAGTTTATTAGGGGTCAAAACACCGCAGGTGCCGAAACCCTGTTGTTTTTGCTCATATTTTTCTTATTATTATTAGGGTCCAAGCACACAGTGCATAGGACTGTGTTTTAATGGTTAGTTTTTCTTCTTATTCTATCTTTTTCTCTGCTAAAGCGAACTGCCCAGACCAAACCCTAGAGACATGAAATTTACTCAATGAATAATTGCTCCTTCAACTACTCAGGCACCCAGTATGATCCCTAATGGCCTCAAGGGGGCACTAGACTGTTGCCTAATGTGTTTGGCCTTGTCTTCATAAACCTGAATTTTTAGAGACAAAATCTTTTTTTGTGGTAATTCCTTGGCTCGAGACAAACCAATTTGCCATTTGGACCATTTAGCTCTGTGTACTTAAATTTTTTGCTAATTTGCGTAATGTGCAAAACCTACATTCTCAAACTAGTCCTAGGGTTTTTGCTCACTCCTCATGTAACTGGTATCAAAAAATGAGCAAAACTCTCACCTTTAGTAGTTATTGAAAACATTTTGACTTTTTTAAGCAATATGGCTGCCTTATGTTAATTAACCCTTCTGGAATAATTCATAGTTATCTAAAAACTCTATACCTCAAGAATGCTCTATCCAGAAAATGTTAAACTTCATAGCCATCAACTACACAGGATTCTGGGATAATCTTTTAATTTTGGTGTGTGTATATCATTAGGGGGTGCTGTACCTGGTAAACAACTGTTCCTTAACATCCATATATCCGATAATGCTAAAATTTTATGTTGCACCTTTGAGACAGATTATAAGTGAGTTTCTAAGGATGACTTGATAAATCGAACTTAATGGCTTTCAGCAAGCATTTCGAAGGCTTTTTCATTAAACAATCATCAGGAAACTTGCATGTCTATGCAGTTATTTTCTAATAATCAGCAAAGTTTTAAGAGATTTGACCACTAGGGAGATGCTATTCACAAAAATCAAGTATGTCTTCTACATACACAGATCAGGCATAACATTATGACCACATCCTTGTTTCTACGCTCATTGTCCATTTTATCAGCTCCACTTAATATATAGGTGCACTTTGTAGTCCTACAATTACAGACTGTAGTCCATCTGTTTCTCTGCATACTTTGTTAGCCCCCTTTTACCCTGTTGTTCAGTGGTCAGGACCCCATGGACCCTCACAGAGCAGGTATTATTTGGGTGGTGGATCATTCTCAGCACTGCAGTAACACTGACGTGGTGGTGGTGGTGGTGGTGTTAGTGTGTGTGTTGTGTTGGTACGAGTGGATCACACACAGCAGTGCTGCTGGAGTTTTTAAACACTGTGTCCACTCACTGTCCACTCTATTAGACACTCCTACCTTGTCAGTCCACCTTGTAGATGTAAAGTCAGAGACGATAGCTCATCTGCTGCTGCACAGTTTGTGTTGGTGGACTATTCTCAGTCCTGCAGTGACACTGAGGTGTTTAAAACTCCAGCAGCACTGCTGTGTCTGATCCACTCAGACCAGCGCAACACACACTAACACACCACCACCACGTCTGTGTTACTGCAGTGCTGAGAATGATCTACCACCCAAATAATACCTGCTCTGTGAGGGTCCATGGGGTCCTGATCACTGAACAACAGGGTAAAAGGGGTCTAACAAAGTATGCAGAGAAACAGATGGACTACAGTCTGTAATTGTAGAACTACATCTGTATAGTAAGTGGAGCTGATAAAATGGACAATGAGTGTAGAAATAAGGAGGTGGTTATAATGTTATGCCTGATCAGTGTATGTTTACTTACAGACAACTGGTGTCAATTAATGCAGTGCAGTGTTCCAAACAACTTTGCAATTACAATTGTATTAAAAATGCATAGCTGTTTGATAACTACACTTTTGTCACTTTTAAGTCCCTGAGTATTGTTCCTATCCTTCAAAATTCATTCAAATTTCAAATACATTTTTATTCAATATGGTCTCCATCCGTTAATTAATCTTTGTGGATTTGGCATTTATAACATAAATTGCTTTAATTCAAAAGAACTTGGTCAAAATTTTAAAGACTTAGTATATGTTGAGAATCTGATGAAGTCTGCAAAAAATTTGGTCCTGATTGGTCTTTAGGGGGGCTTTAGCACTCAAAAATATTTAATCTTTAAAATCCCTTTACAGTTAAATTATGAAGTACACCAACAAATATTTTGTGTCATGTGGTTCAGTTCTCTTTCCTGAATATCTTTGCATTCACATGTTATGTCAGAAATTGTACTTGTCTTGTATTTTAACTTCTTCATTTAAACAATACTGCATATAATACCAAGGTCAAAAAACTTGTTAAAAGAATTTGGAAAAAAAAACTTGAACATCTTTGTTAAAGGCCTGTGATTAATAATAACAGCATATCGAGACATTTTGATGAATTCTGACTCCCTTTTTCCTATCTCCTTTATGCCAAGAAGGCCACTTCTGGGTGAATTGGTCCTCAACAAGATATGCATATCAAAGGATTCAACTTTGAGATCCAAACAACTTTGCACATACAGCTACGTCAGAAATTAAAAACTTAGTAATGTGTTTTTGACTTCTTCTTCAAATATTTTACTTGCAATACAGTAGGGCTGGGCGATAAAACGATAACGATAAGTATCGCGATATAACTTTTCCTCGATAGAGCGATAAGACAGGTTCAATAAATGTTCGATATAATACACCATTCTCACACTTCCATGTTTTAGCGAAAGCCCTGGTGGCGTTTTCTACTGCAAGGAAAGCGACACTACTCTGCTGTCGCCAGGAGAGGGCGCACTTCCGAATTTTCGACTTGATTAGAGAGGGAGGGGGCCACGAGTAAAAAAAGGCTCGCCAAATATACTTTAGCAACGGCTGAAACGCGAGTTATACATTCCCTGTCTGAGTGGATGTTATCGGCGATCTGTTCTCCTGTGACCGAGTGTGAGTGACAAGGTCAGTGGTGTAACTGTACTGTCCTTTGGTGAACTCACCTCTTTCCATGCATCCTAACAACTTTAGCGGTGTTAAATCACGTCTGCAGCGCCGTGTTACAGCGCCAAACCGTCATATTTTAGTATTAGTGCATTCTCGAGCAACGAAAGTGAAAGAAAGAAGTGGATTCATGTTCGAAAGTAAACTGAGGAAGCTGTGAGGCATTGGAGAGCGGGAGAGCGCTATCTTTCCAGGCTAGCTGTTTTTAGCTGCTGGCTAACTTGAAGCAGCGCTCCGGCAAAACACGGTGAATTGATGATACGTAGATCAAACACGACACAAAAGCACCGCTTTCAGTTTAAACATACCTAAAAGGAGGACTCTGTTTGTCTGGTGCGAGAGATTCACACTGCAGATAATGCTTTTACACAGCGAACGTCAGATATACTGCGGTTCACCCCTTAAACTACTACGGTAGCATAGAGAAATCCAGTCGTCACTAGCTGGTGTCTGAATACTGTGATATGCTCTGACATGGATGTGGTAGGAGTGACAGCAGTGACCTACCGAACCGAGTTGACGTTGTTGAGAAACTAGAGTTTAGCACTGTTGTTGGCCACTTGTTTAGCATTTGTAACGGGGTAGCCAAGTGCTCGTCACCAGACAGCTAAAAATAATTTTATAAGTTTTCTTTCTTAAATCATGGCTATTACAAAAATTGCAGCTGTGCATTTCAAGCTGATAAAAACAGCTCAAAAACTTTCTCCCACTGTCCCAAGACAGATGTGTGAAATGTTCCACTGTTTGCCGAGTGTTTGTCATGATCGGACCATAAGTGAAAACCACAGTTAACCACCCAGGAGCAAAATCAGCCTTCAAACGTGAAAGAAATCATGATTTGACATTTATCGTGATATGTATCGATATTGAGCGATATGAATTTTGTTTATCGTGATAACGTTTTTGGCCATATCGCCCAGCTCTACAATACAGCTAATTTGAATTTCATGTTTAAAGGGCACTGCCCATGACTTATGGCATGTGAAGGCCTTTTGATAAACTCTGAATTTCTTTCACTTCTTATCCTCTCTCTGTAACCAAAGCCCAAACTGCATTAGACCTTGTTAGACTTTATTGGCCCGAACTGCCCAAGGCCTTACTAAGCTGTTTGTGCTTGGACTCGCCCATTGCCACTTGCAGCTATATTTAGGGGTTCAACCACTGTGTGCATGGAACCCTAACGCTTTTGCTAGGATTTATCTTCTTCTTTTTATTCTTTTTCTTCCCAAAAACTGATTGGGGCGAAGACACTGTAAGTGATGCTTAAGTCTACATTATCCCTGGTTTATTCTACAAAAAAAACCTCACTGGGTCTCTAGAGCACCTCCCCCATGTTTCCCATCATAATTGGCAAAAAATGTGACATCTCCATTTCTGTATCAGTCTGAGTTCCTCAAAATATTGGTCTCAAAATGTCCAGGGGAGACTGAAGGTCAAGAATTATTTTTAAAAAAGGATATTTGTAAACAGTATTACCACCATGTCACAGTTAAGGCTAGTTCTCATTAAACTTTTCTTTTTTGATTTTGTGGAAGCCCACCACGTTTGATAACGATTGTTTAATAAGGGGTGTTTAACCAATTTTTTTTAACTAGTCTGATATTTTCAATGGTACCCCCACAATGTAGGTGTCAAATTCTTCACGAGAGCCTGTAGGTAAAGGATTATCAAAAAAGATTAAGATTTGTAAACAATATGGCCACCAATTAAGCCCTTATGAATGGAGCTTAACTCAAAATCTTGGCTACAAATCAAAATTGCTTTCACCAATTCTCATGAAACTTGAAAAGCTTATAGCCCACCTGATTTTGAGGATGCCCACAAAGTTTAACACTAGTTCTTCAATAGGGGGCACTAAAATATGAAAAAAAACTGTCTCTCAGCTCCCGCTTGTCTGATAGAGTTCAATTTTTGCAACTCATTTAAAGGAAGAAAATGTTTGCTATCAGCCAATTGGCTTTTGGCAGTCATTTGGCAGACATAAAATTGGCTAATCATGAAACTTGAATAGCGTGTACATACAGGCATTCTCTAACAACCTATAAAAATGACATTAATTGGCCATTAGGTGGTGCTGTTCAGAAACCAAGCATATATTTTATTGAGTTTATCTTGCGGCAAAGAAATTTGTGTCATTTCTTGCAGTGCACTAAGGCTGACATTTTTTTTTTAAATGCAAGTCTTTCAGAAAACTTTTTTTTTTCATGCCAATGTACAAAGTTTGAAAATTCCAATTAACAAAGCTGTTTTCAGCACATTGTCTCAAAATTGATATAGAATCAAATAATTATCCAAGGAATGTTGACTCATTAAGTGCACATTGGGTTATTGTAACAGAAGGTGTGATAAGTCCTTCTGTGAGCAAAATGGGACCATATATACAGATTGATCAACTGAGTGTGCATACAAATGTTGGTTTAAAGTGGTTTTAGTATGGACCTATAGTGCCCATGTTTCATTTTTCTGAAACTTTATTATCTCTTCTTAAGATTAAAATAAACAAAAGTAATTTCAAATGACACTTTGTTAGGACTCAAAACTTTGTAAATGTATTTGTTTCTATAAATTGCACTTATAATTAGACAGTTTGATTTAAACTTGTGGACACCACTTTGTCTTGAAAACTGGAGACTTTTAAAAACAGAAGTCCTGCTGAATTTATCTTGTGGAAAAAAATTTTTCCAAATACAAGTCTTTTACAAACATTTTTGTTTTTCTGCACTTAAGAGTCTGGAAAATTCCATTTTTGAACTAGTCTCTCCATTTTCAATATGTTATCTCAAAATTGCTCTAGAAACAATCTGGTAAATGATCAAAAAAATTAACAATGACCTTTTTTCACATTATGACTGCGGCACATGAATTGGTGAGTACAAGCTGGGTTAATCTAACTCAGGGACCTATAAATGTCACAGTAAGATTGTGACCAAATTTAGATTGTTTGTACAGGCTGATAAACCACTAAAGCATGCAGAATTTGTTTTGACTGGGCCTCTACAGGAATGATCAGTCTTTTGGCAATTTTGTGTAATTTCATTATGTTTTCGAAATATTAAAAATATATTTTTCAAAAGAAACAATAATGGCAAAAAGCAAATTTCCCTTTCAGTCAAAACTTCTCAAATAAATGTTTATAAATCACAGTGGTAATTAGGCAGTTTAAACATCTTTTCACCACATTACTATCCCATGGCATGACCATATATTTTGACCACAAGATAGGGTTTAAGCAGTCATTTCAAAGTTAAAATTTTTGCAAACAAAACTATGCTGGATTTATCTTGTGGAAAATTTATCTTGTTTTTTTTTACTGTCATGCAGTACTATAAGAGTGACAATTTTGCAAGAACATATTTTTAAAGAAACCTTCTTTGTTTCGTTACAATTATACAGAGTTTAAAAAATACCATATTTGAACTAGTCCCTCAGTTTTTAGAACATAAAATTGCCCTGTGGAGTCTGAAGTAAATAAATTGTCAAAAAACTTTGACTTCTTTGCACATTATGGTGGCAGTACATAAAACAATAAGCGCAGAACAAGTTATAAACCATGTGTTTATAAGAGATTATCAAATTGTGATGAAATTTCAAACATGTTTGCAGAATACCAAACTGATAAGGTATGCTTATTTAATTTCCAATAACAGTTCTCAATGATAATAATAATTATTCAAATTTGAGAAGTAGTTACAAAAATGGTGCTTGGTTCCTTGTTGCTCCTACATTCAAATAATCTTAAGAAGTGCAGTGGATGGCTTCAAGCCCTGGCTGAGATACCATGACCAAAGTAGTGTGGAAGGTTGTTAAGCAAACCAGATCGTACATATTCAGTGTAATTTAACTATGTTGCGTACATTTCCTGCCTTTATCATGAAATTTAATGTTTTTCATCTTTTCAGCTCATCTTGCTTGGGCCTCGGCATCCACTAAATTATTCATTATCTCTTAAAGTAGCGGGTACAGGAAAGTCATGATGTGGCTTATTGGTAGAATGCCTGGATGCAGTTCCAGAGATCATGGGTTCAAATCCCAGGTTGGCAGATGAGAAGTTTGTGAGTGCAAGGCCAAGCATGTTTATTGTTCAGGTGATTTAAATCAACTGCCTTTATTATTTCACTGCATTATCAGGAACTATAACGTTTTATCTGATCACTAGATGGGCCTCCTTAATGCTTGGACCCCAAAGATTGCCGCTTGCCGCTATATTTTGTTAATTTTTGTGCTTTTGTAGTATTTAATTTTTTCCAAATGCGTTGCTTTTATTTGAATGAATCTTGTTGTGTTAAAACTGTTACATGTTTACAACATATTTTTTAAAATATTAAAAATGCTTTAGAAAAAAAATTCAATTATTAAATAGCTGTCATTATCTGAGTATTTTTTATAATTTGCATTTGGAGTGTTCAGAGCTACAGAAAGCACAGTCTGCATTTTATTTTATGTATTTTTTTGCTTTGAGGAGCTGAGTCAACGTTGTGATGGTTGGTTTCACCTCATCTGTATTTCAACAGTGAACAGGTTTGCGTTATAGTTGAAAGAAAACTGTGTGTATGCCTAAGTCTAGTTATCAGTGTTGGAGAGTGTGCCCTGCCTGATGTCTAGACTTGTGCCTTATTAAGTTAGTGGGGTGATAAAAATGTTGAATATATCTGAGTGTTTTCTTCTTTATCTATACATGTTCCCATAGTAATGCCTCTATAAATCTACTCTAAAACTAGCCTAACCCCCCACTGACTGAAATATGTGAACAGTGAGATAACTGTGTGCTTGGCCTCGATCTGAGTTGTGAAAACTAGAAGGGTGTTAACAAAAAAAGAGGTTTGCATACATGACCAGTTAATGAATACGAATTACTAGCTGTAAGCTGATACTGTATTTCAAAATATTTATTAGGGCTAATATATTTTTTCTACTTTCAATTTGCTCTTTTATACTTTGTTCAATTTATACTTCTAGCTGTTTGTATTTTGTCTCAAAGATAGCTGAGGTTGAAATGTACTATAAAACACTACCTATGTGGTCTGTCAGAAGAGCAGTATCAGCTTTGCATTTGAAATTTGAATTGGGCTAATAATTCTAAAAAGCCTAAAAATCAGAGGATGGATGATAGCCAGGACCTCATGTTGGACATTTTAGTTACCAGTTTAGTCCTGCAGCCATTGGCAGGCACAGTGTCTGTTGTGTTGTGTTTTCGTTTATGTCCAGATTGGTAGTGTCAGTGAATAGTCAGTTGTTTTGTGTGTTTGAAGTGAGGTAAGGGGTCACTGTTATGGCACCTTCTTCAGGGGCTCCAAAATTTTCTGTTCTATAAACAAACTGGTTTCACATGGGTGAGGTGCATGTTGCCTGCTGCTCACATACTGTTTACACCACTTTACCACTTCCTATGGAATAATAGACCACAGAGATCTGGAGAATTATGTCATTTCCAGTTTCTTGCTCTCTAGAGGAGGATGATCTCTCTGTATTGAATTCAGCCTTGCATTGGCAATGTTATTGAAATGGAATCTGTCTTCAAACAGTGAGAGACCAAGAGTGGCTCAGGCTGGCTCCCAACCCTGTGCCAGATCACCTCCCACTTTGACCCTTGCATTAATTTGTTTTGCTTTACAGTTCAGAGCATTTAAGTAGAACCCAAGCGTAAACGTGCAATCTGCATTTCAGTTTCCTCCGTTCCTTTCTCTTTCCTCCTCTTCCTCTCCCTTTTTCTGAAGTCTGTCATTAGTTTGTTTGCATTTGTGTCAGAAGTGGCCTTTGGGCTGTGGTCAAGCAATGCCTTGGTGTAGATGATATGTTCATATGATGAATGTGATTGATGGTGTTTATGAAACTATGAGAGCATTATTCTGCTGTGCAGACTGCAAAACCTGCCAGATGTGTCTGTACAGCTGCTATCTATTAACACTATTATGAGCTGTTTTTTTGAGCCGAGAGGGTCTTAAACACACACTAGTAAACTAGAACACTCCTCTGAACTTCCTTAGTTTACTCTTGTCTTCACTTTTATTCTAATCTCAACCGTTAACTTATACCTAACAAAAAATTAAGCATGGGTGTAAAATTCTAATTCCAGATTGTGTGTATGTGTGTGCGTGTGCATGCTTCACAGCTGCTGCACATCTGTATTGAGGGTTGGGGTAACTGGCGCTGGTCAGAACCCTTCAGTATTGACAATGTGGGGACACTGCTCAGAAGCATCCAGAGGAAAGGGCAGACTGCCTCGCTCATCATTAAAGTCCTGCCGCTCAGCGGAGTGCAGAAACAGGTAGAACATACATACACTCATACCCACAAACACACACATAGCTTTACAATACTATATTTTTGAAAAGTGTGCATAACTGTTTTACTGTAGCTTATATTTTGTATTCCTATATCTAATTCTAAGCCCCAGTAAACAAAAGGAAACATTTTTGCTCTTAGTTTTGTTCTACAAGAAAAAGAACAACAAGAAGAAAAACTTTTTTCTCTCTTTCTCTCAGCTGCACTCTGACACTTTGTATGGGCATGTCTTTGTTCTAACTTTATTAAAAATAAATAAATGAAACGTTTGAGGGGCAGTTAAAATATATTGTAATCTGCCAGAGCTGATTGTGTGTGTGTGTAACCTGTTTTGGGGGAAGTAGAGAGGAGCAAGAACACATTATGTAAGCACTGTCAAGTGTCACTTCCTTCTCCCAGACACAACAAGCCATGCCACGTTCTTCTCTGGGTAGCATGCTGTTGTGGTTGGTGTAATAATAGGGTTGAATGTCCGTTGTGTGAGTGTCCTGTCAGTGTGGTGTCCAGCTTTCAGATTTACACAAACACTCTACTAAGAGTTATTATGTTCACATTCATGTTATGCTGTGGAGCAGTGTTCACAGCACACTGCTGGCAACCTGCAACAGAAGATATTTTCAAGGGTGTCCATGTAGAACTCTGAGAAAGTTATTCGGATGTGTTAGTGGTTTGTATCAGTAGGTTCTGAGCTGACTTTGCTGCAGAGCATGTTAAAGCACTGATGGGAGCTGGTGTTTGTAGCTAATGTGTATGTTGACCTGTTCAGTCCATTACCAAGTGATTGAGGAAATGTTGAATTTTAATAACTAAGAGAATACTGACACTCCTACACAGCACAAACAAATGCAAACATACATTTGCATTCTTTTTCTTACATATACATGTAATCCCACTGGTAGAATTCCATACCAACTTCAGCACAGAAGGGAAATGAATGGTAATATCTGTTGGTTCCAGTTAAAACCACCAGCTCAATATGAGGTATGCGTTCCGTCTTTAAGTATGTGCGCCAAACTCCAGCTTCAGCACAGAACAGAAATGAATAGTAATATCTGTTGGTTGCAATTAAAACCACCAGCTCTTTATGTATGCATGTCAAACTTACACAGCAGTTATTGCCTTTATGTAAATGACAGTGATCCTGTAGCACCACCAGTACACCAAGGCAGTTTTACACAGACCTTCATTGATTGTACTTACCATTACACTCTATTTGTGCCTCATGCTCTGTCTTTCTGTCTCTTTCTCAGATCATTATCTGTGGAAGGCAAGTGGTATGTAGTTATTTGAGTGATGCACTCGAGATGCGTTTGGTGCAGCACAGTGTTGGTTTGGAAGGCCAGATGGAGGTGCGCAAGTTGCAGGCCTGCGTGGAGCCAGAGAGCACACTGCCTTCGTATGTGCTGGATGATTCAGAAGTGACTGAGCTGTCTGTACGTGTACATGGACATGAGGAATGGTCTCAAGATTTATGTCTCAAAGGCATTGACAAAAACAACAGCCATGTATTACAGGTGGGTAAATTTTCGTCTGAAGCATGGGTTCATCTCCCTAACACAGGAGGAATCTCCGTTTAAAGGGGAACTCTAACTCTCAGAATTGTTCTGGGAATTTTGTACCAGCAACCCCTGAAACCATCAATTTGAAATTTGAGAGAGGGAGTCGACAAAACTGCATACTTGAGCCAGTGCCAAATATTGACTTGCTTGTCCGTTTTTTGTCATAACTTTACGGCAAGATTCTATGCCATAAACCACAGAAGATATATAGTTTCAGCTAAAATTAGATGTGTAAACATTTTATATTGTCTCTGCATATCAAGTGCCAATTATTTTAGTAAACCACAATCTCTTGGAAGTAAATGCTAAATAACGTTGAGTTACCTTACCCTTATAGCAGAGCACTTTAGTAGTTAAATAAATTTAGTTTGGCTACCTAGCACATACACAGTGCAACTGACAAGCAAACTGTCAACTACATATAAATAATATAAAATATAATCGTATAAATGTATACAAACATTTGTCTGAACAAACAAATAAATTGAATAAGTTTAAGAAAAAGTCTGAAGTTTATATAAATCAATATTAATGAAAACCCAAATCATTATTATAAAATGTCATTATTATCATCCACATAGTAACTTTTGTTAATTCTCTTTCATGAAAGAGTAATACATACAGGAAAAATCAAAAGAAATGTAGTTGCCATAGAACTACTGATGCTGTTATTTGTACATTATTGCTAAGATCACAGCAGTACTACAGGTTCACAGTTTGGTCATTTCACGGCAGTTGCCTACGGGCTAACAGGTCACTTCATGGATTTCAGAAAACTTCATTGATTTCAAAAATCAAGCAAAAATTCAAAGTTGTGCTCCAAGTACTTTTTTTACTTCAGTAAGTTGGGTTCTAAATCATCCTAAATGTTGGAGTTGAAATGCTTACAGAATGAATTAACTGAGCTAAACTATTAACTAGGTTCACTGCTAAAAGTAAAACAGGACACAAATTGATTGTTTTTGAGGTTGAACTGTTTTTACAGTGTACATACAACACTGAGAAGATTATTTCACTTTAAATGAACTTGTTTCAGTTTAATCATTTGTGACAACAGATTAATATTTTGTCACAGCACATAAACTTAGGCCCAATCCCATTTGACCCCTTGCCCCATCACTCAGCCCTACCCCTCTGTTTTGCGTGTTCACCTCTAGGGGTAGGATGTCCCGATTGTTGTTGAGGTAGAGGGCTAGGGCAAAGTGTAAAAAAATGGAGTGTTATGAGAAAAAAAAAACGGCTAGAGTGTTATGAGAAAAAAAAAAACGGCTAGATGGCTGCGCAAACGACCAAAGAAACCCACAAATATAAGTATTTTCTCTGTTAAAAATTACGATAACCATTGTATTATCTTAGTTTAATGTTGTTTCAAAGTATTATGGTCCTTTATTTCATAACAAGCATAAAAATCGCTAGTAGTATACTCATGTCTCGGTAGCTAGCTAGCTGAATTCCCTGTTCCACCATTTAGGGCGGAATGAGAAAATTTGAACAAGCTGGCGAATAGTTGACTTCAGCTTCGAATTATTGAAGATTTAAGGGTGGGAGATAATAAAATATTGCCCCCCCCCCTCGTTTGACGGCAAATGATGCCCTAAATGCAACTAAAGCCCAGCAGTGACGTTGCTGAAATTTCACCTCCTCTGTTATCACTGCAGACTGGCAGGGCCACCTACAGAGCACCACTAGTAGCCTATTAATGAAGTAATGTTCTTTTTTATTTGAGGGTTGTCCCATTTCGTAGGGAAGATTTCAACCATTATGCCTTAAAACTCACTTCTAAGGGGCAAGGTGACACTTGAAAACAAGGGGTAGGGGTAAAAATAAGAAATGGAATCGGGCCTTCATGTTTCAAAAGTTAAGTCAAGGTTTATTTATAAAGCGCTTTTTACAACAGATGTTGTCACAAAGCAGCTTTACAGAAAAATCCAGGTCCAGGCCCCATGAGTAAGCCAGTGGCAAGAGAAAAAGGAAGAAACCTTGAGAGGAATCAAGACTCAAAAGGGGAATCCATCCTTCTGTAGAAGACACTGGATAGTGAAACAATAACATAAGAGCAATATGAACAGAGAATAAGGTTTTACCATTAATTATTAATTAAAATAGCAGAAATTGCCATTACTGCCAGTTTAAGAGTTTTTGGTATATAGCCAAGGCTAAGAGAGGAGTTTATTATTGAAAGAAGAGACGTCATCATTCTGGCAAAGTTTCTTTGAGTGAACTTTTACGAATTGGATCTAATAAGTAGAAGATTTTTAGGAGGAAATACTTTTAACTAGTTCTGTTTATAAGGTAAACAATTCTAACCTCTTTGCAGTAGTTACACTGTACTCAATATCTGGATTACTTTGTAGGGTAGCAGGTTTGTAGTGGTTAATGTGTTTTGAATTTTTTGACTAATCATTTCAATTTTATTATTGAAGAAATTCATAAAATCATCGCTGCTGTAGGCTGATGGTATCTGTAATTCAGTAGCTGTTTGATTCTTAGTCAATTTAGTAATTGTGCTTAATAATCTAGGATTATTCTTATTCAATCAGAGAGGAGTGATAGTTGAGGGCGCTGTAGTGAGTGCCTTTCTGTAGTCTGTAAGGCTCTCCTTCCAGGCAGACTGGAATGCTTCTAATTTAGTCAGGTGCCATTTACACTCTAGTTGTCTGACAGTCTCTTTTAAAGCTTGAGTATGATCATTGTACCATAGTGTGTGGGGCAAGCTTTTTTTCTTTGATATTCTTTTACTTTTTAATGGAGCCACAACATCTAAAGTAGAACAAAAAGCACTCTGTCATGATATTTAATCTGGTAGTTTCAGATGAACAGCTGATAGAAGCTAATAGATTTGGGAGATCCAAAGCTACTAGCTGTGGAGGATGTTGTAGTACACTTAACACAATAGCATGGGGTTGAAGATATATTACGACTAAAGTGAATTTCATAGAAAATTAGGTAACGATCTGTGCTCTGTGAGAGAATGGCTAAATGATATATGTTTATACCAAAGGTGAAAATTAAGTGAAGAGTGTGTTTGCAAAAATGAGTAGGCACCATTATATTTTGAGTCCAAGATAGATATAAAATACTTAGTGGATCCTGTGGTTTGTCAAAGTGGATATTAAAATCTCCAACAATTATTACTTTATATGAGAGTGTTATTAAACTTGATAGAAAGTCAGCAAATTCCTGTAAGAACTCAGAATAGGGCCCTTGTTACTCAGTATGGTTTTGGACTCTGCATTCCTGATAAAAACTTATGTTCAGCATATTGCAGAATAATGTAAACATTTGTTAAAAAAAGTAACATCTGTATAGTTGTGCAAATAAGCATTATGTTACAAGAATAAGTCTGAAGATTGTCCTTTGTGTGTTAAAATCTGCAATAGAACTCGTGAGGTTGTTGGTGAATTAGTGGTCAGGAAGAACGGGAGTCTTTTTCACCTTGTAGCTGGTGATCTCTTCATGGCCTTCCCAGACTGATGTTGGGTCTTTAACAGTAATGTGGCTCTTCAGCTTTTCTGATTATTTTTTCTTTGCTGCTTTAATCCCTTTGTCCAGCTTGTGTATGGCCTCTTAATGGCGAATTCTGTCCCCACTCCTGAATGCTGAATGCTGCCTCTTTTTCCCTCCAAAGATGTCTGAGTTCAGCTGAAAACCACAGTTTGTTGTTTTGCATTTCACCCGTGCTGTAGGTGAAATGCAGCTGTCCTCAAAGAAACTGATGTATGACATCATGGTGTTTGTGTATTTGTCTGGACTCTTTGTTGCCTCTTCAAAAGCAGCCCAGTTTGTGGATTCAAAGCAACCCTGTAGCTTTTCAGTGTTTCCACTGGTCCACCTCTTCACTGTTTTGATGACAGGCTTGTTGGTTTTGAGTTTCTGTCTGTATTTTGGGAAGAAGTGAACAATATTGTGGTCAGAATTTCGAAGAGCTCTGTGTGTGATGGCGCTGTAGGCATTTTTAACAGTGATGTAGCAGTGATCCAAAATGTTGCCTTCTCTTGTGGCACAAGTGACATGCTATCTGTTTCTTTCATTAGGTTTGCACTGTTAAAGTAGCCTAGAATTATGAGCTCTGAAACCAGATTCCCTCTTTCTATTTTTTTTTTTCACTTATTTTTTTTTTCTAAAAAAAGATTTTTTTTTCGTCTGGTGGAATGTAAACAGTGACCAAAATGAAAGAAGAAAACTCTCTGGGAGAGCACAACAGTTTGCAGAAAAGTCAGTCTAGATGCGGAGTGCATTTTAACATGACGTCTTCACACTGTAACGTAATGATCTGTAATGTTGTCCTTGGTGAGCACTATTTACCTCACGTATCCATGCGCCCTGCGCATTACTACGGGAAATAGCCCGACTGAACGAGAGATCTCTCTGCAAGGTGGCTGCTATTATGGAGCTTGAGCCACCATCAGATGTTCATGGTCTGCATCGAATTTTAGGAATGATCCACTACCTAGGGCGCTACCTCCCAAACTTATCACAGGTAACAAAGCCACTTAATGACCTCCTCAAGAATTACACTGTATGGATGTGGAGTGCAGCACAAGCTTGCTACATGAGGCAGAATAATCCTCAGCAGCTATGGAGGTGACCGGCAGTCTACCTGGAAAATCCTCAAGTTAGGATCTTGCTGTGGAAAAAAAAAAAAGAAAATATATATATTGTTATGCATGTTCATATGTTATGCAAAGTTTAGTATGTGTTGTGGAATCTACAGCAATCCTCACCTGAATTCATGACTTATATATGTATTTGGTATTGAATGCATGTAAATCTCAAAAGAGAGGGGGGTGTAACGTAATGATCTATAATGTTGTCCTTGGTGAGCACTATTTACCTTACGTATCCATGCGCCCTGCACATTACTACGGGAAATAGCCCGACTGAACGAGAGATCTCTCTGCAAGACATAACCTGGGAAAAGAGAACAATAGCTCTGTTATCTAACGCTGTTCATAAAGCGAATAAAGTTCATGTTACTTACCTCGACCTGTGTCCTCCTGCATAAGAAGAACCATCTTACACACACCGGCATTTGCTGTGATAGAAGCAGATTCCTCCTTCCTTGGTCTTGCCACTGAGCTTTGCGCCTCTGTACGCTCTGTGCAGCTAGAAGTCAGATAGGTGCAGTTTTCTGTCAGGGGTCGGCTCAGAAAGCCAGGTGTCTATGAAGGAGAGGGGAAGTGCGGTTAAAAAGTCCTTGTTGGTTTGGTTAAGCAGAATAGTTCTTCCATTTTGTTATGTAGAGATTGCTGATTGGTGAGAAACAAAGATGGTAAGGGCTATTAAACCCACACCGTCTCTAATGAGCACTTCAGCTCTTCTGCTTCTTCTTCTTCTAGCCAGGTTGAGCAGAGCCAGTGCACCCATTGTAAGGATTTCCAAAAGCTCTGAAGGTTTTTGAATAAACTCAAAAATTATCAAGTGAAATGTTGTGCCTGAAAAGATAGATAGATAATTTACTTCATATACAGTGCGGTTTGTGACTGCAAGCATCTGTGCATTCTCTGCTTTTCTACGCTGTACACAAAAACTGGCCTCATCTGAAAGGTGCTAGGATTCTTATTTGTAAATGTTGTTAGAACCATGTTACTACTGCATCTTATCTATGAAAACGTATGCTCCTCTTTAATGCTTTGACTGAAATGCATGCACTGTCCATACATCTGTTATAACAGTGTTTTATCGCAGTTTGTTCATTTATCCAGTAAAGTATGAGCTTGTGGTGAAAAAGTAAATTAATTATGTTATTTGTCACCTGTTACAAAAATTGGCCATTACAAAAATTGTCGGCCATTCTGGCTGCAAAGAAATTAGAAAAATAAAAAATTCATAATCAGTGAATCCATAGACAAGACCTTTCCTGTTCTGACCTCTTGCAATCTGTTGCTGAGAAAGGCTGTATACTCAGTGGATAGGGAGTGGAGGGACACTGAGACACTGGAGTTTTTCTAATCATCTGTTGTTGCAGTGTCCTGGTTGCATAAAACAAGCTTTTACACAAGGGAGTATGTTAAGGGTATTACATAAAATGCCTCAGATGTTTCTCTAAGGGAAAATGCTAAGGGGCTTACTACAGTGAGGTTTTTTGTAATATAATTCTGTCATACCAATTACAACATTCTCTCATTAACAGAATTAATTATTAATAGCAGACCTAGTTGAATACCGGGACTAACAGACACACCTAGTTTTAATAACTGTTGCTCCTTCCAAGATGAAAAAATAACTGGTTTAACTTCTTCCACTTCAGAACCCTACACACATACAGGGTTGGGATAGCTACTGAAAAATTAGTAGTTAGCTGCTTTGTAGCTACTTTCCCAAAATTTGTAGCTAGCTACAATTTAGCTACTTTTCCAGAAAAAGTAGAGGCTACTCTTAACTACTTTTTGGAAAGTAGTGCGCTACTTCTTAGCTACTTTCAAAGCGCGATTGTCAGAATGTTTGTGAATCTCCACCTAACACACCAAACAAGCCCAACTGGTAGTGTGAACAAGACACTGCATTTAATCATGTGCCAGAAAGAAACATACAATTGAAAAGCTGCAAATACACAAAAAGATCACCAAAAAGTAATTTTAAGTGGTAGTTTTATACACAGGTGTATAAAATCAAGCACCTAGGCATGCAGACTGCTTCTACAAACATTTGTGAAAGAATGGGTCGCTCTCAGGAGCTCAGTGAGCTCAGGGGATTATGGTGTGGGGTTGTTTTTCAGGAGTTGGGCTCAGCCCCTTAGTTCCAGTGAAAGGAACTCTTAATTCTTCAGCAAACCAAGAGATTTTGGACAATTTCATGCTCCCAACATTGTGGGGCGCATGGGGTCAGCGAACTTGCATAGGTACATTCTACAAACATATTCAAAACTCCATAGAGTTGGACTCCATAGAAAGCAAATGGAAAACATTAGAGGGCTTGAAGACACAGTCCTTAAGCATTGTTGCTTGCTTCACTTATCTTGCACCAGCTTGCAACCAAGCCACAGGCGAACATCCTCTTGTGTAAAAAGAGGGGCAGTGTGTGTTGAGTCTAAGATAGGCAGAACCCTTAACAACAACTCACATTCATCAAAACAGTTGAACATATCAAAACATGCATAAAAAGTGTTTGGCTCATCAGGAATGGAGACTAGGTAATTCGTTGCTGAGGTATTGACCTTTGGTTCTTGTCTTTAGTGTTTCTAGTTTTTGAAAAGCACGTCTCACATTCTTTGTTCTGAAATCCTGTTCCACCTCCTTATATTTCAATTTGGCTAAAATAAAATATATGTTTTTTGTTAAATGGCTCAAGATTTTTTAAAGAAGCCCATTTCTTGGATTGAAAGGCTTTCTTTTTTCTGTTAAAAGATGTTTAATATTGAGCATGATCAGGGGTTTAGAGTTGGGGTATTTTTTAGTTTTAACTGGTGTGTTTATCTCAACATAACTTAATATGTTATTAAATAACTTTCTTGCCTAAATGATCCTCGCTCTGTACACACTAGAAAACTCTGCAGCCGTGCAATAGTGTCCTCTGACACTGGCTAACACTGTTGGTCTGGGGCTCCTCCAGTGCTTGTTGGTAGTACGAAAGTATAGTACTGTGAAAAAGTCAGAGACCACTTTTTCGTTTATTTAATTTCGATTAAGAATGACCATTAAGCACACGTTATTTATTTTTCAGTGTCATAAAAAGCAGGAAAAATTTAATAGAAAACTTGCTTAAATGCTAAAAAAGAGAACTATTTGTACTTGAAATGGCTGTTCTGAATGGAAATTAAATAAATGGCAGGGTGATATTTGACTTTTTCACAATATTATAAGTAGGAAACATAATCTGTTAATCTAAATGCAGTTTGTGTCATTAATTTTCCCACACCTATATGGTAGGTACACCTACCAGAATGGCAACTCCGTGTAGTCATGATGTCCTTGACCTTTGGCCTGTCCCTTGGTGAGGAAACATTGTTTAGAGTGCATAAAGCAGAATCTTTTTACTGATATTTGGTGGTTTTCCCTGCAGATTCCATCATCTGCTGACTCTGTGGTGTGTATCTGGTGCAGTATCATAACTTTGGAACCCAACTCTCATATGCAGCAGAGATTGGTGAGTACATTTGTACATACAACCATACACTGACTCTGTGAACAGTATATAGTTGTCTGTGTATGTGTGCACGTATGAACAGTATTCTCAACTCTGAATTTCTATGTAAAATTACAGAACTGTGTATTTATGGATAAAATTACAGAGCTGTGAATTTATGGATGAACTTCAGATAAAATTCTATATCTGCCAAAGAGGGATGAAAAAGAGCTTTATAAAGAGATAAACAAATCAAACCATCAAATACCAGGATATTTTGGATCTGGTTGACTCTGCCAAGTGGTAAAAGGTAGTGGTTGGATCTTACAGCAGGACAATGATCTAAAGCACTGGTTTTCAACCTGTGAGCTTGCTTTTTTTATCATCAACTATGTATCTCTGCAGACCTAACAGTAGATAGGAGAGACTTACGTTGCAGGTGGGTGGATACCAGCAAATGAGCGGTCTTTGCGCCAGCATAGAGTTTTTAAGGAATGGCAAAAACCATTTTCTTTTGTTAAAATGAGCATTGCAGAAGAAAACAGCTGCCGGCATTAAAGATGAGGTCTGACCCCACTGAAGCTGACTTAAGCTTCATGGAGAGTTAAAAGGCATGATATAAGCAGGTTGCTCTGTTGCTGGTTGTAGTAATATTAAATTACTTTTTCTGATTCGTGCACAAAATCAAACTTTTGCAGTACTCCCCTGATGTAAACCTAATTAAAGTGAGAAGTAGGGGTGGGAATCTTTAGGCACCTCACAATTCGATTCGATTATGATTCAGAGGGCTGCGATGCGATTATAAAACGATTATCGATGCATCTCGATGCATCTTTTTTCTCTATACAGGATTTCTATCTTCCTACTGTCTGAGGACTTGGTAGTTTTAAAGCAAAGTATTTGTAATGATCCATAATGTAAATGCATTATGGATCATTACAAATACTTGGCTTTAAATATCTAAAATATCTTTTATTAATAAATTAAATGGAAGTGATGTGGCAAGTGAACTAGAAGGCTCTCATTCAGAGACACTGCTGCCACTCATCTGCGATAAAATGCGCTGTTACCCTGTTACCCTGAAATAAGATCCAGTGGTAATGGTTGTCCACGCAGCACGTTACAGCCATCCTTCCCGTTTTCTTTAGTGATCTTATAACTTCAGTTTTGGTCTCGTTGTAGAGAGGGGGTATTTTCGAGACTGGACGCTGAATCTCGGCTCCAAAGTGTGCAGCATAGCGCAAAAGCCCTGGTTCTCAACGACCGAGAACAGACACCAGGTCACATAGCACCGAGGTCTCACCAGTAGCGAACAAAAAAACAGAGATTAAGACGAACATTTGGAGGACTTATTCGCATTTATAAGCAGCGCGGTTGGTTAAATCTGCAACGAGAGTTAAAAAAAAGTTGCAAAAAATGAACTCGCTTCTCTTTCGAATTTTCCCGTTCCACCTTAAATGGTGCAGCAGTTACATTCGGCGCCTAAGGCAGAATTTAAGGTGAAACGGGAAAAATAGAACGAGAAGCTGGCGAATGAGAAGCGACTTCAGCCTCGTAAAACAGCCGGATGCTGAGACATTTTACAAGAAACTCTTCTAGTTTTGAAGAAAGGTTTTCTGGTGGAGATGGGAGGAAAGCGGCTGTAGCTAAAGCTTAAAGTAGAGCAAAGAAAATCTGCGCTCTCGTTTATATTTTTAGCCCATATTACGACATTAACACATACTGGACATTAAATGTTGTGGCTCCCAAGGTGGTTTGACTTTGTTGAAAGGCAAAATGGCTCTTCTTAACATTTGGGTTGTGACTCCTGATCTAACCTGGCTTTTAATGCAGAGGGAGCCGGTCGGATTTCTCACTCATCCACTTGTGTTTTTGTTATGTTCCGCCACAGACTGTCCGGGCGCTGCACTTCCGCACTTCCAGTTCCACCTTTTGCGTTCCATCAACATTACGTTATAAATTAAATATTTAGAAAATCGATTTTTGACATTTGTGAATCGATTCAGAATCATTCACATCCACATTACGATGCATCTAAGAATCGAGTTTTTCCCGCACCCCTAGTGAGAAGTGTAGGGAACTGCAGAGATTTCTGGAGGAATGCTCTCGGATCCATTTATGTGTTTTTGAAAAAATAATGCAATAATTTAACCTGACTGAAAAGTTAGATTGATATCATTTTAATCTCTCATACAGCCAAACTGATAAACAGCAAATATATTTTCATTTTCTTCATTGTCACCAATAATTCCAGCAAGCACTATATGTATGTCTAATCATATGTGTACCTGTCACCAGGTGGTGTTCAGTCCACTCTTTGTGATGCGGAGTCATCTGCCTGAGGCCGTATTAGTGCATGTGGAGAAGCGAAGTTTGGGACAAAGGGAGAGCCAGCTCATCCCCGGCCAGGGACAGGAGCGGGCACTGCTCAATGTGAATCCAGACATCACACACCACCTCACCTTCCAAGCCAGGTACCTTACACACGTACGCCACTTATCACTTCCCCACGCACATCATTCAACACATTCTACCAGTTCTTCCTTCCCTCACATACCATCTTGCTGAAGTCACTCAAGCCAATGAGTGCAAACCTAACCTTCGTTTTGTGGAAGTGGCCACTATTCAGAAGAACTATTCAGAGAAGACATTACTTATACACTGACATAATAGAAGATAGGGAAGCAGACAATCACACACACATACACACTTATCAGATTGTACATCATACGTCCCCCAAAACACATAAAAAAACATCTAAACGATTTCCAAACCCATTCAAAGGAAATTTTGAGGAGAAAGTCAGGTGGCATTAAAAGACTTAAAACTAGCTCTGCAAATGCTAGAGAATTATTAAGGTATCCTCAATGAGCTTCATGAAATCACTGACACACCAAAAGGACTGTTAGAATCCCCAAAAATGTTTAGTGAAAATGTCAGTGCTATGGACACATGCATATCGACTGCTGAACAGAGTGTTTGGACAGATATATATATATACATATATAGGACAGAGAGCAAAAAAACATGGAGACATTGAATCAAATGGCAAAAATGACAAACCAGCTACAACCTGCAAATGACAAGAGTCAAGAGTAGTACCTGGAAAATGACTTCACATGACAAATTGTCAGGATGATTGCCAGAAGGGGGAAAAAGGAAGGGGATGTTAGGAATTTTCCAGACACTTGTTGCTACACTTGTTGTTGGCAGAGAGAAAGTCAAGTCTCACCGATCTCTGGGAATAGAACATGCACACCAGGTTGGTCAGAAAGTCCAGGGTCAAAATTGACCCATTATTGTGTGATTCCTGGGGTGCACAGACAGACAAAACATACTAGAATTGTCTAGAACAACAACAAGGAAGAGACATCACAAAAATCCCATAAGCATCTTCCCAGATTTCTTGCCTGAGGAGCAAAGAAAACACGCCCTCTTTACTCTGATTCACCAACTGTTAAAAAGGGAGAACTGTATCCGGCCACCCTCAAATTACCTTTTCAAAACTGCATTTCTTCAAGAAAGTAGAAGGCGCAGAGGCATTTGTGAAGGGCAGCTCGAACACAATCAGAGCCACCAGTCCAGCAACTGAAGAAAACGTGGAAACGGTGGAAGCAAAAGATAAAGAACCAATGGATTAATAACTAGTAAGCACTAATAGTAAATTGTATTAATTTACTACTAGTAATTTACTAGTAGTAAATTACTAAAATTGTCAAAAGTTTCTACCAAAAACTGTACTCCTCATCCAACCAATTTACACTGACCTCAGCTGAATTTTTTTTTTCAAAACATTAATCTGAACAAATTAGATAATAAAGAAAAGTTAATGCCTGGTGCAGCTATATCAATTGATAAAATAAAAATAGCAATATTAGGCTTTCCAAAAGCAAAAAATACTACACCTGGACCAAAGTGGTTCTTCTCAGAATTTGATAAGTTAAATATTAATTGAATTTTTCCCCCATTCTAAAATAGATTTTTGATTAATCCTTCAAAGACAAATTGTATGCAAGAAGCTTTAATACCCTAAGCATGCAAGAGGTTTTAATACCCTCATCCCAAAGCCAAACAAAGATCATATGGGATGCAAAAACTTTTGACCAACTTCTTTAATTCAAACCTACTGTGAAATTCTCAGTAAAATTCTTGATTTTAAGATTAAACCATGTAATTGGAGGACTTATTTACCCAGATCAGAAAGGCTTTATAAAAGGAAGATAATGTTAAAAGAAAATGTTAGACAAATATTTATAATATTTTTAATATTATGAAAGTATAGATAAGAATCAGTGGAGCTTATTTTAAATCTTCTGACCTTTGATGACGATCACATTAGATGCAGAAAAAGCCTTTCGAATTGATTTTTTTTTTCTGCTTTACACTTTGAGTAAAATGGGCTTTGGGGAGTATTTTATTAAATGGATTAAAACACTATATTCCAGTTCTTCAGCATGTACATACATATTAAGTCAAAAGCTGCAGCCTTTCGCCCATGCTTTATAACATTGCAGTTAATACATTGGCAGTTAAGATCAGGCAGTCTAATGAAGCTGTTGGCATTTGGAGGAAAATAAAACAAAACAAAGATTTTGCTATATGTTGATGATATTCTGTTGACAATAAGCAAGCAGGTTTAGTCTTTAGGAAGTTTGTTTGAAATTATGACTTTGAGAACATTTCAGGCTATACTGTGAATTAAAAAAAATCTGTTTCCTTACTCCCCTCAAAAAAATACATTACCCAAGACAGATGAAAATTATTTTGTGAAAGAATCCTTCTTTGCTGTGTGTGTGTGTATGTAGCTTGGGAAGTGGGTGGGCTCCTTGTGGAGTCGGTCAGACAAGCCTAATCAAACCAAATGCTCAGATCTGTATTCATACTCTCAATACAGACAAACTATACATCAGTCCCTACTCTGCTTTCTCTCACCACACTGTCCATTCTTCCATTCCAACACACACACACAGTTTCAGTACAGTGCTGTTTGTATCATTAGTACCCACAATGCCTCAAGCTACAGCAGCTCACCGTGGCCACAGATCCACATTGAATGACTGATCCGATGTCAAATGCTCAGCAGGAGTATTCATCCTGATTCTGCTGCAAGACCAGCGCAGTGTTCATCTGTGGGTTATAATTTGGTAGTATGGTAAGGGTTAGCGTTAGGTGTAGAACTAGAAGTGGAGTTACAGATAACTATACCATGGCTGGTGTTTGGGAGAATGAGATCAGATTGAAGGTGGAGGTTTTGCCTGTTTGTTTGTTTTTTTGTTTTTTTTTATTTGTCCGTATGCATGTGTTTGGGGGTGCGTGTGTGTATGTTTGTGTGTGTGTGTGTGTGTGTGTGTGTGTACTAGTGAGGAGGGAGACACATCCCAGTGTGCAGTGCCAATCTCCTCAGCTCTGATCAGGCAGATTGTCAATAAAGCTAATCAAGAGGAGAGACAGAACCATAGCAGCATCCTAGAACGCTTCTACGGTCCAAAGAATTCCAACCATCCACCCTGGCCCTACACCTACAGGGACACAGACAGGTACACACATACAAACTGCATGTGTCTTGTGAAATTTTGTTTCCACTATATGTGTGTGATAAATGTGCTGTGTGTGTGTGTGTGTGTAAAAAAATATGTCTATTGTTATATCGGGCAGTACTAAAACAAGAAAAGCACTTGAGTAATCATTAAAAAAAAAAACATGAGAAAAAAGAAAGAACAATGTTCAGAATTCACATTTCTCCCAGTTGCAGTATTCTGGCGCTGTGTACGTGTGTGTGTGTGTGCGCGCGCATTTGTATGCGTGTCTGTGCGTGTTTGTGTTTGGCTTAGAGCTTTAACAAATTTATTTGTTAAGCAGAGCTTAATGATCCCGAACATTTTTGTCAGAATGAATTTTTCATAATGACCTGTTAAACTTTTTTGTACTTAGAGCATATTCCATTTATATTTCATATAACATATATTTCATATTTTGGGTGCACTAAACCACACTCCCCTGAATCAGTTTACATTTCATTTACCTCGCATCCATTTTGTCACAAGCATGAGTCTCGTTGATTGTGGTGCTTAATGTAGTTTGATTAATGAAAGTAGGAGGGGAAGAAAATCTATCTAAAAGTTTTTCCTAAACATGCATAACAGCATTCCAGGAACTTGCAAATATTCTGAAGACAAAACCATCCCACTCCCATGTTACTGCAAACCTTCACTGTGTGCAGGTTGGAGATTGAGTCATCAGTAGCTCAGTGGGATAGTCCCATGCAGGTGCGCCTCTGTGCGTGGCGGACGGGTTTGAGCACTCTGCTGGTGGAGTTGTTACCATGGGCTCTGCTCTCCAATCACTCCAACTGGGACCTCTGGCTGTTTGAGGCAGAGAGCATTGTTTTGCAGATCCCTGCTGGCAAGACCATCATCCCCCCCAACTTTAAGGTAGTACTCTGCAACTTTCAAATCAAATATTCAAATTCCGTAGGGTCTGCTATAAGCTGTCAGGATACTATGGTCTGCAGTAAGGTGCTTTGTGTCTTTGTGACCTTCTAGTGAATGTGCAGGTAGAAGACTAACCCTGCTTCTGAATTAGCAAATGACCGAGCGATAAGCAGCCAGTCATTTTCTATGGGAGTATGTGACTTGTGACTACAATTTAGCAGCAAAGCATCAAGCAACAGGGCAACAAGCGACAAAGAGTTTTTTTTTTTTGTTCGTTTCAGTTTTACGCAAGTGAATTATGATGCGAAAAAGTTGTCCAATGAACTCTACTCACATGGAAGCAGGACTTTTAACTGTGGATTCATCATTTGCTGTAACGTTTGGTGTATTTTTTCACATACAGTCCTGCTCATCATTATTGGCACCCATGAAGTTTAAGTACATATTGTGGAATATCCCCTGAAAAAATTAATCAACTGAAACAGTTTTTTTGTATAGAGCACTCATATTTAAAACAAAAGAGCAAACTATAAACAACAATTTAAAACAAAAAACTGTTTTGTGAGGGAAAAACTGAAAAAACCTAAAGCTTGCTGTGACACTGGTATTGGCACCCTTTACATTAAATTAGTATGGAAACACATTTTCACTCACCTGTGGTAAATCGCAAATGATAATCACCTGTGACAAATTCAGTGCCCATGTGACATGAATTAGCCAATGAATGATGACTTCAGGGTTTTAAAAAGCCATACGTTGGGCCATGTTCATTTGTTACAATGGTGAAGACAAAGGAGCTGTCTGAGGACATCAGAAGTGCTATTATTAGCAAACACAAGACTTCCAAAGGGTATAAGGCCATCTCCAAAGACCTTGGTATCCCAGTTTCAACAGTGCGCAATGTTATTAAGAAGTTTGCCAAGCATGGAACTGTCAAGAACCTCCCTGGACGTGGGGGAAAGAGGAAAATTGACAAGAGAAGTCTTCGAAGGTTGGTGCGAATGGTGGAAAAAACACCAAGGCAAACATCCAAAGAACTGAAGGCCAACCTGGAACAGTCTGGGGTCATGGTTTCAACAAGTACCATACGCCGCACAATAAACCATGCAGAGCTTTATGGGCGAAGGCCAAGGAAGAAACCATTGCTAAAGAAAAGACATAAAAAGGAACGACTGATCTTTGCCAAAGAGTACCTTGACAAACCACAATCATTCTGGGACAATGTTTTGTGGACAGATGAAACTCAAATAGAGCTTTTTGGCAATGCAAAGCAACAGTTTGTTTACAGACGGCGCAATGAAGCTTATAAGGAAAAGAACACCCTACCAACAGTTAAGCATGGTGGAGGATCCATAATGCTGTGGGGTTGCTTTGCTGCGTCTGGTACTGGAGGCCTTGACCGTATCACAGGAATCATGAAATCAGAGAATTATCAAGAGATTTTAGAGCGAAATGTCCTACCCAGTGTAAGAAAACTTGGTTTGAGCCGAAGATCATGGGTATTCCAGCAAGACAATGACCCAAAGCACACATCCAAAAGTACACAGGAATGGTTTAAAAGGAAAAAATGGACTGTTTTAAAATGGCCAGCAATGAGTCCTGACCTCAATCCCATTGAAAATCTTTGGGGTGAGTTGAAATCTGCCATTAGGAAAAAGAATCCTGCAAACATTCAAGAGCTTGAACAAACTGCAAAGGAAGAGTGGGAAAAAATACCAGCTGAGAAGTGCAAGAAGCTTATAGATGGCTACAAGAAACGTTTGGAGGCTGTCATCACAGCCAAAGGGTGTGCAACCAAATATTAACAAGGGGTGCCTTTATTGCTGCACATGCTGTTTATTCTGTTTCTTCTTTAAAATTGCAACATGCAAGTTGAAAAACAATGTTTTTTTTGTTGTATTACTTTGGACCTCCAATTAAAAAATCCTGAAGATATAACTTTGGTACATTTACATTTATTTCTGAAGATATTGTACAGGTTATGCAAAAAAGGAAGGGGTGCCAATAATGGTGAGCAGGACTGTATACAGAGATAATTCAAAGAAAATATTGTTGCTGTCTGGCGAGTGTAGGCAGCTTGATAGCTGGGTGTAGTACTGTGAAAAAGTTGTTTCCTTCCTGAGTGTCTCTATTACTTCATATTTGTCATAGTGAATGCTTTTAGATCTATAAACAAAATGTAGTATTAGACAAACAGAACCTCATCAAATAAAAAACATTTTTATGATTATAATTAAAATTATGATTTCAAGGAGCAAATATATCACACGTGAACCACCTATGTGAAAAAGTAATTACCCTCTTAAAATTAGTAACTTGTTTCATGATCTTTGCAGCAATAACTGCAGGCATCATTTTCATGATTTTATATCATCATTTCACAGACTTTTTTGTTAATTAGGAATTTGAGCCCATTCTTCTTTGTAGAACTGCTTTAATTTAGGTTTATTGGTTTTTCTTGTTTGACGCCCTGCCTCATCTCTGTTGGGTTCAAGTCTGGACTTTGACAAGGCCACTTGAAAGCATTCAATTTGCAATGTTAGCTTTGTAGCATTAACTTGCATCCGCCAAGATGTGGATTTGCTTTTGTGTTTCGGATCATTGTCTTGCTGCATAACCTGATTTGTGTTTTGGCTTTAGCTCATGGACAAATCAGCAGACACTCTCCTTAAGAATTCCTGCCTTCCTAGGTGATTTGCCTTTGTGCCCTTGGGGATCTTTGGCAGGCTGGCCACTACTGGAAAGATTCATCAGTGTTCTCAATATGTAGATAATGACATTCAGTGTGGTTTGACAGTGTCCTAGAAAAATACAAATGGTTGTTTCTGTTTTGGATATTCTTTTGATAATTATCAAGTGAGCTTGTAAAACCTTTGTGTCACTCTCATGGTAACCTTCAGAAGTGAGGTTTACATACAGCAGGGCTGGATGCCTTCAAGCCTGGCTGTGTTAATTGGTAATTTCATTATAAATTCAATTTGGTCAATTTGTTGCTTGAGTAACGAAAAGTAAATTTGCTCTGTAGATAAATTAAATAATAATTTAAATGTGTGTTTTTTGTTCTGTGTGTGTGTGTTTTGTAATACACACACACATTTTCTAAGCCACTTATCCTTCTGGGTCCACATGTTGGCAGAACTACAGATTTATTACAGTTAATGGAGTAGTCAGATATTTGAGAAAATTAATTAATTAGCTCAGTGATGTTTTTGATGACAAAATTCACACAGCTAGATCTCACAAAATTCAATAACATGTTTCTGCTTGTGTAATGGTTTGTGTCTGCTTGTATGTTGTAGGAGGCATTTCAGATTGGCCTCTACTGGCCACACACTAATACAGTGCACAAGTCAACAGCCATCCAGCTGCTACATGAACTGACCTCACCACGCTGGAGGGAGGTGGTTGGAGTTGAGGTACTCAGCCTGGATGAGGAGGGATATGTGGAGGCTGCCATTACCCTTGGAGCTCCACCTAGGCAGAAGGTGAATATGAGCCTGTCATGCTATGCAACCTGTTAAAGTTGAAGGTGAAAGTTTACTAGTAAAAGTGATGCATTCACATTAATAAGCTGATATACAGCAGGTATAAACAGTTTTTCAATGTATGTAGTTTTTGTTGTGACACTCTGAAAAGCCCTATTTTCATGCTCATAGCACAACCGCCAAAAATAAGGTGTAAAATCACATCCCTGGCACGTGTGGGCATGGCAGATATATATTTTAGTACTTTCATGACTGGCAGTACAGTGATAATTAGTTAACAATCTCTGGCAAGGTCCTAAAGGAATTTACAAGACTGAAGAATATAGTGTCTGCCAAGGGATTTGTGAGGTCCCATTGGTCCAAATAGAGATCACTTTATGAATTGAAAATAGCCAAGTACGCTACACTGTCAGTTGTTGTGAAATGTCCAATGATAGAAATAGATCAGTAAATAGGTAAATTCATCCAGCAATTCAAGTCATGTTCTGATGCTTTTAATAACAGTGTGAAGTTTAGATGGAATAACTCTAACAACTTCAGGAAAAAATTTATTCATAAGTATTTCACATTGTTGGTGGTGATAGGTGATAGAATTAATTAGCTTGGTGACGTCTTTGATAGATCTTGTAGGGTTTTGTAAAAAATAGCAGCATGTCATCTGCATAATGAACTTATCTGGGTGATTGAGTGTGGGGTACACTATTTTAATCCGGAGTATGAAAGATTTTTCAAAGCAAGTTTTATGTAATACCCTAAAAGATTTCTCAGTTTACTTTATCATGGGCTCTTTTTTGTATGTACAGATCAAATGAAGTTGTTTTTATTACTTTTCTCTATGAAGTTAATGAGGTCAGTGAGACGGCATGTTTTAATTAGTAAGTGTCTCCCTCTGATGAAGCCAGTTTGATCTGGGTGTATAAGGATGGAAAATGAAGAAACAAACCTTTTTATTGCATTGATTAATTAAATGGGGCAATAACTAGAGAATAGGGTTGGATCTTTTTTTTGGTATTAGCAAAACGTAGATTAGCGTAGTGTTATTTTGTGATTAAATGAGTGAGTTGCTTTATTTCGTTGTTTTTAAATAGAGATGGTTGGCCAGAAATGTTTGTAGAACTCCATTGAGAATCCATCCATACCTGGAGATTCAGGTTGTTGTTTGGCATCTGTTTCATTGTTTTTTAAAATTCTTGTTCAGGTAATTGTGCGTTTAGGGTCTCTGTTTGATCTGTATTTAATTTTTGTGTATGTATAATTTGTATAAAGTATGTTCACTCTCTTTAAAAATAGCTATCAACATGGATCAAAACACACCCACTTGAGCTCAGGAAGAAATGTCTTAATACTTTACGTTCTGTTTCCTGAAGGTTTATTGTATAAGCATGTATCTGCTTGTGCAGATGATTAAGAATTTTTGTACTCTTAACAAGTGAAGGAATGCCTCTTATAGTCCAGCTCATAAGCTTGATATTTGAAATGGTCAGTAACAACAGAGTGGTTATTTTTAATGTAATGTTTGTTTCACCATAGTGGTTGTAGAGCAAATATCTGTTGACTTACCTCCGTATTATCTGCTGAGAGAATTCACGATCACCTTTATTGTTACTGGCAGCTAACGCAGAAGTGGCGTGTGACATCATACTCTCAGCTATCGTGAGACTTCAGACTCAGCATCCGAACTCTTTGGTTGCCATCTCAGGGGATTTTAATTATGTTTCACTCTCCAACACTTTACCAAAGTTTGTTAACTGTGCAGCCAGGGAGAACAGAGTGCTGGATCTTTTAGATGCAATTGTCAGGGATGCTTATAGTTCATCTGCCCTTCCTCCACTGGAAAGATCAGACCACAACCTGGTTCTACTAACTTCCACATACCAACCTGTGGTCTTAAGACAACCAGTGGCATAGAAGACAATCAGAAGGTGGTCACCAGAGGCAGAGGAGGCTCGGCAGGTCTGCTTTGAGACCACAGACTGGGGGGTCTTGTGTGAATCAGCTGGTGAGGACATTAACAAGATGACAGACTGCCTCACTGATTATATCAGTTTCTGCACAGACACTGTATTTCCAGTCAGGCAGGTGTGGTGTTTTCCCAACAACAAACCATGGATCACCAAGGACTGAATGAATTGTTAAACAAGAAGAAGCAAGCTTTAGACTGAGGGATGTAGAATTACGAAGGGGTGTGCAAAGAGAGTTTTTAGCCTAGACTTAAAGACTGAGGCTGTGTCTGAGTTACGAACACTGACTGGAAGATTATTCCAAAGCTGGGGGGCTTTGTATGAGAAGGCTCTCCCCCCCGATGTAACTTTTATTAATTACTAGGCGTGATGGTTCATAGTATGAGAGAAGTTCACTCAGGTACTGAGGGGCAAGTCCGTTTAGTGCTTTATAGGTCAGTAAAAGAATTTTGTAATCGATGCGAAATTTTACTGGCAACCAGTGTAGGTTTGATAAAACACACCCCATTAAGAGTACACCGATTATTTGACTTAGGCGACTAAAATCAATGACCAAATTAGTTATCTAATTAGTTAACTAATTCAATAGTCGACTAGTTGGTGACATCATCACGCACGCATGTTTCTTGCGCTCACTAGGAATGTTTTGACATTACCGCTTGCTGGAGACTTAACAAAAGCGTGTTGGCAGCCTCAAGAACAAAATTCTCAGAAGTGTTGGGAGCATTTCACGCTAAACTCAGAAAAAAGGTTGTAAAGCCGACTTCAGCTGGCATGGGAGCACATTCTCCATGATGGAGTATCTGAGAAGGAAACACGTCGGCTCACCGGATGAAGAAGATTCGTCTCAGTAAGATAGCTAGTTGTGCTAGCGACATTAGTCAGCTAGCTAATGGGAATGTTCAAAGCCGCCTTACTTCATGTTATGAGCTGAGCCGTAATGTCTGTTTCAAAATTGCGTCGAGAAGCAAGTCCTAACGTTGAGGCCACCAGTGCGGTCAAATTCGGCAAACACAGGAGAGCTTTTGCAAACAGTTTACTGATTTCCGTGAACATTTGTGAACACTCAGTTTTCAGGAGGTACAACATACAAGGCAACTGGACGAAGAGTTACCGTCGAAATGAACTGTTTACACAAAATCTTTCAAATTTAACTGTTCGTAGAGAAGTTTGCCACAAACATTCGCCACTTGCCCATCCGCTCCTTCAGAGCGCATCTTCTCTGCAGCGGGAAGTATCTACTCTCAGAGGAGAGAGAGCCTCTCACAGGAGCGCAGAGAGATGCTGACATGTAGCATTTAGTTGTAACAAGTCATGTCAAAGTTTATTTATATAGCGCTTTTCACAGCAGGTGTTGTGGCAAAGCAGTTTTTCAGAAAAAATCCGGGTCCAAGCCCCCATGAGCGTCGCCAGTGGCAAGGAAAAACTCCCTAAAAGCAAGAGGAAGAAACCTTAAGAGGGACCAAGATTCAAAAGCAGAACCCATCCTCCTCTGCTCGACACCAGATGGCAAACAATAACAAAAGAGCAGTATGAACAGAGAATAAGGTTTTAACGTTAGTACAAAATATTAGATTAGATTAGGAGCTGTCTGTCTACACAGGGCACCAAGCACAGAATGCAGTGTGTAAATTTAAAATTTCAATTTAGATTGTTTTTGTTTGCTTGATTAAAGGAAAGCTGATTTAGTTTCATGTATTATTGCTGATACTTTGCACATCCTTGGTTTTCAATTTTGACAGGAAAAAGATATTGGAGTTATACTTTTGTATTAGCGGGAAAGTTCATTAAAACAGTGATATTTTGAATAGGTTATTCATCCTCATTGTTAGTTAGCAAATTCATAAAAACAACCTAAAACTACATTTAAAAGCCAGTAGCTACATAAGAGTTATTTGGTAATTGAACGATTCATAATCTGAATAATCGATTATTCACTCCAATAATCGATAGATTATTTGACTGTCAATTTAGTTGTTTGTTGCAGCCCTTCACACCATACACCATGGCAGCTGCCTAGCAGTATTTAGCAACAGCATGGGATACCATAACAACTGCCTAGCAATGCTTTAGGTCAGCTGGGATATCATAGTAACTGCTGCGCAACCATTCTGTGTTTCCTTCAGGAAATGCATGTTTCTAGGTAAGCAGTGCGCAACTGTATTGTTATCTGATTTATTTTCGCCTTTTATTATTATGGTTGCGCATTGCTTTAGTGCTTGTATACAGCTTATTGATTGGATGCACAGATTGCACAGATGTAGCAATGGAATTTTTGCAGAATTTTTTTCCCATAGGAATGAATGGGGTAAAAAATTCCATTACATTCTCATTCACCGAAAGACACCATTTCGCATACACTAGCTCAGGGCAGTCCCCCAAGCACGAATTCAATGTTGTTCTGACCCGCACTCATCCATTTGTCGTTTTATTCCATCCCTCATTTATCTGATAGAGTCCCGTTCATTTTCACCACCACACAAACTTTGTTACTTCTTTGCCCGACAGCCACCAAAATGCATGTACTCATTCAAGGCAGGTCCCCAAGCTCTAATCCACAGCCATACTGGCCCGCACTCCTCTATGTGTTGTTTTTTCATCCCTGGTCCTCCCATAGAGTCCCATTCATTTTCCAACCCAACAAAGTCTCAATCTGTCCTTTTCCTGACACCCACCAAAGTACATGTGCTTACTCAGGGCAGGACCCCAAGCTCTAATCCACAGACATACTGACCCGCGCTCCTCTATTTGTTGTTTTTTCATCCCTCGTTCTTCCTATAGAGTCCCGTTCATTTTTGCCCTTACCCAAGCCATAATATTTCCTTTGCCCAACAGCACCCAAAATGTGTGAACTCTCTCAGAACAGGTCCTCAAGCTCTAATCCACAGCCATACTAGCCCACACCCCTCTGTTTGTTGTTTTTTCATCCCTTGTTCCTCCCATACAGTCCCATTCATTTTCGCCCAAACCCAAGCCCTATTATTTATTTGTCCAACAGACACCAAAATTAATGTATTAACTCAGGGCAGATCCCCAAGGTCTAATCCACAGCCATACGTACCAGCACCCCTCTATTTGTCGTTTTTTCATCCCTCTTTCCTCCCATAGAGTCCCATTTGTTTTCGCCCAAACCCCAGCCCTATTATTTACTTTGCCCAACAGCCACCAAAATTCAAGTACTCACTAAGGGCAGATCCCCAAGCTCTAACCCACAGCCACACTGACCTGCACTCCTCTATGTGTCGTTTTTCATCCCTTGTTTCTCTCATAGAGTCCTATTCATTTTCGCCTCCAACAAAGACATCATCTTTGTTTTTCCCAACAGCCACCAAAGTACATGTAGTCACTCATGGCAGCTCCCCAAGCTGTAATCCACAGCCATACTGACCCGCACTCCTCCATGTGTTGTTTTTTCATCACTCGTTCCTCCCATAAAGTCCCATTCATTTTCTAACCTAACAAAGCTTCAATCTGTCTTTTTCCTGACAGCCACCAAACTACATCTGATTACTCAGTGCAACCATTCCGCGTTTCCTTCAGGAAGTGCACATTTCTGGTTATTATTCTTATTTTTCTGCCGTTTCTTTGCCGCATAACTTGTCCCACAGTTTTCGAGATATCAACACCGTTCCAATTCCAGATTGTCTGGACTGATTGTCTGATGCATGCTTACACAGCTTTTGGATCGGATGCATGGATTCCGTATAGTGATCGAATTTCTCTGAATTTTTTCCCATAGGAATGAATGGGGTGAAAAATCGCATGGCAATCTGCTGTACTTCTGCTTGACCGAAAGACACCATTTCGCATACATTGTCTCAGGGCAGGCCCCCAAACACAAATTCACTGTTGTTCTGACCTGCACTCGTTTGTCGTTTTATTCCATCCTTCGTTTCTAACATAGAGTCCCATTTTTTTCATCACCACACAAACTCTATTACTACTTTGCTTGACAGCCACCAAAATGCATGTCCTCAATCAGGGCAGATCCCCAAGCTCTAATTCACGTCCATACTGACCCGCACTCCTGTAATGGTGTGGTATCATTACAGTATACATTGGTGTGGTTGCCTTTCCAAAGCTCAAAATTTCCACAATAGATCTGCTTAAAACTTGGTGTGGACACGAAAGATGTTTTAGAATAGGATCAAGATGGAGTAAAGCACATAATCTGAGGTTTATCACTGCTACATTCACACGTGTATATGCCTGTGTTCATAATTATGGTATATCCTCAAGTGTGTTGAACCCCCCAAAAGCTCAAAATTTGCACCATAGATCTGTTTAAAATTTTGTGCATACTTGTAAGATGTTGTAGTATGGAATCAAGTTGGAATGCAGGGCATGATGAGATTATTACATTTAACAAACATACAGGCCCAGATGTAAATACATGCATAACTATTTACATTATATATTAGGGTTGTTACCTTTCTAAAACTCAAAGTTTCCACTATATCTAGATCTGTTTCACACTTAGTTTGAACACTTATCAGAAACTATAGTGAAAAATCACGTTGGAATGAAGGATACACACTACAAGTGTGACAAAAATTTCAGGACACATCTCTTGATCACTGAATTCAAGTGTTTAATTCAGTCCCATTACATAAGGTATATGAAATTTAAGCACCTAGCCAAGCAGTATGTCTTTATAAACATTTGTAAAAGAATGGGTGGTTCTAAAGAACTCATTGAATTCAAACGTGGTACTGTAATAGTTTCTTCCTTCCTAGATATTCCACAATCAACTTCGCATGGTATTATTACTAAAAAGTGGAAGTGTTTAGGAACCACAGCAACTCAGCCACAATGTGTCAGATCACATACAGTTAAAAGAGTGAGGGTCGCTGAGCGCATAGTACATAAAAGTACACAACCCTTGGCTAACTCAATATCTGCAGAGTTCCAAACCTCCTCTGGCATTAACATCAGCACAAAAACTGTGCAGCTGCATGCAAGCCTTCCATCACCAAGCACAATGCTAAGCATCGAATGGAGTAGTGTAAAGCACGCCGCCACTGGACTCAGGAGTTGTGGAAACGTATTCTGTGGAGTGACAAATCACGCTTCTCTATCGTTGCCTGCCTGACTACATTGTGCCATCTGTAAAATTTAGTGCAGAAGACATAATGCTATGGGGTTGTTTTTCAGGGATTGGCCTAAGCCCCTTTGTTCTAGTGAAGGGAAATCTTAATGCTTCAACATACCAAGACATCTTGGACAACTGTACGCTTCCAACTTTGTGGGAACAGTTTGGGGAAGGCCCTTTTCTGTTCCAGCATGAATGTGCCCCAGTGCACAAAGCAAGATACATGAAGGCATAGTTGGGCAAGTTTGGTGTGGAAGAACTTGACTGGCCAGCACAGAGCCCTGGCCTCAACCCTGGCCCCATAGAACACCTTTGGGATGAACTAAAATGGAGATTGCGAGCCAGGCCCTTTCGTCTATGTGTGACCTGACAAATGCTCATCTGGATGATTGGGTAAAAATTCCCACAGACACACTCCAGAAGAGTGGAAGCTGTTACAGCTGAAAAGGGGGTACCAACGTCATATTAATGCATATGGATTTAGAATAGATAGGAAAGATGTCATAAAAGCTCAGGTGCAATGTGTTAGTGTGTTAGTCATGCAGGTCACAGTGTGAGAAGCAGAAGCGGTGTGTTTTTCGTTTCATTTGGCTTATTAATTAACTTCTCCAGTGTTTGAATGTAAAAACTTATTCCACAAAGTTTGTAACGTGCATGTCCTAAATGTTACTCCTTAGCCAAAAAAGAATCTAGTTGATCCATGATATTCATGTAGCTAGTCCGTGCACAGATACATCAGTCTCAGGTCTCGCTGTGCTTTTTTGCAATCTACACTCCGTGGAGTTTCAAAGGTGATGAGATTACAAACTGCATGGGGAAAAAATTCTAGGAAATTCCTTGACTTTTCCAGACCTGGAAAACCAAATTTCTATACTCTATGACTTAGCCTGGATTTTCATGACTGTACGAACCCTGATGCTTAAGGTCTTGTTATTAGACATTTTGGTAAAGCAGCAAAGAGGTTAAATTCTGAGTATTCACCAGATGTACTATTTAGTATTGTGGTCCAATATTTTGACTTTTGGTCTCATCTACAGTCCCTTTGACACTTAACTACAGAATCTTTTTACCTGACATAAATGAGATTACATATGTTTTTTTTTACCTAACATAAATGAGATTACATATGTTTTTTTTACCTAACATAAATGAGATTACATATGGTTTTAGAGGATCTAGTTTCATGCTGGCGCAAGTGCAGTCTAATTGTATAAAGCTTGTGTATTGCTTATTTGCTTGGATGCAAGCCCATTCGTGCCCACCTATTACTATTTTTGTGATCAGAAATTACAGCACTGGAACTATGTGAGTGGAGTGGTGCAACAGTGGGCATGACATGTAAGGTGTATTTTGGAACCCTCAGCCTCCAACCTCCAACCTACTCTTCATGCAAACACAAGTGCAGAATGGTATTTTCCTGAGTTCAAGCACGGCTGTAAAGATGTGTCCAGTTATTCACAGTGTAATATTAGGGATGAATACAATTCATATCAAGCTACTTAAATATAAATAGATACCTTCTCCCAATTACTAACAAATTACAGCTGATATAGTTACTTTGCCAGTATAAATAAGGCAAAGCTCAGACAGTTGGAGTGTCTTTACACACAAGAACATCACATAATTAATAGAATCCATGTAATTAGTATTGGCAAAATAAGGCTTTCTGAAGCTTTGACCCTTTCTGAACCATTGTGTTAAAGGTCCACTACTCGAAGCCTCATTCATAGGGCATGTGGGTGACATCTGCTGGTGAAGAGGATGCAGTCAAAACTGTTAATGGATCTTTTTCTTAACCTGTGTTACTTTGTACATGCACGTTGAAGAGGCTGATTTTTTGTAAATCCATGTAATGTTGATGTATGTCAATTGGCAGATCAGATACTATAATGTACATTACAACTTTTGTATGAAAAGTGCTCTTTAAATAAAAAAACCTGACAGAATGATTCATTGATCCCACGTGTGTGTGGAAATTATACATATGATTGTAATCAGGGAAAAGGGTGTGCTTGAGATTAGGGCTATCGCGATAACCGCAATATTGCAATACCAGACTATTGACAAGATAACCACAGGGGATTGCAAGCAACAGCAATTATGTCGGTTGCTTGCCATCTCCTGCCATTTTTCTTTTTTTTCTGTACAACACTTTGGTCAGTACATTCTCTCAGGGCTGGTTGAAGAGAAGAGATCTGATGAAAGCCTAAATCCCCAAGCATGGCCTCATACTGGTAAGCTACGAAAGTTGGAGTATTAGTTTTTTTTTTTATAGGCAAGTTTACTAGAAACCAAATTTCACGCTCAATAAAATACCTGTCACTTAGGCTACATTGAAATTCAGACATAGACCTGGCTTACTAAAACACTTGATGACAGTTGTGGCATTGTAGCCTGCAAATATTCTGTTGCTGACTTGCTAGGATGATTTAAATATATTTTTTCATTTAATAAAATACCTCAAAACGCTAAATCATTTAAGATGTAGGCTATATTGTTATGTTAATTAGATTTGCTAAATATATCAGGGCTTTTTTTGGCAGGGGGATTTTCCCCCAATTTTCTCCCAATTTAGTCTTCTCCAATTCCACCCACTAGTTAGGACTCCCCCAATCACACGATACTACCAGCGCTAGGAGGGTGAAGGTTAGCACAGGCTTCCTCCGAGACCTGTGAAGCCAGCCAACACATCTTTTCGAACTGCCGCTCACACAATGTCATTGGACAGCCGAACGTGCTTGGAGGAAAGCGTCAACTGCCAGATCTGTTATGTCAGCTAACAGACGCCTGCGCTGACTAGCACCGCGCTGAGTGATGGGGGGAGAAGTGGGGGCATCCTACCCACCCAGAGAGCGAGGCCAATTGTGCTCTCTTGGACTCACGGCCACGGAAGGCTGTAGCATCACCAGGGATTGAACTCACGATCTCCTGATGATAGGGCCAACGCGTAGATGGCTGCACCATTCGGGAGCCTCAATCAGGGCTTATTTCATATTCAATATTCTGTGTAGGACTGCGCTACAAGGCACAAAGTAGAAAATGGTGGACAGAGTCTTGGAGTAAATACTGGCTATCAAACCAATTGTGTAACTTTTATTTGGATGACTGGCAACACCAGCATCTACTTCTGAGCTGGCGGGACAACGCTGACCTTGAGTCTGTAAACATGACCTTGAAATCTGCGACTGAATTTACGGATCTACTGTCTGGCAAGCATTTTCTGATGGTTCTGAAACCATCAGAGGAGGACAGCACCTTGATATCAAACATCAAGTGTAAGATGTGCAGTGTTCTCAAGATGAACCTGCTGCCTAACAAGAAATTTTGGCAAATGCCTACTTGCTGGACCCTAGATATAGGGGGAATCATACTGATGACATGGAGGTGACAAAACACGCACTCACTGAAGGGATGCTGGGAGTGAAGGATGGAAAGTGTGGTGCCAGTGCGTCAACGGTTCGAGACCAGGGGTGTCACCTGGCCTGGGCTTCCTGAGCCAAAATTTTTTAACCAGCCCCGAACAGGGTAATATCGCGAAACAGTTCTACAGTGAACTGTTTTGGGATATTCTGGATGGTTATACACCTGCTGGAGAAGAAGAGTCTTCTGTGTATGCAGTGATGCCACGTGCAGCAGAAGAAGACTCTTGGAAACTTACCAAAGTCACAGACAACCAAATCCACATTCATACCCCAGGCCGTAATTGGGATAAGAATTTTAGTGAGGTCCATGAAGAAATGTGACCTACATTTCATAGTGAATAAAGTAACCGCTGAATATGAGAGTTACACCAACCGTACCCATCTCTGTCCTCACTGATTACTGAAAAAACACACATTAAACATATGTTTTAAAAGGCTGTCTTTACCAAACACCAGACAACGGGAAAGGCAGCTACTCTTACAGTTAATGAGACAAAATACAGCCTAATGTACCTGCTGATTTATTTATAATGTTAGCTACATGGCGCTATACCATCAATATGCTGGTTAACAGTGAACTTTCTCATGATGGTTGTAGTATATTATGAGTAGGTAACACAGTACAACTTTGATTTACCATCTAAACACTAATACAGCATCATTTCTAAAACTCAAACATTTCCACTATAGATTTAAACTTGATGTAGACCCTTGTCAAGTTGGAATGAAGGACATTTCACATGTTTACCACATATATACTCTCAGGTGTGTATGCGTGTGTTTATAATTACAGTATACATTAAGTGTGTTAAATCCTTAAAAGCCCCAAAAATTCAAACATAGATCTCTTACAAACTTTGAGTAGAAACTTATCAGATATTGTAGTGTAAAATTAAGTTGGAATGAGGGGTATGGGGCTTAACAAACATATAGGCCCAGGTATATATTGTAACTGATAAAAAATATTGTATTTAACTATAATATACGCTGGTCTGGTTACTGTACAAAGACTTAATTTTAACTGCAGATCTGTTTCAAATTGATGCCATATTTTGTAAAACACAGTCAAGTTTGATTGAGAGATATATGATGAGCTTTAACAATGATATAGGCCTAAGTGAATATGCATGTATTTATAATTATTGTATAAAATGGTGTGGTTACCTTACCGCAACTCCACAAATCCACCATAAATCTGTTTCAAACTTGGTGTGGACATCTATCAGATGTTGCAACGTAATTAAACATAAAATCCTAACTGTACCATAAGAACTCTTGAAAAGACTGTATTAACACTTTTTAGATAAAGTAAAATGTAAATTCATTCCATTTAGACTGCTTTCTGACTTAGTAATTAGTAATACTGAATTAATATTTAAATAACGTCTATATGTTACTTGCGTAACATTGCATGTCTCCGCCCTCTTCTGAACAACATTGACGCTGAAGTGCTGGTCAACGCCTTCATTTTCTCCTTCATTGATTATTGCAACTCCCTCTTCAATGGTCTCCCTGCTAAATTGCTCAACCAGCTTCAGTTTATTCAAAACTCAGCAGCCAGAGTCCTCACTTTTACCAGGCGCATTGCACACATCACTCCCATCCTCCATCAGCTTCATTGGTTACCAGTATCCTCCCGCATCAAGTATAAACTTCTCCTTTTAACCTTCAAAACTCTTCATGGTCTCGCCCCTATTTATCTCAGTAAACTCCTCCATCCGTACTGTCCCCCTCACTCCCTCAGATCTTCTAGCACTGGACTCCTTGTTGTCCCACGCTCAAGACTCCGTGGCAGGTCTTTCAGTGCTACTGCTCACACATTTTGGAACTCTCTACCTCAATTTCTTTGTGACTGCGCTACCCTCTCTTCTTTTAAAGTTCAACTTAAAACCTTCCTCTTCACTGCTCACTACTCTTCTTCTTCAAAGTGTTGTTTTTTTTTTGTTTTTTTTTTTAATCTCCTTTCGCTTTGTAAAGTGTCCTTGGGTTTGTGAAAGGCGCTATATAAATTGAAATTATTATTATTATTATTATTAAATTAGTGCTGCACAGTACTGATAAAATTCAGTATCTTGCTATCAGAGGGTATTGAAGTTTAACATTAATAAAGTTAAAGAACTCATGCTTTGTGTGTTTTGTTTTTTTCTTATGTTTATGTATTTTAAGCAAATGACTGTTACCTGTCAAGGCTTGACTTTACTATGAGTAAAGTTCACAAAATAAATACTCCTTATATTTAAAATATCACTAAAAATATCACTGGAATGGTAAATAAATATCATGTGGTATGTCAACATCATGGTATACCAGTATAGATGATATATCACTCAGCACTATACTAAATATTTGGCATGGAAGTTTCATTTTATATCATGAAAAAATCATCATTCATTACATTGAATTCAATTCATTGAACTCCACTGTTTAAAAAGTATATGAACCCTGAAGTATCTATAAAATCTCTCTCTCCTTCCTGCCACCCCCTCCCCCCAAAGATGTGCCAGTTCTGTGTGTCCTCGACGGTGAGGTATGGGATTCAAGTTTTGCAGATTGAGGACAGAACTGTTTTGGTGAACAACACAACATATACCATTAACTACAGACCACTGCTGTCTGAAAACCCGCTTGCTACTCCTGATCAGGTACAACACACATACAATGCTTTGAGCCACTGTCCTCTGGATACCTCACCACACCCGCTGTCTCTCCCTAGCCATATAGTCCACCTGAAACTAGTGTGTTCACACTGGAACCTATGGCAGAGACTGGCAGTCCTTCTCACTGTGCAATGCCATGCTGGGATGTGTTGAGCGACAGCCCCAGAGCAGATCTGGCCTCCCTGCCCCAGAAGTATATTCTGTTCAGCTGTGTGGTGGCACCCAAGCAGGAGTGGGATTTCTGGAGCCTGCCAACCTCTGTACGGACGGACTTTCCCAGACAGAGTGTATCTGTGCCAGTACAGCAGAATGCCCACAACTCCTTCAGCACCAGGTGGGTCAAACCTTGAGGAATGCTTCATTGCTCTCTAGGGCCGCAACTGTCAGATCTTTTCAGTTTTCAAATAGTATCATGAATATGCAAATATTTTAGAAGAGTAAGAAAAATAAGAAGTGTTTCACTTCAGTAATTACATGAAAAAAAAAATATTTCTATTTTTATTGATATTTATTTTTAGGGCAAAGGTGCTGGAACCATATTGTTTTTGCTTGATTTTTCTTCTTCTTTTTCTCCTGAAAAAATATGTTGTGGAGAAGACACCGTAAGCTATCCAGCCACCAAACTTTAAGGATAAAATGTGCATCTACCTAGGCAAGAAAAAATGACACAGATTGGCCTGATTTTTGACGTTTGACCCTTTTTTCCTGAACAATCAAAGACATAATCAAAATTATTTTTTGAGCTGAATTCTTGGATAATTTCACAAAACACCTCTCTACTACTATATAGCTCCACCCTCAAATTTGCATAATATTTGGCAAAATATGTGAAGTTTTTTTTAGCTTGTCAGAGATTTTTGATGATACCCCCACAATATAGGTATCAAAATGTTTGCACAAGTCTGGAGGTCAAGAATTATCAAAATAATTAGAATATTTACAATATGGCTGCCATCTGCCAATTAAGCCCTTGGGGATGGGGCTCAGATCACAAAAATGGCTATAGATCAGGATTACTTAGAACAGTTCTTAAAAAAAAATTTGACCGCCTTATATCACATCCTTTTGTCAATAGGGGCTGTTTTTCAGCTGCTGCTTGTCCAGTTGAGCTGAAACTTAGCTATAAGTTTAGCTATAAGTTAAGTTTAGTTTTATAAATGTATTGTTAAGGACAACTTAATCATTGGACAGATTTGGCCAGCCAATCAGCTTTCAGTGGGTTTTGACTGGCCTAACATTGGCCAATAATCACAAAGCTTGAATGGTGTGTACATGTAGGCATTCTCTTAAACCCGATGAAATTTCACATCACTTGGCCATTATGGGGCACAGTTCTTAAAAAACAAGCTTGTGTCCAATTACTTTTTGTTTGCAGGAATGAAATAAGATTCAAGTCATGCAGTGCACTGAGACTGAGAATTTTCCAAATACAAGTCTTTTAGCAAAGTTTTATTTTTTTCTGTAGTTTTATAAAGTTTGAAAAAGCCAATTAATAGTATTATCTCACAATTGGTCTAGAATCAGTCTGTGGGGTCTGAAAGTGAATAATATTGGCCTTTTTGCGTATTATGGCTACAGCACATGAATCAGTGCAGCTTGGGTTTTTCTGACTCAAGGTGCTATAATTTTATCATGGATTACCCAATTGTGACCAAACTTGAGTGACGCTGAATCGCAGCTACAAGGTACAAACTTGATCAACGCTACACTACAGCTATGTGGCTGCCTAGGCCAGCCACTTGGGTGACGCTGCATTGCAGCTATGAGGCTGCCTGGACTGGTGGTGTTCGACTGTAGGAAAATGCTACCCCTTCGTGGCTAAGGGCATTTTCGGCCTTCAGAGCTTCCTGGGCCGGCCACCTGTGTGATGCACCGTAGTGAGACTTTCACCGGCAGCTAAAGATTTTTCGGGCTAGCAAAGTGACTCTACACCATGGTCAGTGGAATCCCCTGACTAGCTACGGGAACCATGGAGTTATGTATGTGTATGTGCGTGCGTGCATGCGTTTTGTGTTGTTTTATTTATTGTCAAAACTGAAGGCATTCAAATTCCATGTCAGCTGTCTTTGAGAAATGTCAGCTTCCTGGGTTTAAATCAACAAGGTGAGATGGCATGGATTTGTAGATAAGTTGTTTGCTGGTCCAAGGCTAAGCATATCTTAGATGGGTCCAAACATCGAATGAATATCCAAAAATATGCGTAAACTGGTAATCTGAGGAAATATGCAATTTCTTTGCTTTAATAGACCTCTAGTGCCAATGTAGTAAAAATTTGTCTGAAATTGTCTCCGGATTCATCTAGAGACAATTTGTGAAGTCTGAAATTAAATAATTAATTGAGAAATGTTGACTTTTTGCAAAACATGGCTCCAGCACATGAATCAATAAGTGTGACTGGGCATATTAAGGATTACCCAGTTGTGATCAAACTCAAAATAAATGTAGAAAAGGATAAACGTTTACTAATATAGTTCTAATAATATTTTCCAGTAATAAAATCGTTGAAAGATGGGATGAAAATTGTTAAATTGGTGCTTGATCTCTTTATTGCTCTGTGCATATAAATAGTCTCAAAAAGTGTCTCATTAGTATGGGTCATGTGTGGCTCACCATGTAAGCTATCGCCATTCCAACCCCAAGGTGCAGGGTTTGAACGGCTACCTTTTGCCACAATCATTTGCCACAGGCATGGAAGTTGTCTCGAAGTGTTTGAGGTTTGAATCTTGGCTAGGCTCTGTGTTGAAAAGTTACAAGTGATGTATGTTGTTTCTCAAGTATATGTTATTAAAAAGTAAAAGCTTTTGTAATTGTAAATGTGGACAGTGTTTGCTATGTGGCCTGTGAAGGGTGTGACTTGCTTGGACCCCTGTGATGGCCACTTATGGCAATATGTTTTATTAGGGGTCCAAGCACTGCAGGTACTGGAACCCTATTGTAAATGTCAGGATTTTTCCTTTTTTTTTTCTTTTTCTTTACTAAAACGAATAATGCAAACCAAACAGTAAGTCGTACAGACGTACATAAAACGTCAATAAGTAGTAGTACCTCCTGCTACTCAGGCGCACAAGCTCAGCCTGATTGGCCAGATGGTGGCACTATAGCAAAGCTTCAGACTTTTTGGGTCATATCTTCTGCATCGTAATTATCAGTTGTCTGAAGCCCCACAAAGAAGCCCCAAGAACCATCTAGCTCTGACCTGATAGATTTTGAGATAATTTTTGAGAGCTAACTAGTCCTTGGATTTTTGTCCAATTTGCACAAATCTGGAATCAAACAAATCCTAAGAACCTGAACTTCAATAACTATGAAAAAATGTTTTTAACAACGTGTAGCATTCAGGCCCCACCCAAAAATGGTGGTGGATCATATATTGCAAAAGTCATGTATATACAGCTCTAGTTCAGAAGCATTTTGAATGATTGTTACGAAACTTCACAGTTATGTGCCCTAGGGGAGTCGTAGATGATCTACGAAGTTTTATGGAACTAGCAAAAAAGTGTTATGCCTCTAACCTTGTCTAATCATTTCAAAACTGGTCTTAAAACGAAAATTGGATGCTGTAATTAGCAATTACCAAAAAAAAGACTTTGAACAACTTTGGTCATAGATAGTTTTGACTGAATTACAGGGAACAAACATTATGATTTACATACATTTTCAGGAAAGTAGTGCAGTGATAAGAATGTATTGTCTGAGTGACACCAAACTTGGTGTAACTTTTCAGTGCCTAATGTTGAAAGAATGTATGTAAAGTTTAGTGGACATGTTAACAGGGAATGCTAAAACAAAAATTCCACATATAAAACATATTTGCAAATTCATCACATTATAAAACAGTAGTTTCCAATACGTAGTTCAAATAAACAACAGACATCACTTCAGTGTCTGTCATACAATGCACAAACCAAAGACGAAGTTATTTAAGTGTGGCATGTAAAAGTTATTTTCTAGCAAAAGTTACCAAATCAGTGCTACTCACTTTTTAAAACACTAAAATGAGTAAATATCTTATACTTTTCAGGTTATAAATATGCAGTCAGGATCAGATAATGCACATATGAGCCTGACAACTTTGTCAATGCAAGTCATTTACTAATTAACAATAATCATAATCATAGTTCGTTCATTTTATATAGCGCCTTTCTCAAACCCAAGGACGCCTTACAAAAAGATCATAAAATAACAAAATACGTAATCAACAATAAATAAAACAACATAGTACACACACATATACACACACACACCTCTACATTTCCAACAGCTGGGGAGGGGGGATTACCATTACCACAGCATAGAGTCACTTAGCTAGCCCAAAAAGAGTCTAAAGCCGTGGGGAAAGTCTCCCTCCACAACTAAGGTGCGTCACACAGGCAGCCAGCCCAGGAAGCCTTGATGGCCGAAAAAATGTCCTTAGCCACGAAGGAGTTACATGTTCCTGCAGCCGGACACCACCAGTCCAGGCAGCCTCATAGCTGCAGTGCACCCCTCACCCCTCAGCCAGCAGGGAAACATTCACACAAACAATACAATACAAAACAAATGAAAAACCAGTGTAAAACTTAAGCCATATTGCGCCAGCGTACTTACAACGGAACGAACACATTACTTAATTACATTATTAATTAAATAATTACCAAGAAAGTTAATTTTTTTAACACAGGTTATCTGCAACATGATAATCAATCCATCTGGGCAGAGTTTTTGCGATTTATTATCTGCATCTCACTCATACATTGTCTGATTAAGACCAAATTTGATACAGAGATACAGAATCATACTCTAAGCAAGGATACCAATCATGGCCTAATTCGACCTCCACAAGCACTACAGTAGGCAATCATATTTGAATTATATAGACTTAAATTTTGCTTAGTTTAAATTAAAGAAATGGAGATGGTGAGAAAATACGTCATTAGTGTGAACAATTTTGCCCATAGACATGTTTCACTAAATTGTACAGGAAATCTAACACTGATTTATATACATTTAAGAATGTACTAGGAATGTGTGCTTAGTGCCTAATGTTAATATACGGTGCAAAGATTGGTGGGCATATGTTAATAGAGGGCACTAAAACAATAATTCCACATATTTGTGAATTCACAACAATATAAAATGTTCATTTCAAATATGTAGTCTAATAAACAACAGATATTGCTTTAATGTCTGTCATACTATGCACAAACCAAATATTAAGTCATTTTAGGGCAGCGTGTGGAAGTCATTTCCAGCCAGAATTACCAGATTCATTAAATTAGTAATTTGCACCCCACTTAATTGGCCTGTGAGTCAAATTGAGCACTGTATAAAATGACCATTACTAATAAGTAGATATAAAGTCACAACATTTTGATTTAAAATCTGTCATACCATGAACATATCAAAGATGAAGTACCTTTACTGCAGCATTTTAAATTAATTGGCAGCCCAAGTCACCAAATCAGTTCATTTGTGCCTCATCTGATTGACTTTTGAGTCAAATGAAATATTATAAAATTATTATTGGCAATACTAATACATACAAACAGCACATTTTGGTGCAGTCTGTTGTGCTATGAACAATTAAAAGAAGATGTTTATTTACTGCAGTATTTTAAAGTAATTGGCAGCCAAAGTTACAGAATCAGTTCATTAATTTAAAAATTTGCACTCAGTCCTATTGACTCGTGAGTCAAAAAATATTATGCAACAAAAGAGTGCGCGATTGACATTGTTGTGCTTGCTGCTACTTTGTCCTATACTGTTTCAGGTTCTATGAGATTGTCATCATATCCTGAAAAACATGTCTAATCAGAGTTCAGCAGGGATTTAAATTGGCCAACCACCGTAAAACTCCCTGTGTATGTACAAAACTTTACTGGCATGTACTTGAGGAGGGTTGTAGCCAAAATAGCAGTGTTTGGCTACTGCTAAAGCAGCTTGGAACCTGCAGATGGCCATTTGCGGCTATATTTAGGGTCCAAGCATGCAGTGCGTAGGACCCTATTGTAATTGTTAGAATTTTTCTTATTGTTTCTTATTATTATTGTTAGAGGTTCAAAGACCAGTTGGCCTGGTGTTGGCGGTATAGAGCAACATTTTTTACGTTTTGGCCCATATCTCCTGAATCATGAGGTCTAGAGTCCAAATTCTTGCTTCTACATAATCCTTGATTTATTCCACATAAGCCCCCCACTGCGTATATTTAGCTAGGCTCCCATATTATCCATCATTATTGGCAGAATATGTGACATCTACATTTTTCTAATAGTCTGGGGTTTTTCGGGATACCCACACAGTTTCAGAATGTCTGAAGGTCAAGTTTTTTTTTTTTTTAATTTGGAAATTTGTAAACAATATGGCCGCCATGTGGCAACTTAGCCCTTCTACAGATAAGGATTGTTTTGGGCAATTCTCATGTAGCTTAAAAGTCTTATACCACACATGATTGTGAGGAAGCCCACCAAGTTTGACACCAATTATTCAATAGGGCCTCTATATTAACCAAAAATTTGTTTCTCAGCAACTGCATTGTCCAACTGAGCAGAAACTTTGCATGCTGCATCATTGGGTCACTATATACCTTAGGTGTGAAGGAAATTTCCATCATTGGACAAATATGGCTGCCATTGGCCAATAATCTTTTAATTGGCATTTAGAGGGCTTAGCATTGGCCAGTCGTCACGAAAATTGAAAGATGTATCCACAGACACTCTCTAGCGGCCTGTCAAATTTGACCTTAATTGGCCACGATGTGGCACTATTCAACAAAAACACAAATAAACCCCGTAAATTTGATCTTGGAATAAATTACTTCACATTACTTCATTCAAATTTATCTGAAGTCTTTTCAAATTTTCTAAATTTTTTCTGCAATTGTTCAAAGTTTGATTGGATTTTAATCAAATTGTCTCAAACTTTTTAAAACTGTTAAGTCTGTAGAGTCTATAGGTAAATAATTTTAAACTTAGCTTCAAAGCACCGAGTGGATTCAAGACAGTTCAGCCTGGCTAAATAGTTTAAAAATCCATGTTTTGCTCCCATTGTGATGTAATTGGGAAGAAATGTACAGAATCATTTTCTGAGGAAGCATGCAAAGTTTAGTTTAAATTGGTGTCAGTATGCCCCTACAATGCTCTAGGGCTAATTTATTAAAATGTGATTATATCTCTCTACAATTAAAATAAAGAGACAATAATGTTTTCAAATTACACATTTCATTGAGACCTAACACTTTGCAAACATAAGAACGTTGCTAAATTTCACAGGAAATCCTGTAATTTGATTTGAACACATCTTGAACAATCTGTCTTATTGCCCAGTGTGGTCTGAGTAAGTTTCTTTCTGTTCCAGATAGCTAGCTAAGCATACTGTCATTTATTCTTGGCAATAAATGCAGGAAAACTGGGCAATTAAAATAGAAAAATCTAATACAGACAGTTAGGAATGGAGTTTCGGTAGCTCTGCCTCTGACTACTACAGAGATATCACCAAGGCTTTGACATGAAAGGACCGTTTGACTTGCAAGAAGAGACTAACTGTAAACCACAGTTTCACTGTTTTAGCATGATAAACAGGCAGCTTATTTTGTTCTCTTCAGATGTGCTGCTACTCAGAGGCATCACTGATGCATGGTGTCCAGGGGAGTAATTCAGGGCCTCTGATTGGCTTTTTTTCTTCCCATTGTGATTGTTGATTGTCTGGATTCTTTGAAAACAGCGGCTCTGATGCTGATTGGTGGAGGTATTGAATGCATTTGAATTGAAAGTTAGTACCAGGTAAAATGTGTGAGAGCTGAAACAAAAAGCTCAGAAAGTAAAAGTACCTTACAATAGCAGACTTTTTTCAGTTCACTACCTGTGGCGTCAACATCAGGTAGGCCACTCATTACCTTTAGGCTGACTACTGTGTTCTTCAGCAGTAATGTGGATTGAGTTTTACATTTTAAGAAATGGGACACTATTAAAGATGTTTCAGCCAAGAAAATGAGAAAAAAGCGAGAACAGTAAGCTGTGTTTTTTCATTGTTCCATTGGAGTGTGTTAATCAGACAAATGGATTAGGTTCTTGTGTTTTAGGATGATCAAATGAGAGATGCATAGCTTTTGTCGTAGACCTCGGTTATTGTTTGTGATGTTTTGTGAAAGTCAAGGTAAGTTTACATTTTACATTGTGACTTACTGTACTCAAGTGGTTTTAATAGAATAACTTCTGCACATGAGTTTTGATACAATTAGTGGATTTGTCATGTGTTGTAACAGCTAACTAACTTCACAAACTCACTGCTTTTGAAAGGTATGACCTGTGACTAAGCTAGTAATGTTATCAGAGGTGAAAATGACAATTCGAACTTCAAATTGACTCCCTTTTCAGTGTAAATTTCAAACCTTTTCAAACCTGTTTGGCATTTATTGGTCTAGTTCTGGGTTTAAGTTAAAGTATTAATGTAGTAGTGCTGGCGGTGCTGGTCACTGGCTGGGGCAGTGTGAGCACCTTCATTAAAAACAAAGGTTTTGAGTTTTTGGACGCTGCGTGGTTACGTTGGGCAATTAATTCTGCTGACTGTTAGCCATATGACTATTTCTTTCCATGCTTACTATATCTGTTGCTATTTGTCCACGTCAGTCAGGAGGGAACTTGAGTTAATCTGATTTTATGGATTTTAACTATACCCGTGGGACCCATGACCAGCTATAGCCTCAGGGCCTACAAGTAAGTTAAAGCACCCCTGTTGCTACTGCGAGCCACTGGTGACTTGCTAGTGTTCAGCATTATAAATAAAATCAGTTTCCTGTCAGAAGGCTAAAAAACGATGCACTGAAATATGTAGTTTCAGAAAAACAGGTACGGCTTTTTGAATGGCTTTTTTCATTTTAGAAAATTTGAATTATCAATTTATGAAATATTTTTTCATCCCTCTCCTTTTCTTCTGCTGTCAGTCTCCTTCTCTCCTGCTATGTCTCTCTGTTTTCTGTAGCCCTGGAGCATCACACTATTACTTTAAGCTTTTGTTTGGCAGCTGTTTTTTCAATAAACAGGGAATGCTTAGAGACCTCAGTGAACGTGATTAAATGTGATTGAATGGGGATCAAATAGGCAGGCAACGTGAGAGCAAAATTGCTGCTTGTGATAAAAGAGTAGCCCAGGTTATTGACTCAGTTTGTGTTCTGTGTGTGTGTGTGTGTGTGTGTGTGTTTTAGGGCCCTGGTTCTGACATATCAGGAGCACTTAGGAATTAACTACATCTCTGTGAGTGAGGACCCATGTCCTCGTATGCTCATCCATAACCGGTGTCCCAAAGCCTTGCTGCTGAAGGAAAACCTGAAGGGTAATGAACATACACAAACTTGCATTCATTTGTGCATTTATTCACACAACCAAACTCACACATATACCACCAAGACAATTACTTCTGCTTTGAAAATACCATACCAAACCCTTATAGCATGTAATGAAACCCATTATACGCTATTTCAAAGTCTTCACTCAGTATGTTATTTTCAGAGTGGCGCCACACCTCTAAAAGTGGTGGGGCAAAATAAATTGGTTAAAAAAAAACTGACTGCCAAAGGTCAACTTGGCCACTGATTAACTAAAAATAACTTTCAACACTACATGTAGCCTTTGTCATAGCAATAACTATAGTAGTAATAGTAACATGACCCAATAAATGTTTTCAGAAATAGTGTCAGTGTTTGTTTCAACCATGCATGTTTTACTGGGTTCTGCTTTGATGGCATCATCACTGAAGAGCATCAGGTTCTGGCTTAGCACAGTAGCAGTAAAAAACAGTGTAACTAACAAATTTTTAGTAAATTTTACAGTGTGGTAACATAAACTATATATGACCAAGTGCATTAATATTAGTTTGTGTATCACATTAAAAAGCATCTGCTGGATTAGTGAGATGTGACAGTCCTCTCACTGAACATTAAAGTTTCACTTTTTGAGAAATGCTCAAATAAAGATTTTACTTATTTTAGTTTGAATGACAGTTTCTGCCTATAGGTCAGTGGTCCATGCAGTTTAAAGGGTATTTTTTTTTTTAAATTAGCAGCCTGAAAATGGTGAGACGTCATCCCAATACTTCGAAAAGTGGTGGGTCAAGTGCCCACTCACCCCTATTGCTCTGGCAGCCATGATTGTTTTAAAAGCAAAGTAAATTCTCCGTTCTATTCTTGGTAAATTGTTCTTTGCTTGGTTTTACATAATTTACTAAAAATGAGTGTGTCTCTGTTTGTGTGTATGTGTGTGCGTGTGTGCATGCCGATGGTATGTGTATCAGAGCCTGCAAGGACAGAGGTGTTCTGTAGAAAGCTTCCTCCTCTGTCCTCTGTGCACCATGAGCTGTACTACCACTCTTCGAGTTTCCCTGAATGCCGACAGAGAGAGACACTGCCCACCCTGCTTCTTTGCTCTGCCCCTGACCTGCCCAGCAGTCCCTCTGCCACGGCCATTACGCCCAATTGGACTGATGCCATTGACATAAACAGCCCAGGCACACAGGTACAATGACACTGTCATGTGTATGTATGGATTTATGTCCAAAATAAATATCTTCTTTTGTTCTGATTCATACTCAACAGTGCTTTAGTTAGCAACAACAAGGCTAGACTCAAAAGAAACTACATACTGTTGGAATGAAACTCTGTATCTCCACATACCCAAAGGTGGGATCTAGGTAGTTTGATTTTTTGGGGAAAATTCAGCAAAGTGCATGAGGTGCATCTGATTCTGTTCTTTTCTCACAGGATGAAATGCTGAATCTATCTGGGGGGCATCTAATTCTGTTCTTTTCTCACAGGATGAAATGCTGAATCTATATGGGAGGAAGAGAATAGACAGTTAGACATAATGGGATCTAAGATTGAGACTGTGACCCCAAATGGTTACAAAATTGAGACCAAATTTTTAGAGCACGAGATTAGTAATTCCTCAAGTTTAGAGGAGCTCTTTCCAATAAGTGGGAGAGATAAACAGGTAACAGTGGGAGAGATAGCTGTAAGAACTTGTCTTGCACCCATGTGTGGGTAGACTGGATCAGTGATAATATAAGAAATTTGGCACTTCTAACAGTTTGGCACTTCTAACAGAGAAAATTTACTTGTGCACTGGAGAGATACAGCAGCCAATGGCCATTGGCTGCCCTGCCTCTGAAAAATGAGCCCAACCTGTGATAGACGGGGACAGACATTGTACCATTATTGCTACAATAGGGCAGAGACGTTGATAGGAACGCATACAACATAGAGACCCTGCATTGAAAGTCTCTCATCCTTAGAAGGCCAAAGAGACCATCATTAAGGTGGAGGCCATAAGACCTAACAAATAAAGTCGCTGTCTTCACAGAACAGAGTTTCCTCTGTGGAAGAGACGAGCATTGTTGAAATGACTTTATTCGTCCTAGCTTGAAAAGTAATAAAGTCAGTCTGAATTCCCAGATATTCTGTTTTCTTCTAAGGTACTAAACAATATATACCTGTGAAAGTTCACAAAAATCAAATTGATGTTGAATTTTTGCCAGGCGTACAGTGGAGGATGGACAAAGTGTTAGTTTCAGAGGTCAGCAAAAATCAAGCAATACTCCCTCTTTTTGTGGAGGTTGCATTTCTGGTACATGGCCGCAATGGCTGGCCAGAGAACTCATTGAGGTCCATGGGAGCATTGAGGAGATTTACCCCATTCAGCTAAATAAGTTTAAAGTGGCTTTTCTCCTGTGAAAGCAAGGCTCATAGAGTTTCTACACCTAACCTCAGCCCCTTGTGTAGTGTGCAGATCTGTAATAGCACTGATCTCTCCTCATAAAGCTGGGTTAAGGTTGCTGGAATGCAGCTGTTTTCCCATCTCCGCGAGTAATTAAGTTGGCTTGGAAAAACCAACTTACTCTTCTTCGTAATCTTCTTATTAAGTTGGCTTGAAAAAGCCAACTTAGTGTTCTTCGTAATCTTCTTATTATTATTAAGTTGGCTTGCAAAGGCCAACTTACTGTTCTTCGTAATCTTCTTCTTATTATTATTATTATTAAGTTGGCTTGAAAAAGCCAACTTACTGTTCTTCGTAATCATCTTCTTATTATTATTCTACGCTCAAAATATAACATGTTTCTCGTCCCACAGTTTTCGAGCTAGAGTCACGAAACTTTGCAGGATCATAGTACCTATACCCTTAATAAGAAGATTACGAAGAACAGTAAGTTGGCTTTTTCAAGCAAACTTACTGTTCTTCGTAATCTTCTTATTAAGTTGGCTTGAAAAAGCCAACTTACTGTTCTTCGTAATCTTATTATTATTATTATTAAGTTGGCTTGAAAAAGCCAACTTACTGTTCTTCGTAATCTTCTTATTAAGTTGGCTTGAAAAAGCCAACTTACTGTTCTTCGTAATCTTATTATTATTATTATTATTAAGTTGGCTTGAAAAAGCCAACTTACTGTTCTTCGTTATCTTCTTATTAAGTTGGCTTGAAAAAGCCAACTTGCTGTTCTTCGTAATCTTCTTCTTATTATTATTATTAAGTTGGCTTGAAAAAGCCAACTTACTGTTCTTCGTAATCTTATTAAGATGGCTTGAAAAAGCCAACTTACTGTTCTTCGTAATCTTATTATTATTATTATTCTACGCTCAAAATATAAAATGTTTCTAGTCCCACAGTTTTCGAGCTAGAACCACTAAACTTTGCAGGATCGTAGGACCCATACCCGATTAGGTTGCTTGTGCTTTTCTAAGCGATCCGACGTACGGTTTTCCCAAAATTAACATTCAAAGTCGATATTTTTTCCCATAGGGAATGAATGGGAGGAATGTTGGCAGCATGCCACACATGATGTCACAATGGCCCGTTAACTCACACACCCATCCAAACTGACGCACGGAACCTAATGTCTCACCCACTCCCAGCCTAATGCTCAGCAGTGTCAGCACACATAATGATTTGTTAAGGTGGAACTGCTTTTAAGGTGGAATTGCACTTAGGTAGCACTGAATTTTGAGGTGGAACTTCTTTTAAGGTAGCACATAGTTTACACTGACACTGAAATTAAGGTGGAACTGCATTTAAGTTAGCAACGAATTAAAGGTTGAACTTCAATTAACATTGGACTAACTTCACGGAGGCACAGAATTTAATGTGGAAATTTAAGGTGGAACTCTTTAAAGTAGCACTAAAATTAAGATGGCACAGAATTTAAGGGAACTTCTTTCAAGGTGGCACTGCAATTAACATAGCACTAAATTTGGGGTGCCACAGAACTTAAGGTGGAACTCTCTTTAAGGTAAAACTAAAATTAAGGTGGCACAAAATTTAAGGTGGGACTGCAGTTAACATTGCATTAATTTTAAGGTGGCACAGAAATTAAGGTGGAACTTAAATTAACCTAGCACTAAAATTAAGGTGGAACAGAATTTAAGGTGGAACTTCTTTTACGGCAGCACATAATTTCAGTTGGAACTCATTTTAAGGTAGCACGAAAATTGGCAAAGAATTTAAGGTGGAACTTCAAATAACATAGCACTAAATGAAACGTGGTCCAGAATTTATGGTGGAACTTCAAATAACATTTTTAAGATGGTACAAAATTTAAAGTGGAAATTCATTCACAGTAGCAACTGGCAATGAATTGCTATCCTCCACGGATACTGCAGCTTCTGCTTAGGAACATTTTGGCAGTATTTTAACAGCTATCAACAGTCTTCAACCATTTTAACTTTAACGATTTTAACCATTTTAACTTCTTTTAAGGTAGCACTGAGTTTACACTGAAACTGAAATTAAGGTGGAACTGCTTTTAAATTAGCACTGAATTTAAGGTGGAACTTCAATTCACATAGCACTAAAATTAAAGTGGCACAGAATTTAAGGTGGAACTTGGTTTAAGGTGGCAATGCAATTAACGTAGCATTAAGTTTAAGGTGGCACATAATTTAAGGTGGAACTCTTTAAGGTAGTGCTAAAATTAAGGTGGCACTGAATTTAAGGTGGAACTTCAATTCACATAGCACTAACTTTAAGGAGGCACAGAATTTAAGGTGGAACTGCACTTAATATAGCACTAAAATTAAGGTGGCACAAAATTTAAGGTGAAACTTCATTCACAGTAGAACTTAGCAAAAAATTTCCATCCACCACGGATTCTGCAGATTCTGCTTAACATTTAGCAACATTTTAACAGCTATCAACAGCCTTCAACCATTTTAACTTTGACCATTTTAACCATTTTAACTTCTTTTAAGGTAGCACTGAGTTTACACTGAAACTGAAATTAAGGTGGAACTGCTTTTAAGTTAGCCCTGAATTTAAGGTGGAACTTCAATTCACATAGCACTAACTTTAAGGAGGCACAGAATTTAAGGTGGAACTTCGATTAACATAGTACTAAATTTTAGGCGGCACAGAATTTAAGGTGGAACTGAAATTAACATAGCACTAAAATTAAGATGGCACAAAATTTAAGGTGAAACTTCATTCACAGTAGAACTTAGCAAAAAATTTCCATCCACCACGGATTCTGCAGATTCTGCTTAACATTTAGCAACATTTTAACAGCTATCAACAGCCTTCAACCATTTTAACTTTGACCATTTTAACAATTTTAACTTCTTTTAAGGTAGCACTGAGTTTACACTGAAACTGAAATTAAGGTGGAACTGCTTTTAAATTAGCACTGAATTTAAGGTGGAACTTCAATTCACATAGCACTAACTATAAGTTAGCACAGAATTTAAGGTGGAACTTCAATTGACATAGTACTAAATTTGAGGTGGCACAGAATTTATGGTGGAACTGCAATTAACATAGCACAAAATTTAAGGTGGCACAAAATTTAAGGTGGAACTTCATTCATGGTAGCAACTAGCAACGAATTACCATACACGACAGATACTGCAGCTTCTGCTTAATACAATTTTGGCAACATTTTAACAACTATCAACAGTCTTCAACCATTTTAACATTTTAACGTAATTAACTGGCTTTTTCAAGCCAACTTAAAGTTCGTTCATGAACTTTCCCTTTCTAGTTATTATTATTATTCTACGCTCAAAATATAAAATGTTTCTCGTCCCACAGTTTTCGAGCTAGAGTCACGAAACTATAATAGTACCTATACACGATTAGGTTGCTTGTGCTTTTCCAAGGAATCCGACGTACGGTTTTCGGAATATTAACGTTCAAAGTCGATATTTTTTCCCATAGGGAATGAATGGGAGGAATGTTAACTCACACACCCATCCAAACTGACGCACGGAGCCCAATGTCTCACCCACTCCCAGCCTAATGCTCAGCAGTGTCAGCACACAATGATTTGTTAAGGTGGAACTGCTTTTAAGGTGGAATTGCACTTAGGTAGCACTGAATTTTGAGGTGGAACTTCTTTTAAGGTAGCACTGAATTTTAAGGTGGAACTTCTTTTAAGGTAGCACTGAGTTTACACTGACACTGAAATTATGGTGGAACTTCATTTAACAATCACTATATTTTAACCGGAATAGACCTTAAGGTGGAATTATCATTCCACAGCATTACATTTAAGGTGGAACTGCTATTGACATATCACTTAATTTAAGGTGGAACACAATTTAAGGTGGAATTACCATTACATAGTATTAAATTTAAGGTGGAACTTCAATTAACATAGCAATGAATTCAACATGGCACAGAATTAAAATATCACTAAATTTTTAATGGCACAGAATTTAAGGTGGAACTGCAATTACCATAGCACTAAATTGAAGGTGGCACAGAATTAAAGGTGGAACTCGAATTAAAATAGTACCAAATTTTTGGTGGCACAGAATTTAAGGTGGAACTGGAATTAACATAGTACCAAATTTAAGCTGGCACAGAATTTAAGGTGGATCTTCTTTTAAGGTGGCACCGAATTTATGTTGGATCTGTCTTTAAGGTAGCACTGAAATTAACATGGCACAGAATTTACGGTGGAACTTCAATTAACAGAGCACTAAATTTAAGGTGGAACTCTTCCTAAGGTTGCACTAAATTTAAGGTGGAACTGCAATTTACATAGCACTAAATTAAGCTAGCACAGAATTTGAGGAGGAACTATATTTAAGGTCGCACAGAATTTAAGGTGGAACTGCAATTACCATAGAACTAAATTTAAGGTTGCACAGAGTTTAAAGTAGAACTCTCTTTAAGTTAGCACTAAACTTAAGGTAGCACAGAATTTAAGGTGTAAAGTTTTTTACGGTGGCACAATTTCAGAGTTTACACTGACACTGAAATGAAGGTGGAACTTCAATTACCATAGCATTAAATTTAAGGTGGAACTGCTATTACCATAACACTCCATTTAAGGTGGAACAGAATTTCAGGTGGAACTCCAATTAACATATCATTAAATTTAAGGTGGAACTGCTATTAATAGTCACTATATTTCAGTTGGAACAGAAATTAAGGTGGAATTATCATTCCATAGCATTACATTTAAGGTTGAACTGCTGTTAACATATCACTAAATTTCAGTTGCAACAGAACTCAAGGTGGAATTATCATTACCTAGCATTAACTTTAAGGTGGCACTTCAATCAACATAGCTCTAAATTTAAGGTGGAACAGAATTTAAGGTGGCACCAAATTTAAGGTAGCATGAAAATTAATTTGGCACACAATTTAAGGTGGAACTGAAATTGACATAGCACTAAATTTAAGGAATTACAGAATTTAAGGAAGAACTGATTTTAACGTAGCACTAAATTTAAGCTGGCACAGACTTTAAGGTGGAACTTCATTCACGCTAGCATCTACCAACGAATTAGCATCCACCACAGATACTGCAGCTTCTGCTTAGCAACATTTCAGCAATATTTTAACAACTTTCAACAGTCTTCAACCATTTTAACGTTTTAACTTAATTAACTGGCTTTTTCAAGCCAACTTAAAGTACGTTCACAAACTTTCCCTTTCTAGTTATTATTATTATTCTACGCTCAAAATATAAAATGTTTCTCGTCCCACAGTTTTCGCGCTAGAGCTACGAAACTTCGTAGATCCTATACCCGATTAGGTTGCTTGTGCTTTTCTAAGCGATCCGATGTACGGTTTTCGGAATATTAACGTTTAAAGTCGATATTTTTTCCCATAGGGAATGAATGGGAGGAATGTTGGCAGCATGCCACACATGATGTCACAATGGCCTGTTAACTCACACACCCATCCAAACTCACGCACGGAGCCCAATGTCTCACGCACTCCCAGCCTAATGCTCAGCAGTGTCAGCACACAATGATTTGTTAAGGTGGAACTGCTTTTAAGGTGGAATTGCACTTAGGTAGCACTGAATTTTAAGGTGGAACTTCTTTTAAGGTAGCACTGAATTTTAAGGTGGAACTTCTTTTAAGGTAACACTGAGTTTACACTGACACTGAAATTATGGTGGAACTTCATTTAACAATCACTATATTTTAATCGGAATAGAATTTAAGGTGGAATTATCATTCCACAGCATTACATTTAAGGTGGAATTACCATTACAAATTATTAAATTTAAGGTGGAACTTCAATTAACATAGCAATGAATTCAACATGGCACAGAATTAAAATACCACTAAATTTTTAATGGCACAGAATTTAAGGTGGAACTGCAATTACCATAGCACTAAATTTAAGGTGGTACAGAATTAAAGGTGGAACTGGAATTAAAATATTACCAAATTTTTGGTGGCACAGAATTTAAGGTGGAACTGGAATTAACATAGTACCAAATTTAAGCTGGCACAGAATTTAAGGTGGATCTTCTTTTAAGGTGGCACAGAATTTATGTTGGATCTGTCTTTAAGGTAGCACTGAAATTAACATGGCACAGAATTTACGGTGGAACTTAAATTAACATAGCACTAAATTTAAGATGACACAGAATTTAAGGTGGAACTTCAATTAAAATAGCATTAATTTTAAGGTTGAACTTCTGTTAAGGTAGCACCGAGTTTACACTGACACTGAAATTAAGGTGGAACTTCAATTACCATAGTATTAAATTTAAGGTGGAACTGCTATTACCATAACACTCCATTTAAGGTGGACCAGAATTTCAGGTGGAACTTCAATTAACATATCATTAAATTTAAGGTGGAACTGCTATTAATAGTCACTATATTTCAGTTGGAACAGAAATTAAGGTGGAATTATCATTTCATAGCATTACATTTAAGGTTGAACTGCTGTTAACATATCACTAAATTTCAGTTGCAACAGAACTCAAGGTGGAATTATCATTACCTCACATTAAACTTAAGGTGGCACTTCAATCAACATAGCTCTAAATTTAAGGTGGCACCAAATTTAAGGTTGAGAAGAATTTAAGGTGGCACTGCATTTAAGGTAGCACGAAAATTAATTTGGCACACAATTTAAGGTGGAACTGAAATTAACATAGCACTAAATTTAAGGAATTACAGAATTTATGGAGGAACTGATTTTAACGTAGCACTAAATTTAAGCTGGCACAGACTTTAAGGTGGAACTTCATTCACGCTAGCATCTACCAACGAATTAGAATCCACCACAGATACTGCAGCTTCTGCTTAGCAACATTTTACCAATATTTTAACAACTTTCAACAGTCTTCAACCATTTTAACGTTTTAACTTAATTAACTGGCTTTTTCAATTAACATAGCACTAAATTTAAGGTGGCACAGAATTAAAGGTGGAACTGGAATTAGCATAGTACCAAATTTAAGCTGGCACAGAATTTAAGGTGGAACTGGCATTAACATAGCACAAAATTTAAGCTGGCACAGAATTTAAGGTGGAACTTCTTTTAAGGTAGCATAGAATTTAAGTTGGAACTGTCTTCAAGGTAGCACTGAAATTAAGGTGGCACAGAATTTACGGTGGAACTTCAATTAACATAGCACTAAATTTAAGGTGGAACTCTTCTTAAGGTGGCACAGAATTTAAGGTGGAACTGCAATTACCATAGCACTAAATTTAAGGTTGCACAGAGTATAAGGTGGAACTCTCTTTAAGGTAGCACTAAAATTAAGGTGGCACAGAAATTAAGGTGGAAAGTTTTTTAAGTTGGCACTGAATTTAAGGTGGAACTTAGTCTAACGTAGCACTAAATTTAAGGTTGAACTTGATTCAAGGTAGCACCTTGCAACGAATTACGATCCCAGACAGATACTTCAGTTTCTGCTTAGCAACATTTTGGCAACATTTTAACAACTATCAACAGTTTTCAAACATTTTAACGTTTTAACGTAATTAACTGGCTTTTTCAAGCCAACTTAAAGTTCGTTCACGAACTTTCCCTTTCTAGTTATTATTATTATTATTCTATACTCAAAAAACTAAATGCTACTCCTCCTACAGTTTTCGAGCTAGAGCCACGAAACTTTGCAGCATCGTAGATCCTATACCCGCGGGGTGTGCTTGTGCTTTTCTAAGCGATCCGACGTACGGTTTTCCCAAAATTAACGTTCAAAGTCGATATTTTTTCCCATAGGGAATGAATGGGCGGAATGTTGGCAGCATGCCACGCATGATGTCACAATGGCCCGTTGACTCACACACCCATCCAAACTGACACACGGAGCTCAATGTCTCACACGCTCCCAGCCTAATGCTCAGCAGTGTCAGCACACATAATGATTTGTTAAGGTGGAACTGCTTTTAAGGTGGCACTGAATTTTGAGGTGGAACTTCTTTTAAGGTAGCGCTGAGTTTACACTGACACTGAAATTAAGGTGGAACTTCATTTATGTTACCACTGAACCTAAGGTGGAATTTTAATTAACATAGCAATAAAATTAAGGTGGCACAGAATTTAAGGTGGAATTTCTTTAAAGGTGGCACCGAATTTAAAATGGAACTCTTTTCAGGGTGGCAATAAATTTAAGGTGGAATTGCAATTACCATAACACTAAATTTAAGGTGGCACAGAATTTAAGGTGGAATTATCATTACATGGCCTTAAATTTAAGGTGGAACTTCAATTAACATAGCACTAAATTTAAGGTGGCACAAAATTTAAGGTGGAACTTCAATTAACATAGCACTAAATTTACTTAATTTAAAATTAAGGTGGCACACAACACACACTCAACACACCCCACACCACACACACTCAACACACCCCACACCACACACAATAAACACACAACACACACTCAACACATCCCACACATAAACACACAACATACACACAACACACCCCACCCCACACCACACACAATAAACACACCTCACACTACACACAATAAACCCACAACAGACTCAACACACCCCACACAACACACAATAAGCACACCACACAAACTAATCACACCCCACACAATAAACACACCTCACACTACACACAATAAACAAACACAATAAACACACCCCACACCACACACAATAAACACACAACAAACACTCAACACATCCCACACATAAACACACAACATACACACAACACACCCCACCCCACACCACACACAATAAACATACCTCACACTACACACAATAAACCCACAACAGACTCAACACACCCCACACAACACACAATAAACACACAATAAGCACACCACACAAACTAATCACACCCCACACAATAAACACACCTCACACTACACACAATAAACAAACACAATAAACACACCCCACACCACACACATAAACACACAACACACACTAAACACACCCCACACAATAAACCCACAACAGACTCAACACACCCCACACCACACACAACAAACACACAATAAGCACACAACACACACTAAACACACCCCACACCACACACAATAAGCACACAACACACACAATACGTGCCACTACACACACAACACACCACACACAATAATCACACCACACACAATAAACACAGAACATACACTCAACACACCCCACACCACACACAATAAACACAGAACACACACTAAACACCCCACACCACACATTCAACAAACCCACATACACACACACACACACACAATTAACACACCACACACACTTCACACAATGAACACACAGCACATACTCAACACACCCACGCCATACACACTCAATACACCCCGCACCACACAAAATAAACACAGCACACACTCAACATACCCCTCACCGCACACCCTCAACACACCCAACACCACACACAATAAACACACCACACACACTAAACACACCACACAAAATAAACACACCACACACAATTAACACACCACACACTCCACACTATTAACACACAGCACATACTCAACATACCCCACACCACACACACTTAACACAATCAACAGACAGAACTTCTTTTAAGGTGGCACTACAATTAACATAGAACTAAATTTAAGGTACCATAGACTTTAAGGTGGAACCTTATTTAAGGTAGAACAAAAATTAAGATGGCGCAGAATTTAAAGTGGAACTTCAATTAACATAGCACTAAAATAAAGGTGGCACTGAATTTCAGGGGGGACCTGCAATTAAGATAGCACTAAATTTAAGGTGGAACTCCATTTTATGGTAGCACTTAAATTAAGGTGGCACAGAATTTAAGGTGGAACTTCATTTAAGGTGGCACCAAATTTAACGTGGAACAGAATTAAAGGTAGAAGAAAAATTTATTTGGCACATAATGGAATGGTGGAACTTCAATTAACATTGCAATAAAATTAAGGTGGCACAGAATTTAAGGTGGAACTTCATTCATGGTAGCACCTAGCAACGAATTACCATCCACGACAGATACTGCAGCTTCTGCTTAATAAAATTTTGGCAACATTATAACAACTATCAACAGTCTTCAACCATTTTAACATTTTAACGTCATTAACTGGCTTTTTCAAGCCAAATTAAAGTTCGTTCACAAACTTTCCCTTTCTAGTTTTTTTTTTATCATTTCTTATAAACTGAAAAAATGTGCCAAGATCTAAGCAAATCCACAGCAACATTTTTATTCAATTTTAATACTAGACAAAATTTAAGTAATTTATCTCAGCTAAGCCACAGCAACATTTTGAAGAGAAACTATTATCTGGATTTATTTTCATCTGAATTATATATAATTGAATTATATAATTCTATAATTATATCTGAATTATAACTTTTTTTTTCTTCAAAATCCCAACTTTGCTTAATTTTCAACATGTGGATTAAATACTATAAACTATTGGTTAGCTAGACAGTGTTTTTTATCAAACCAAAAACAAATCTGTGTCCTTATTGTCTCTGCACATATTATATTGCGAAATTTTCAATTTATGAAGTATTATTTACAATAAACACTGTAAAATAAGCCCACTTTGACTTTTAATTTGAAATATATGGATATGTATTAGAATTAAATAGAGTAATAAAAAAAATACTGGGTATCTCAACTAATAAATATATATTGATTACTGTAGGTTTTGAGCCAGTGGAATTTATTTTATCATGAGCCCCGCTGAAAAAAGATTAGCACCTAACGGTTTTGCTTTCTAATGGGAATAGGCTTAATGGTTTCAGTGGTTTTCTACACTAATGTCCTGTAGAATACCTTTAGATCCCATTAGGAAGCGTTCAGATGCATTAACAACCAACTATGGGTCACCTGTTAAACCATTTGGATCGTGTACGTTGTTATATCAACCCATTAAAAAAGCCAAAACCCATTACAAAACCATTAGGAACCAACAGAAACACTTAATGGTTTCTATGTTTTTTTCAGCAGGGATATATTTCTGTAAATATGGAGAGATTGATCTGAATGCATGTCGCTGTTGGTGTGAAAACAGATTTAAAATGTAGAAGTTCTCTATGATGGCGGCAGAAGTCACATTGTCAGTCTGACCATTTGGGTTTTTTACTTATTCTGTGCAGAATGTGAATAAAAATGCCACAGGACACTTTTCCACTTCCCCTCAGTCCATTTTAAATGAGTTCAGGCCCAGAGAAAGTGGCAGCATTTCTGGATCCAGTTTATATATAATACATTTTTTGCATTTTAGAGTTTTAACTCGCGTTTGTGGATGCAGCGATGACCTGTTTTCACAGACCGTGGTTTTCAGAAGTGTTCCTGAACCCATGCAGTGATTTCCACTAGAGAATCATGTCTGTTTTTAATGCTGTGCCACCTGAGGGCCCAAAGATCATTGCCAGCAAATACTGGTTTTTAGCCTTGTCCCTTGCATACAGGGATTTCTCCAGATTCTCTGAATCTTTTAATGATATTATGTACCGTAAATGATGAAAAGCAAAAGTCCAGTCGTGAAATTTCACAAAGTGGTAGGCCACGTAAAATAACAGAGCGGGGTCAGCGGATGCTGAGGTGCATAGTGCGCAGAGGTCGCCAACTTTCTGCGGAGTCAATCGCTACAGACCTCCAAACTGCATGTGGCCTTCAGATTAGCTCAAGAACAGTGCGTAGAGAGCTTCATGGAATGGGTTTCCATGGCCGAGCAGCTGCATCCAAGCCTTACATCGCCAAGCAACAGTTGAAGCTGTTATAGCTGCAAAAGGTGGGCCAACATCATATTAAACCATATGGATTAATAATGGGATGTCACTCAAGTTGATATGCAGGTGAAGGCAGATGAGCGAATACTTATGGCAATATAGTGTTGTCAAATATAATTTTACTTTATTTGCTTTTATTAACTTTGTAACTTCTCCTTATTAACTTTTGTAACTCCCTTGCCTTTTGTGTTAATCTCGTTTACATTTTGTATGTCTCTCTTGTGTGTTGTGTGGGGGCTGCGGAGAGTAGTCCCTTTGTCATGTAACCACCTCCAATGGTTAGCCTATTTTACATCTGGTTATCTATAGCTCCCCAATCTAGCAATGCCATTTGTTGTAGGGATATCTCGGAGACATCCTGGCTCCTAGATGGGTGAGACTGTAAATTCCTGGGTGGGCCTCAACACCTCTATTTTAATTACAAAGGTAGAGGCAGTCGCCCATCAAGTAGGGGGTTTCTGGGTCGTTTAGACAAAGGGACAACAAGAAGGTGTGGTTTACAGGGTTGACTACTTAAGTCCATTGTTTTGTAAGCTTATTTAGACTTGCTTGGTACGAAGACGCACGAGCATTAAACTTCTTTTTCCTCGACAAGTCTCCACTCCTGTTCTTCAAGAAACCAACATTTTTGCCAGCAGAAGTCAACAGTGTATATAGTAAGTGGATGAGCGTAGAAACAATAAGGTGGTCATAATGTTATATATACATAATGTATATATATATGTGTGTGTGTGTGCGTGTGTGTGTGTGTGTGTGTATGTTTATATATATATATATATATGTGTATATATATATGTATATATATGTATATATGTATGTGTGTGTGTATATATATGTGTATATATATATATATATATACACATACATACACACACACAACAATGTAAGTCTAAAATTGCAAAAATATAAATATAAATATAAATATTGCACCCATAAAATTACATAAAAAACCACAGAGAGAGACATGATGTATTGCACATTTAAAAAGAGATAAAAACCATAAAAATGGTTGATGACCTGAGTCTGCTCTGGCTTTTACTGTACAGTGTATTTGTGTTGTCAGTCCAGTCCAGATTATTTACAACTAGATATTTTTACATATATTTACAGCCTTAATGTCCATTCCCTGGATGTTCATTCTTTGGTTTTGCATGTGTTAATCTGGAGGCAGTTCCGCTGACACCAATGCTGTCTGGATCTGTAGCTTTCCTCACCTTATTCAATTCCTTCCTCACCTGGTCTTTAGTGAAGGACAAAGAAACCGAGCACCAAGTGTCAAGAGTAGGATGGTGGAGCACTGCCCAGGGGATGTGGTGGGTGAGGGGTGCATCGAGGGTTTACAGACGGGTTGTGAGCTACGTGTTGTAGACCAGGGGATGTGCACAGGAAATGCAGCAGAAGGGGAAGCAGCTAACTAAGATAACTATTGCTCACTGTAATGTAACCTACAGTGATGTTTCTTTCAGAACAGCTTTGTACCACAAATAGCACACTAATCTTTATTGTTGTGTGTATTTGTGTGATAGGTGATATTATTACCAGGTTTTGGCTGTCTATATGTTGATGTGGCTCATCAGAGTGGTACCATCATTCTCACGCTGGCACCAGAAAGGTGTGCTGGAGCTGTCATCAGTGAATATCACAGGTACACACACACAGCATACCACGTGCTAAAGACGTGAAAAGGGGAAAAACATTTTAACCTCTTAGAAAAAAGTTTCCTCACACAGGTCATGACTTTTGAAGCCAGTTAATCCTGCAAGATACCACAGTGAGAGCAAGCCTATGCAAACATGTACACGCACACTTACTGTGTAAAACAATCATTACAATCATTATACAATTCGCTGTGTCTCTTTTTTGCCATCTGTGTCTGACAGGGTGTCTGATCAAATGCTGTCCTTCCGTGTACTGCTGAATGAGGTCAGCGTGGTGCTTTCTGATGACATCACTAGTCCAGCTGGTTCAGTGGAGCTGTTGCGTCTGACTGTGTCTAAAATCCTAGTGCTCTTGTCCCCCACTGAGACCACTACAGGCGACACAACCCCCTCTTTTGCCCGCCAGATGCAGGTGCTGTGTGGCAATCTACAGATGGACAACCAGCTGTACAGCCGTTGTAGTTTCCACTTTCCTGTCCTTCTGTGCCAGGAGCAGCGGGCAGATGCAGACTGCTGGGTGGGCGATCGCGACCCAGTGGTGAGCCGTAAAGCTCTGGAGGACTTTCAGCAGGCATGCTTCCTGTGTGTGGGTCTCACATTGTCTAGCAATGGGTTCCAACTGGAGCAACTCAGTTTCCAACTCAAACCAGCCCGCATCTATTTAGAGGACACCTTTGTGTACTACCTGAAAACCCTTTTCCACACTTACATACCAGTTTCCACCCTGCCCAATGCGGTGGAAAGTGATATATTAAGAGAACCTGGTCCAGTGTTACCTGAGAAAGTGTACCAATCAATGCAGGCACTAGTCCAGCCAATAAGGCTGCAGCGACTGCTAATTGAGCCAGTCAGTCTGCTGGTCAGTATCCATGCCTCTCTGAAACTTTACATTGCGTCTGACCACACACCGCTCTCCTTCTCAAGGTTTGAGAGGGGACAGTTTTGTACCACCCCACGCCAACTTATACATGCACTGACCATGCACTATGCTGCAGGGGCCCTCTTCAGAGCAGGTGAGTGAGTTCCTTTCTCTCTCTCTCTCTCTCTCAGAGTCCTATTGATTTTGGTGTTATTAATATTCTGATGCATTCTGATTAGCTGTTTCAACCTCTGTTTCATGCTGCAATGTTCTGTAGCACTGTGTCTTCAGATTACTGTGGGAAAGAGACTCTCTACTTAATCGCAGTAGTCTTTGTGCGTGTGCATTTGTATTACTTATTCAGTGTATGTATATTTGGTACGTGTGTGTTTTGTTTTTACAGGCTGGGTAGTAGGCTCTCTGGAGATCCTGGGCAGTCCTGCAAGTCTGGTACGCAGTATCGGAAATGGAGTGGCTGATTTTTTCCGTTTGCCATATGAAGGACTGACACGTGGACCTGGAGCCTTCGTCAGTGGTGTGTCTCGTGGAACCAGCTCATTCGTCAGACACATTTCAAAAGGTGAAAGCAGTTGTGGACCTACGAACACATGCATTGCCCCCACAAGCACAAACACAATTACGCTGCTGTTTCACTTACACCCTTACCTGTAAGCATTGTGTTTTGCTAGTGATTAAACAGATATTGTACCAACTGCGACGTCTGATTAATCACAGTTTGTTTTGGCAGATCAACTACTGCTTGTTTTAAACTGGGACATTTTAGCCAATATTTTTCACCCTTTCCTTTTCTAGGCACACTGACGTCCATCACTAACTTGGCCACTAGTCTGGCACGCAACATGGACCGACTGTCTCTGGATGAGGAACATTATACACGGCAGGAAGAGTGGAGGAGGCAGCTTCCAGAGAGCCTGGGTCACGGTTTGCGCCAGGGCCTCTCGCGTCTGGGAATAAGCTTGCTGGGTCAGGTTCTCCCTAAAACAAACACTTTCACACACACTGTCTCTCCACATGCCATATTATTTGCATTCACAGTAGTGCTTGTGGGTGTGAGTGTGAAGGGATGAGGTCTGATCTGTGCCTTGTTTGGTTTCGTCTGTGTGGTTTCTCAATACATGTAGGAGCAATCGCAGGTATCGTGGACCAGCCGATGCAAACCTTTACCAGGCCTGTGGAGGCTCGTAGTACAGCAGCCAGCACCGCCCGGGGCGTCATCTCTGGAGTGGGGAAAGGAATTGTGGGGGTTTTCACCAAGCCAATTGGAGGAGCTGCTGAGCTTGTCTCACAGACAGGATATGGTATAAGAAGTTTTGTGTGTGTTTGTGTGTGTGATCACTATTATATTGGGGTTGCAGTTATACACACTATATATACAAAGTGAGGGGAAACATATATTGAAACACTTTTTTCTGTTACTTAATATAGTTCCAGTGCATACATTTACACACTACTAAATTTACACACTGAAGGCCAAATGTACGTAGCACAGCACAGACTGTGCCTGGATGCAACCACAGTATGCGCACACAACACACCTGAAATGAACGTTTGATTTACAAAGACTGCAACTTGTCTCACAAGTGCAGCCCACCCACTAACCGCTTTCTTGTGAGGCTTAGGGTTTAAAGGTGGTAGTAAAATTATAGTCTACATACTTGAGTCAAAACCGAAACTGTAAGTTCAGTCATGACCTTTATTTAAAATGCACATTATTTAAGAGTTTGCAGTAGTCTATGCAGGCCCTTTGAACATTAAATTAATCAGAAACACATTCAGATTAGTTTTGCATACTTAAATAAAGTTTAGATTTAGGCTAAGTATTTTAGTCACTGATCATAAATCCAATGTTTTTCTATTTACTATTTCATTTGTTTTGTGTGCATGCTGTTCAAACACTTAGGTAAAAATATATTAAAAATGTCTTTTGCACACTTTTTGTTGTGGATTTGATTTTGAATGGATATAATTGCCATTTTTACCCATCAGTCTGTCCATAATCTCTCATAATGACAAAGTGAAAATGTTTGGAGAGTTTTTCAAAAATTAATTAAGAATCAAAAACTGACAGCTCTTATTCACAAAGGTTTTCAGACTGTTTATTCAGTACTTTGTAGAAGCCCCTTTGGCAGCATTTACAGCTGCAAGTCTTCTTGGATACGTCTTTACAGACTCTGCACCTCTGGATTTGGGCAGTTTATCTGATTCTTCTTGGCAGATCCTTTCAAATTCTGGATGGCGAGATTCTGTGAACTGCTTCATTCCTTTATCCGTCCCTCAATTCTGTTTCACCATAGGGATGATGTTAGCCAGATGATGTGCAGCGCCTGCTTTTAGCCAGACATAGTGCTTGCTGTTCTGCCCAGTTCAATTTTTGTTTCATCAGACCAGAGATTTTTTTTTTCCTCATGTTGTCAGAGTCCTTTACATCCAAGCTTCTTCCATTTTACATCCAACGCAGCTCTACACAGGACTTTTAGAGCTCCTTTACAGTGACAATGGGTTCTTTCTTACGTCTCTGATCAAGGCCCTTCGGACAGCCAACTCTAGGAAGGTTCAAAGTTGTGCCAAGCTTCTTCCATTTTAAAATTATTACTATGTTCCTGGGAACGCTCAAAGCCTAAGATATTGGTTTATATCATTACTCTTTTTTATAGCTTGCCACAATTTGATTACAGAAAAATCAACAGACAGTTTCTTGGACTTTATGGCTTGTTTTTTGTCCTGACAATGCAGTGTAAATTGTGGGCCTTTTAGACCCAGGTGTGTGCCTTTCCGGAATATGTCCAGTCAATTCAAATTGCAACAGGTGAACTCCAGTTGAGTTCTAGACACATCTTAAGGATTCTCTGGCAACAGTGAATTACATCAGCAGATTGCATAAGGGAGCTGTCAGGAAAAACGAAAGGTTGCTTCTACATTAACAATGTTTGGTGATGTCACAGTGCTAAACAAATTCTGCAGCCCAAACTTAGAGCCGTCGTTTATAAACTGAAAGCCATTTTATTCACCATGGGAGTTTTCCTCCTTCAGCCTGGTCGGAGTTTACATCCCACCCCAAGCCGGTTTGAATGACACATGGCAAAGCCTGGCTGACCAGAAAACTGACTTGGAACAAAAATATATGGCCTTACTCTTCATAATCCTTGGGGACTCTAACAGAGCAAAATTAAACCAGAAACTATACTGTTCTTAAAGAGGCATATGCCTACAGAAGTGGAGATAAGGCCCTGAGATCAGATAGACTAAAAGAAGCTACACTGAAAAGCCTGCAAAACAGGTTTTCAGCCAATAACCCTGTGTGCCGTGGCCTTCAAGACATCACAAACTACAGAGGACCGTCACCCTGTGCTGAGGCAAACAAAGACCTGGCTAATAGCCTGAATGATGTCTGTTGCAGGTTTGATTAAGATATGTGAAGTGGATGTGAGCAGGCTATTCCAGAGACAGAAGCACAGGGTCCAGACGGTGTCTCCACATCCTGTCTCAAGGCCTGTGCTGACCAACTAGCCCCAATATTCACACAGATATTCAGCAGATTCTTAGATTTGTTCGAAGTCCACTCATGCTTCAGACGCCCTACCATCGTCTCAGTCCTTAATAAACTCTCCGACACAAGACTGAATGACTACAGGCCCAATGCTCTGACATCTGTGCTTTGAACAACTGGTGTTGGCACACCTGAAGGATGTCACAGGACACCTGCTGGACCCCCTGCCATTTGCTTACTGGGCAAACAGGTCAGTGGATGATGCAGTCAACCTGGGACTGCATTAGATCCTGCAACACCTTGACTGCCCAGGGACATACGCAAGGATCCTGTTTTTGGACCTTAGCTCGGCGTTCAACACTGTCATCCCAGACTCTACCAGCTTGCTTTATCCCCAGTCAACTGTCAGTAAATCACCAGTTTCTTTACAGGCAGAAAACAGCAGGTGCAGCTGGGGAAAGCCACTTCTGGTGTGCACACAGTCAGCACTGGTGCTCCTCAAGAATGTGTATTCTCCCCACTGTTCTTCTGTCTCTACACCAATGACTGCACTTCTGAGGACCTATCCGTTAAACCCCTGAAGTTTGCAGACAATACTACAGTCATTGGACTCATTGTCCAACATGGCGACAAATCTGCATATTGGTGGGAGGATGAATGGCTAGTGCTCTGGTGCAGTCAGAACAACTTGCAGCTGAACGCACTGAAGACTGTGGAGATGCCTGTGGACTTTGGGAGACACCCTTCAGTACTGCTCCCTCTTACAATATCCAACAGCCATGTATCTACCATGAAGACCTTCAAGTTTCTGGGAAGTATCGTTTCCCCAAGACCTGAAGTGGAGGACCAACATCAACTCCATCCTCATGTACTTTCTATGGCAAATAAGGAAGTTGATCGACTGTTATTGGATCTGTCCTGTGCACATCCATGCTCCACTGTCTACCCTCCAGGACTTGTACTCTTCAAGAACCAGGAAATGGGCAAGGAAAATAATTGTAGATTCCTGGCCTCCTGGGTACAAAATTGTTTCTACTGTAACTCCTCCCTTCCGGCAGGCAAACCCTGTATACTGACTACCAAACAGGACCAGTTTCTTTACTCAAGCCATCACCCTCATTAACAGCTAACCAGTAATATCAACTGCTTGGCCATAGCTACTCCTGTTTTCTCCAGATAGTTATTACACCCTGCTTCTCATCCATACCATTGTACACCGCAATTTCATTCCCATATTTGATGTACACTGCTGTCGTTGGCACTTCTTGTGGCTTACTTGTCCCCATCTGATCTTATGTTGTTTTGTCACTATACTGAATATTGTGTATTGTCTGTATATTATATTGTGTATATTACTAGAGAGACACCAACAGCTAGAACCAAATTCCTTGCTTTTGTCAACATGCTTGGTCAATAAATCTGATTTTGATACTGAATAAAGCAAACAGGATGCACCAGGCCACAATTTGTAATGCCACAGCAAATGGTCTGAATGCTTTAGTGAATGAGTTTTCGGTTTTTGTTTCAGTTTTAATTCACTTTTGAAAAACTCTAAAAAAACAAAAAAACAAAAAAACAAACAAACAAAAAAAAACTTTTTCACTTTGTCATTATGCATGATCTCCTCCTTTTTCTATCAAGAATTGGCAAAGGAGATTCCAGAGGAACCTTGGCAATTGGCTTTGATGTTTTTGACATGCCCAAAATTGCTGGATTTTTGGCTAGGCATATTTAATACATTTTCACACATTTGGAGCACACAATCCGAGCCTAATGCCCTTGCGGCTTTGTTTGGGATAGTTCTAGAAGATATATGAGCAACTTCAGAACAGTCAGAAGTCATAGCCTTTTCCATGTTACTGGCTAGGCGTATGATCCTACGTAGGTGGAAGAGGGCCGAGCCACCACTTCATAAAAACTGGAACAAAGAGGTTATGGCACATCTTAAACTTGAACATTTTTGACACCTTTTGGGACTGAGCATTCTCACTCACTCATTTCATAAAGGTCCTTTAAGGTTTTTTTTCTTCTCCTTTCCCCCTCTTTTGTTTTTCTCTCCTTTCTTGACTTTAGCAAGGTCTTAGGATATGTATATGCGAGGATTGCTGTTGGGGGGTTTAGGGGCTAGGAGAATTTGTCCCGAAGTTGTCTGGAAGTGTTTGTGCATAAATATTGAAAAAAAAAAAAAACATTTGAATAATATTAATATGCAAATGTCCTTTATTTTTGCATATTTGTTATAATAAATGGTTTTGGATCATCACACAAAATGTAATGTAAGATAAGGAGAACACAAGGAAACACAAAATAGAGTTTAATTGATCATTTCATTTATTGAAGAAAAAGGTTTTGCTACACCTACAGTCTCTTCTGAAATTACTGGAATAGCAAGGCCATTTTTTTTGTTTTTGCTATACATTGAAGACATTTGGGTTTAAGATCAAAAGATGAATATAAGATGATAGATCAGAATGACAGCTTTTAATTCCTGATATATACATGTAAATGTGTTAAACAGCTTAGGACATGGCACCTACTCACACCAAGAGTAGACATTCAGAACTATTAATTGTTTAAGAATTCAAATCTAACAGGGCACATCTGGGCAACAAGAAAGACCCGTCAGTACCATGTTCCAGTATTTTTGCTCACCTGAAAAACATGAGTTCAAACAAAACGTGCCCTGTTTAACGCATCTAGATGTAAATATCAGGAAATTAAAGCTGAAATTCTGATTTACCATCTCATATTCATGTTGGAATTGCTTCAAATTGGAGGACTTTTGAGTGTGAACTACCTGTTTAAAGTCCCGCAACAGCATCTCAAAGGGGTTCAAGTGAGGACTTTGTCTGGGCCACCCCAAAAAAATATTTTTGCTTCTTTTGAGCTATTCGCAGGTACAACTTGCTCTTGTGCTTTATATCGTTGTCTTCTGGCATAATTCTTACGCCCAATTCTCTGCTCGCCAATTATAGCAAGTTGCTCTTGCCCTGAAGCATCCCCACACCATCAAACTACCACCACAATGTTTGAGTAGTGGCATGATGTTATTACTGTAGAATTCTGTGTTGGCTTTACTTAACTCTGTAGCAACTAATTTGCAGCAAATAGTGCTGCCAGGCATTTCCCCCAAGTCACTAAAACAGCTGCCATTAAGCCACTCTTAAAAAAGAGAGCTCTGGATACATCTGTATTAAACAACTTCAGACTTGTCTCATATCTTTATTTTATAGCAATAGAAATAATTGAGAAAGTTGTTTTCAGTTAACTCATTAGCAGGTTTTTTTTTCATCTTAAAAAGTTGTTCAAAATTCTATCAGGCTTCTGACCTCACCACAGTACTGAAAATGAGTGAGGCAAAATATCAGTTCTGGTATTACTAGGTCTTAGTGCTGCATTTGACACTGTAGATCATAGAATACTTTTGGACAGATTGAAAAGTTGTATATGTCTGTATGACCTATTGAGAAGGCTGGAGTTACTTTATTACCATTGGCAGCTATAAATCTGATGAGGGTGGGGAGACCCCCAGGGATCAGTTCTTGGGGTTCTGTTTAATCTTACAGAGCAGCAACATTGATTATCATACTTATGCAGATGATATACAAATGTCCTCACACCAGATGATGACAGCCCAGTAGACTCACTCTGTCAGGGTTTGGATCATGAAAATACAACGCCATTTCTAAAAAAGTTGGGACGCTGTGCAAAATGTAAATTAAAAACAGAATGCAATGATATGCAAATCATTTAAACCCTATATTTCATTGAAAATAGTACAAAGACAACATCAACATCGAAAGTTAAAACTGAGAATATATATGCCCATTTTGAATTTGATGCCAGCAACACATTCCAAAAAAGTTGGGACTGGGCAACAAAAGGCTGGTAAAGTTGTATAATGCTAAACAAACCCCGGTCAGTAACAGGTCAGTAATAGGTCATCCCAGAGAGGCTGAGTCTTGCAGAAGTAAAGATGAGGAGGGGTTCACCACTCTGTGAAGGACTGCACGATCAAATAGAATAACATAGAACTTGGGGATTTCATCATCAACGACACATAATGTCATTAAAAGATTCAGAGAATCTGGAGAAATCTCTGTATGTAAAAGGGACAAGACCAAAAAACAGTATTTGCTGGCAATGATTTTTGGGTCCTCAGGTGGCACAGCATTAAAAACAGACATGATTCTCTAGTGGAAATCACTGCATGGGCTCAGGAACAGGATCCAGAGACACAGCCTCCTTCTCTGAGCCCGAGTTAATTTAAAATGGACTGAGGGGAAGTGGAAAAGTGTCCTGTGGTCTGACAAATCAAAATTTTAAATTCTTTTTGGAAATCATGGACACTGTCCTCCGGGCTAAAGACCACTGAGCTTGTTATCAGTGCACAGTTCAAAAGCCAGTATTCATGATGGTATGGGGGGACATTAGTGCACATGGCATGGGTGATGTGCACATCTATGAAAACACCATTAATGCTGAACAATAGATACATGTTTTGGCAACATATGCTGCCATCCAGATGATGTCTTTTTCAGAGAAGGCACTGCCAAACCACATTCTGCATGTATTACAGCAGCATGGCTCCATATTACGAGTCTGTGTGCTAAACTGGCCTGCCTGCAGTCCAGACCTGCCACCCACTGAGAACATTTGGCACATTATGAAAAGAAAAATACTGCAAATGAACTGTTGAGCAACTGAAATGCTGTATCAAACAAAAACAGGAAAACATTTCACTTACAAAACAACAGCAATTGGACTCCTCAATTGCCAAACGCTTGCAGATTGTTGTTAAAAGAAGAGGTGATGAAACACATTGGTAAACATGCCCCTGTTCCAACTTTTTTGGAACGTGTTGTTGTCATCAAATTCAAAATGGGCATATATTTTTCAAAAAAACAATAAAATTTCTCAGTTTCAACATTTGATATGTCGTCTTTGTAGTATTCTCCTTTAAAAATATGGTTTACTTGATTTGCACATCATTGCATTCTATTTTTATTTACATTCTGCATAGCATCCCAACTTTTTTGGAAATGAAGTTGTAATTGGATGAGACAGAATTTCCTTCAATTAAATGAAAATAAAATAGAGACTTTTTTGGCAACAAAGAGAAAAGACTTCAAGACAGCTTCAAGGGCTCGAAAAACAAGTCTAAAATCTTGGTGTTCCCAAAATACATCTCTGATATCTTATATACAGCTATATACATGGCTGCTGCGAACTTTACTTCTGCATCCAGTGTCCTCCTTGAGCCCAGGGTAAGCACATGCCGTGCTACAGACGTTAATTCTTTTTGTTCACAATGTAAGCAAATTTTAAAGGGCACTCTCCTTTTTAGCACTGATAAGGTCTCAGACCAGTTGTTGTGCACACCAGCACTCGTTTAGAACTCACTAACTCACCACCTAGGAGGCATTGAATTCTGGGTATTGTTTTTCAAATATATATATATATGTTTGACACCATAGTAAAATACTCCAATAATGCTAAGCTACCAAAATCCATTAAAAGGTCACCAGTGTTCGAATCAAATTGGTTTTATTTATTGAATGTTGTATTAATTATACTGTATATTATAATTTTTGTCGACACTTAAAGCAATAAATCTCTCAAGTGAGTTACGGTGATTTCATTTCGGGTAGGAGGTTTAAGCTGCTTTCACAATGAATGTGGATGCGCAGCTACCAGACACGCCTACTGCTCTTCTGTTGGTTGTGCCATAGCTGAAAATATTTGAACTCTGTATGACCCTGCATGACTGCCGTAGGAGATTCAGAAAATCTGCATCTGCGCCTGCGCATCCCTTTGAAAATGTGTTTGAAAGCACAGCAGTGAATTTTCCATGTTCAATGGGAAAGCAGCTTAACATTGCATGTGTGCCCAGCATCAGCCTTTAACGTGAAAAAATCGCACAGGCTCTTGCATTTTATTGCTTTAATATGTCAGTGCTGCTTGTCACAAGACCATGGCCAGGTTTTATCCTGAGTGGTACTTTACATATGGTCTTTGGTAGTCTGTTTTTACTTGCTAAAGTGCTTGAAGACTGTGGCTGTTTACATACAGCAAGTGTTGAGGTCTTTTAGCGATAAAGCAAAACAGAAAATGGACTGAGAGGTGGTCTTAGTTCAGTATGTTTTTGGGACCATTTAGAGGGGTCTGAGCACATATGCACAGAAAACCATGACTTAGTGGTCAGAGTCCACTTGAGACACTGAAAAGGTCCAAGTATGAAAATCTCTCAGTGTGGTTCATTGAAGTCTCAGAGCCTATATGTCATATTGGCAAATAAAAATATATACAGAGTATATATTATATTGGCATATTAATAAAAAAACAAAAAATATGTATTTGCTTTTATGTGTTTGTCTGTGTATATAGGCATACTGCATGGTGCTGGACTCTGGCAGTTGCCTAAGCAGCTATATCTGCCTACAGAGGGAAAAGCAGAAGATGCACCCAACAGCCATCTCAAATATGTTTGGTAATAAACATAAATGCACACAATTACATACATAATGCCATGCCTGGTTTAGATTTAAAATTCAGTTGAATTAGTCAGCATGTTCCATCATAATTAAAAAATGTTACATTATGATATAGGGCAGAATTTTTTTTACTATTTCTGTTATACACTCATTAACCACTGGTACACCTTGTTACACTCTCATTGCCCACTGCTGTAGAATCTACACTTATTGTCCATTTTATTAGGTCCACTTGCCATATAGGTGCTCTTTGTGGTTCCACTGTTGAAGGATTTTGTTACAAGAAGCATTTTATAAGACAGTTTTAGTCCTAAAATCTGATTGGATGAGCCATGTTTGAAGCTGTTATAAATAAAATATTTAGTATACACACATGTATAACTGCTTAAAAACAGTTAAGTTCTGTTTTAATGCGCCATTGAATGTGTCCATGAAGTAAGAAACTGGTTTTGTTTAAACAGAGGGACCAAAAGATAGCTAGCAGGCAAAACAACTCCTTCATTAATATCACAGGTTTTGATTAAAGTACTTATGATTCACAGTAAAACTGCAATATAAAAAAGTTAAGATTGTCTCTTCAATACCTAGGGATACTTAAGGCAGGTTTACACTGTGTGTTGATCAGAATGATAATGCTGTCACAGGCAAAAATCACACATTGTGAAATAATTATCTGACTGAATTGGTGTTCTCTGAACATTTAATGAGACATGGTCCATGGCGACTTTTTTTTTTCCCTGCATCTGTGATCAAGAACAGCTTGCGATAAAATTTTGTTCTTAAATGTCAAAATATGACTGCTTTTATGACATCTAAAAACAGTCAATAAGGAGCAGCATGAAATGATGTGTGTGTAAGATATGACATGATTCACATACAGAGGCACAGCTAAATTAGGCTCATTCATTGCTAGTGTTTCTTTGAAAATTTTCCTCAGTTTAATAGCCTTGCATGACTAACATGTATGATAACCTGGCTGCTTAAATTGAAATTGAAATTGAAAATCAGGTTTTGATTCCATGATGTTACCAAACACGCAAACCAATTAATTTATTTTGTTATTAGAAACCTATTATATTTGCTCAGATTTTTTCCTCTTCTTTTTCTTCTTGTTCTTATTATAATCCTTTTTCTCCTGATAAACATGTTGTGGAGGAGAGACCGTAAGTCGTAGAGACACCAAACGTGGTAGGTATTACCCCAATTGGCCAAAGGAGGGGGCTATAGTGCAGCAAAATGTGTTTTGCCTCATAACTCCTAAACCAAAATTTTTAGAGATAATATTCTATTTTTTTTTCCTGATTCTCATGCAACTGCTTCGAAAAAGTTCAGAGTCTGAAAAAAATTGACATTTCTAAACAACTTGGCTGTAATATGCTAATTAATGCTTTTGGAATAGTTCAGGATAAATCATAAATAATTAAACTTATAACTTGAGGGCCCTTCACCCTCTAGAAAACTAGACAGGCTTATTCAGTAGGAGATTCAGTAGGTAGCCTACCATTTTTTGTGAGCATACAACGCTAGGGGGTGCTGTAACTGCTGTATAACTGTCTCTAGGCCTCCGTGCATCCAATCAAGCTGAAATTTTGCACATAGCGTCTACTAGCCAGACAAAACCATAGTTTTCGAACTAGTCTCTGGATTTTCATTGTAACTTTTTGAAATTGGTCCAGAAATACTCTGTGCCCTCACTAGGGAAATAACCTCGATACCCTCAATAAATTACTGTGGCCATGGCATTGCTTCCTAAAATTGCTATAACTCATTAGTCATTAGTCCAATCGTTTCAAAATTGTATATATACAGAGGCTCTGACGGAGTCTGCAAAATTTTTTCCAGATTGGCCTTAAGGGGGCGCTTTAGCACTCAGAAACACTTAAATAATCAAAAATGCTATTACAATGTTATTACGAAGTGTGCAGATAAACAAATAGTGCTGTTTGATTCATTTCACTGACCTGAATAACTTTGTAATTGCATGTTATGTCAAAAATTTCACTCCTTGTATGGTATTTTGGCTTATTCATTCAAAGACTACAGGTCTTCATTATACAAAGGTCAAAAGGTCAATCTGAACAAAACTTGTTGAACATCTTTGTTGAAGGGCCCTGATTATTAATCATATCATATTGAGACATTTTGCCAAATTCTGACCAACTTTCACTTAGCTCCTCTAGGACAAAAGGGCCCCTTATAAGTGCATTGGGCCTCATTATAGCACACATATCAAATGGTTAAATTTGAAGAAGCAAACCACTGTGCAGCGCAGCTATGTGAGAAATGTTGCCATTAGTCATGAAGTTTTGACACCTATGCTGACAATCTCTTGGATGTTTTAGAAACCTTTGTAGATCAGTACATTTGAACGTGAACATACGTTTAAAGACCATTGCTCATTGATTATGGCTAAAGAAGGCCTTTTGATAAACTGGTTTCTGGTCAGTTTTTTTCTCTCTGCATATAAATATGACCCATACAGCATTAGGCCTGGTTAGGCCTATTTGGCTTAAACTGCAGAAGGGCTCATACTGCTGATGCATTCTTGAACCCACTCATTGCCGCTTGCGGCTATATTTGTTCATTATTATTAGAAGGGAAATTATTTGAATACCAGTGAAAAGTTCTTGTAGAATTAAACTACCTCCATGAAAGCATTTGCATGTTTTGAATGCCATCTACAAGTTTTGTAGATTTGTTCATGTGGTATCCCTTTATTACTTTTGCACATTTCAAATGGATTAAAATAGCATTTTTGAGCGCAGTGCAGATGCCTTAATCTTCATAAATATTTTTGTAAATATGATTTAGAAGTGTAGGTATTGTGCAAAAGGAGGAATAATCCCTGTGTTTTTAACTTCTTAAGAAAAACATTGCATATGACGCAGAATTATTATTAAGAATAAAGCCGTAAAGAACCAATTCATCGATCATGGAAATTACTATTAGTTGCCACCCTACAGGCCTATAGTCTAGGCCTTCAACAACTGATCATCTGTGATTCTGCGTTGCTGGAATGAAAACTTGCTGCCACTCTAGCCCTTTACTGATAAGATGGGACACCCTTGTGTTAGACATATTATACACTGTTTGGGAGCAGGACCCAGTATTTTAATTCCTGCGTGGTGTACTACATAGGGAGTAGAGAGCCATTTGAGATTCAGCCCCAGCATGGGAAACACCGTGCTAAGTAAGACTGGAAAATGCTTAGAGGTGCTAATAGAAGTTAGCATTGTCCTTAGAAAGCAAAGTTTTTTGCATTTAATAGGGCTATATTGTGATATGTTTATTGTTATGTTAAAAAGTGCATGAAGTGCTTGCAATATACAATGCTTGTGTCTGGAGGAACTTCGGCACACAGCGTTTATACAAACATTCAATTCTGACACGATTGGGAAAGAATTATTTGCTTGTGAGTTAAAATTGGTAGTTTTTAGCTGCCTCACCATACTACATAACTACACAGCCAGTGATGGGACTGAATGTTCTTATCGTCTTTTGACTGTCCCTGTTTGCTTGGCAAAAATAACATGCTCTGAAGGAACTGCTTTTTTGGCAGAATGATTGTTCATGTTGATTATTATTTATAACTTTATTTAATTATTTATTGAAAAATTGTGTATTTTTTCAGATTTTGTTACGCTCATTTTATAAAAGCAGTATGCAAATTGAGGCCATGTGTTACAGTGAATTTATCATGGGTAAGCATGTTATTAGAAACTCCCATATCTGTGATACAATCTCTGTAATGCACGCCACTCTGTAATGTGGCGTATTGTTTTGGTAGAGTGGGGTTTACACATACAACAAATATCAGTAAACTAAAAGGATTAATGCCACGTTTTTCATTATATGTCAGCTGTGAATATGCAGCGTTTTGGAATGAAACTTCAATAACAGATTGTAGTAAATCTATTTCTCTGTAGAATTTGTTACCCTGTCATTATCACTGCTGTACTGAGAATGATCCACCACCCAAGTAATACTTGCTCAGTTGTGGTCCTGTGGCAGTCCTGACCCTTTACGTAAATTAATCTGAAATTAGTAATTCTGTGTGTTTTTACATGCTGTGATTGCATATGTGTACATTTTGTGTGTGTGTATGTGTGTGTATGTGTGTGTGTGTGTGTGTGTGTGTGTGTGTGTGTGTGTCTCTGTAGGAAAATGCTGCAGTCACTGGGGTGGCCAGAGGTACACATGGCTCTGCATGTATGTATGGTGAGCAGCTCTGGCCAGGAGCATGCAGGCTGCCTGCTTCTCAGCGAGGAGGTGCTTTTCATCGTGAGTGTGTGTGAAGACACACAGCAGCAGGCCTTCCCAATCACTGAAGTGCAGTGCCAACAAGATGCACTCAAACCCGAAAAGCTCACTCTCATTTTGCATCAGCATCGAATCACCAGTGACAGCGAGGTAACTTCTTTTTCCTTTATTCTGTTTCTTTATCTCTTTCTCTCACACACAAGCACACAATGATAATGCAAAATGACTAGTTTTTAATGTTTTTCTCTCTGTCTCTATCAGGGTGAGGGTGTTCGAGAGCGCTTATCTGAGCAGCAGTACAGTCGGTTAGTAGACTATGTGACTCAAGTGTCTCAGTACCTCGCCCCTTTTCCCTCCTCCATCCTTCAGCATACCTTCATCACGGCAGCAGAGCCTCCCTCCAGCATCACCAAAGCATACCACTACTGCACAGACCCTGCCTATGCCCAAGTTTTCATAGGCAAATTCAACATGGTGAAGAACAAGGCACTGCACGTTGGCTTCAACTGAGATCCGATATTTAAATTGACTTTTCGGTCCATCTTTTTTAGCACAGAAGTGCTGATCTGGTATCAGCTTTTCTCAGTCATGCAAGTGTATTCGTTGGGATCTTATAGGCAAAAATGGATTCTCATTGTTCAGATTAGTATTTGTGGGTAAACACTGCCACAATCCACAGAATCACATTCAAGGAGAGGTGCAAAGAAGAAAGAGAAATAAAGGAGTCAAGAAAAAATATTGCACTAGAACCTGGAAGAAACTGGAGAAAATTATCTGTCTCCTAATTATTTTCTAAGCCTTTTTAAGAACTTTAAACACACTGAAAGCTCCCAGCATTTCTCTCAATGTCGCATTTCCCTGACTATGTCTGTTCATTGCATAAATGTGAATCTTATTTGTTTATTCCAAGAATCATTAAAAAAAAAACTTCAAAATCTGAGTTTATCACTAATGCGGGGTGCCCAGAAAGATGAAAGACTGAGTTAAATTGAAAGGAATGAGTTTGCAGATCTGTCAGTTTCTTCCCATGTGCAGTGCAGCAGACCCCTAAATACCTTTTTTTATGATACAGAATGTTGGATGAATTTAGATATTGAGGGTTGTGTCAAGGTTCTGTCTTTTAAGTATAGATATTAGTGGTTGTGTTAAGCTATGAAGTAAATTATAGATTTTTTTCCTTTTTTGTAGACAGTGTGAAAATGTTTTTTTTACATTTCTGCAAACTCTCACTTAATATTTAGTATAAACATTGCTTAAAGATGTATGCTGCATTGTGTGAACCTATTACAGATTTACATTTGATGACTGTATATAATGTAATATTAGTAAATATTCTAATAAAATGTGAAACTTTGGTTCAACCTTGGTTAATGTCATTTGCGAGCTTTTTGTGTTGATTTTCCCTCCAGACATGCGCATCACCAGTTAGCAGCTTGCGTAACATTACATAATTTTTATTTTCACACTGAATGGCTATTAGGGATGCACATGTTGGCAATTCTTTTGACTGATAACTGACCAACATAAAAAAAAACAATAGACCAAAAGTAATTTAAATCAGTTACAAACAGAGAAAAATAATAATTAAAAAGCAAAAGTTCAAAAACTTTGGAGAAACAAATGAGTCAAGCTTTAGTGTGTCCCGAACTGTATCCCAGCTCATTGATGCACCAAAGATAGAAGCAGAATTACCACCCCCTTGTAAAAGCCTGGGGGACCTGAAGCATAATAAAGTCTTTTGAGTCGGTTTGGTAGAGTCCATTATTCACAGAGAGCATGGATTTATATCCATGCTCTCTGTGAATACAGTGACATTTGGCCAATGAGAGCCTTGTAAATAAAAAGTAAAGTTTCTTTTTGCACAGACAGGGAGGTCTACCACAGAGAGAGGTCCCTCATATAGGTCCATCATCATACAAAACGATGTAGTATTATACTATATAATAGACCTCTGTCATATAGTATGCAATGATGAGTACTGTATGAGTCTCTCGTAATAAATCACAAAGCATAATCCGCAGTACTAGCTGAGGCATTTCTGTACAGCACATCACTGTAAACAAAGGAAAGTTGTCTGCACGATCATTTTACTGCTCAATTCAAGTAAAAACTTTTTTATATAGTGCTTTTTACGAAAGATGTTGTCGCAAAGCAGCTTTACAAAAAATCTGGGCCCAAGCCCCAATGAACTATGAAAGTAACAATGAGAAATAGATTTATGAAAATCGGTCACAGTTACCTGTGAAAATAACAGTAAAAAGTGCAGTGAAAATAAGAGTCTTCTTCATTTTCCATTTTTCTAATAATGAAGATCTGCTGTTATGTTTGATTGTGTTTGACCAGTGTGCCATGGCCAGTTACTTTTTCAAAACATTCTAAAACATCTATCAATGTTAGAATGCTGGTGTTTATTTTAGAATGTTTGGTTGGTGTGCTCTGCCCTTAAGCATCATTGACTGCTGTTGGAAGCCTATCATGATAGTATGAAAATGAGAAGAGCTCAGTGTACTCTAATGCAGGTGACAAAATGTCTACGATTAAATTGTTTTGAGTCTGTCCAGGCACCAGTATCATCAGGAGGGTGAGTGGCAAGCAGGTGAGGCTTGCTTTGTGCAGCCTTGGACAGCAAGAAGCTCCATGATGGTAAAACTGGTCAAAAAGGTGGGCGAACAGGGGCACCCAGACAGCACAGGATGGGCAGTTGTTTAGTTTGGTAATGAACACAGACAGTTCTGTTTGGGGTGACTGAGAGCAATACAGTGATGACCCATATGAAAAAAATATATGCCCATGTATTTATATATATTTGAAATTAATTTTAAACACATTGCAATCTATGCCGAAACACATTCCAAACATTAACATGTATTTTAGTATATATTGCCATGTTAACCAAATATATTTTAAAATACATTTTTTTGATGTAGGAGGAGATATTACACATGGAAGTGTTCCATACAAAAATAAACGCATGTGAACGTAGCACTGTCACCTCATAGAAGGACATGCTAAATTGCCCCTAGGTGTGAATGTGTGTGTGTATGTCTGTGTGTCTGCCCTCCCCCTACCTTTTGAAATTAACTTGTATTCCAGTATCTTAATTTTAATCAGCAGTGACTCCAGCAGGCCTAGTTTTACAGCGTAACTAAAAAGGGAAAGCCAGAAGTTAACAAAGATTAACAAAGATTAACAAAGATTTCAGCACCCCTCTGCTTCAACATCAGCAAACTTGAGTGAGTGTGTGAGAGCAGCGGGACGATAGCATAGACATCCTTAGTTAACCCTAATACTCAGTATGTCAGTGAACCCTGAGATCTGCACCTTTTATCTAAAGGGAAAAACTAATTACCAAAGCCTTGACTAAGCAAGTTAAGTTTTAATCTATACTTAAAAACTGAGTCCCAAACACTGACTAGAAGGGTATTCCAAAGCTAGGGGGCTTTGTATGAAAAGGCCATACCACCTAATGTAACTTGTAAAAATTCTGGGTACTCATTGTGACCCAGCACCTTATGATCTAATTAGGCATGACGGTTCATTAATAAAAGACAAGCTCACTCAGGTACTGAGGGGAGAAGCCATTTAGAGCTTTATATGTCAGTAGCAGAATTTTGTACTCAATGCAGAATTTAACTGGCTACCAATGGTCAAACTGGGCTGATATGGTCAAACTTTCTAGTTCTTGTAAGGACTCTGCCTGCAGCATTCTTAACTAACTGAAGTGTGTTAAGGCTTTTGCTGGAACATCCAGACAGCAGGGCATTATAGTAATCATCAAGGTGATAAAGGTGTGGACTAATTTTTTCCGAATCATGTAGAGACATTGCTTTTCTTTACATGGCAATATTGCAAAGATGAAGGAAAGCTGTTCTTGTAATATTGCTTATACATGCATAAAGGGACAGATTGGGATCGATTGTGATGCCAGGGTTTTAATAGATATATCTGATGCAACTGAGAAGCTACTAAGATTTTGCATTAATTTAGATTTTTTTTTCTGGTTTGTTTCTAGCACTTAAGAACCAAGAAGAGGTTCTTTGTGTTTTGTCTGAGTTGAGTAGGGGGAAGTAACTTGGCATCCAGTCTTTCTGGTTTGGGCGATATATAGAATTGTGTGACATCAGCGTAGCAGTGGAAATTTATGCCATGTTTATTGATAACAATTCAGAGTGATAACATATATAATGCGGATCCTAGAATTCCTAAACAGTGTCTTGTGCCACACCATACTTCAGGAGGGATGGAACACCATTCGTCCAAAAGATAATCCCTCAACTGGTCAAACCATTCAGTGACCCCCTCTGGGATGTTGACCTTGTCATCCCAGAAGAGACTAAAATAAAAGAGAATAAAAGCTGTCAGAATTTTGTATTAATTGGCAGTGACTCTTCTCTCTAAGGGGACAAGTGGACCCATGCCAGCAAAATACCCCCAGAGGATAACAGTAGGGGTCAAGAATTCAGGCCTGTACCATTCTCTAAGCGTAAACCAGATATGTGTTGTATGTTTCCTATGTTTGATCAACCAAAATTTGTTCTACTACTGTGAGCCTATGAGCCGAGTCAAATTGATTTCTAGTGTTTGACTATCATACCTGCTTGGTTATTTAAAGTGGTAAGGTAGACTGTCTCCATCATACAGTCAGGTATTTTGACAGACACAACTTTTGTAATTTTGCCTCTGTTTACCTTTCCACCCACTACAATGGATTTGACATTAAGCAATCAAGATGTAATTGAAGTGTAGACTTTTAGTTTTAATTCAAGGGTTCAAAAAATTGTATTAACCATAAGTATGTTAGTTAACCATACTAGCATAAGTATAAATGCAAGGATTATTAATACTAATTAACGTATTTATATAATTTTTTTATCATTATTGATACTTGGATGCAAATCGCCAATCGTCTGGGACATCACCAAATGCTGAGTTTACTACAGCTGCCTTCAGTTGCTGCTTGTTTATGGGTCTTTCTGCTTTTAGTTAGTCTGCAACAATCATCCACTTTAACTGTCTTCCCTGGGCTTCCAAGTCTTTTTGTGTTGCAGAGCTCGTCAGTGCATTCTTCTTTTTTAAAAATGTACCAAACTGTTGATCTGGCCAGTCCTAAAGCTTCTGCTATCCTCTATTTTGTATTTCAGCCTAATGATGACACCCTTCACTTGTTATTCATGGTGTTGCTGTTCATGGGAACCTCTAAGTTCCCATGAACAGTTACCAAATGCATACTGAACACTTGGAATCAACTCCACACCTTTTATCTCTTTAATTTGTCATAAAATAACTTTTGAGCATGTGAAAAAGAAGGGACTATGTAAAAATGGCTGTAATTCCTCAGTGGTTAATGCAATATTTTGTACAACCCCTTGAAAGTCTACACTTCATCACCATCTTGACTGCTTAATTTAAAATCGATTGTGGTGGCGATATTATAAAAATTGTGTCACTGTCCAAATACTTATGGACCATGATCATAGGTATGGATCATGATCATGTAGGTTTGCTTCCTTAAGATTCTAGTGCCTGGTGCACTGTCAGTTTTTCTGCCAAATTCAATTCTTATTTCAATACGTTATAATGCATAATGTCACAGGCAGAGAGCCATTTCGGGCCCAGTTGAATAATATACATCCTATAAAGCCTCAGAAAAACTTCAATAAAATACTTTTAAAAGCTTGTGTGTTAGGTTATGTTATGATCATTCCTATGACCAAGATGCTAACCTTTTCAGACTTTCAGATCATAGACCTAAGCAATGGTCATTATAGTGGTCAAATGTTGCTTTAATTAATGTTTTGTTAACATTTGTGTTACATTTGTAAGTTTCAATGTTGGCCTCTACAGTCATATTTGGATTAGTCTATACTAATAAAATAGTTTATATCAAGTAATAAAAAGGCAAAAACATTTTATTGCTTGGTGATGTTTAAAAACAGTTAAGTTATGAATCATAAAAGCAATTCAGAGTGCTTCATAAAAATAAAATAAGACAAATACCATTAGAAGTTCTGGAAAAATATCAAGATGAAAAGACAGATATGTTAGATTAAAGAAATATCCAGCACTCGAGTATTTTCATGACATGAAATGATAATTATGACATGAAATGTTAAATATTGCACGAAAAAAAAAAGTCATGCTACCAGTAACAGTGAGTAAAACATTGTGTATGTATCATTTAATATTACTTGCTACCTTTTTCTGAACCTGTTTCCTGGGCGCAAACAGGGATAAGAGGATCTTTCTCTCCAGAGCTGGTGCTAGCTGCTTTAAGGTAATGTACAGTCACGTTAGCCTGGTTGTTTTGCTGCATCGAGTCACACTGAAGCAAGAAGTTCTAAAGCATGTCTGCATTATTTTCGGTTCATGCACTCATGCTAAACTCCACCCTTGGCTCAACTTTGGAAAATGCTCAAAAATGGGAGTGGCATGTGGGGAGGGGCACTGCAGTGATATACAGGTTTGCAGGTGAGGCTGCGGGGAAATAGCTAACATTAGCTATCATAAAATATGGAGAGTGACAGAATCAAACAGCACTTTTGCAACTTAGAGGTCTTACGAGGTTGAGAGGTCTTAAGAGTTTTCTCTACTACTACCATCTTCGACGGGGGAAGGTATTTCTGATCAGACAGTGTGTCTTGAGCCTTAACAATATGAGAATTTTTTAAAACTTTTATCATATATCAATGATAATACTGGTTAATGCAAAACCTTTCACTTTATAAGTACTGTTAGTCACTACATTACCACCAGGGTTCTTATTTAGCACCAATCCAGCCCCTCTTCTCATGCTGGGGCCGAATCTCAAATGGTTCCCTGCTCCCTACCTATACTATACACTGTATACTGGATCCTGTACATCAACCCGGCAAAATATAGCTAAGAAAGTCATTTGTGACTCAGCCACATCCATACTCAATAAATGATGCACTATTTGGCTGCAGAGGCTAGAATTTCTAAACTTTCAAGGCTAGCACACTATTTAGGGAGGATTAAAATTCAGCCTGGGTTTGATATTACTTCTAAATGAAACTCGAACATTTAAAGCATGTAATCCTTTCAATTGGCATTTTGTTGACATTTTTACTACAGAATTCAGTAGTTGTGAGGCAGTCATATATTGTGGATTTTACAAGGGCTTTAAACTGGCACAGCCAATCAGATTTTAGAGCCGGAATTATCTGTTTTATAATATCATAGTATCATTGACTCATTGTAACATATCATTGCCTATCATGGTAATTAAAACTAGAATCTAATTCTTCATTTCATGTGTGTAAATTATTCATACATCATGACTTATGTTACCCTGCTAAAATGAATGAGTTAAGCTTCTTCATGCTAAATTAAGCTAGGTTAGCTAGCACTAGCTAACAGTTTGCAAGTTTACTTTTGGGTTCTAACAATATCTAAAATAAATCACATGTCAAATAACAATATTTCGTTTCTTGCTCAATGTTATTCCTAAGGAGACAATATCTTCTTACCTAAGTTTTCAAAAGTAACAGTTGGAGAGAATGTTCTGCTGCCAGGCATTTTTGGAGTGCACATTAAAAACACAAGCTGAATGGAAGCTTTACTGGGCCCGGACTCCCAAAACAGTATTCAACCCTGATATAGCGAATTGGAACTGGCTCGAGGTTTTATTTTCAGAAACACCTTCAATGACACTGGGGCCGCACTTGGCCCATACAGGTCTATGAGTCTGAGTGAATGCTTGTTGGCTGAGTGAACTTCCTACAGCGAATGTTATCAAAATACCCAAATAAAGATGTCCCGGGGACATCAGCTGATTACTAACAAGTTTAATTTTTGATAGTAGCATTTAATAATATACATGTTTTGAATGGAGTATGGTGAAAAGTAAAAACTTTAAGGCCAGTTTGGGTGACATTTAATATAGCCCTTTGGGCAATACCTCGACAAACACATCAAACCAGAAAAACCTACCACAAAGCCTGTTGTACACCAATTGGCATCATTTTGACGTAACATGTTAGTGCTTATTCTAACAACAGTGATCATACCTTACCTGTAAAAACTGATATTACGCTGACAAAAACAGCTTAATGTTGGACTTTCAATGTTCGTCAGACATTTAAGTTTTTAAGGTTCAATAGATGCTTAACCTTCTAGAATTTGTTCAAAAAAGGTTATTTTCAATCACATGAATGTAAGAGAGAGAACATATCTAATTTAATGTACTTGCATGGAATCATCTAATTGCAACTCACAAGTGTTATAAATCCACAAAACAGTCATCAAATAAAGGTAGGGGCTTCCAGTAGACAACGTGGAGATAGAATAGCATGGCTGCAGTTCTTTTGGATTGAATAACGTCCTAAAACCAGCTCTAATATGTGCAAACAGGAAGCATTGATGAGGCACAACCTTTGGGTCCTGGATGTATCATAATACATATTTTATTTGAATAAATGAATATTGAATATGGATGTAATTAAATACCTACTTTTCAGTTTTTTATTTCAATTGCGTTTTAAATACAATGCTAAAATCAACTGTAAAGGGTGCAGTTATGACAACTTTATTTTGAATGTAATACTTTATTTTTTCTTTTTGAATTTCAATAGCATTTTAGCCACATTATATTCAACATTGAAATCAGTGGTGTTTGATGCCGCTAGGTGTCAGTAATGATGCACAACCTTTTGATTTTGCCTTTGGATGGAATGCAGCTGATCATAACAATGCATGTAATGCAGCTAAATGTTGCTGAAATTCAAAAAATAATACAAATTCAAAAGTTAAAGGTTGTGCATCATTGCTGCGACTTAGCTACAACATTCACTGACGATTTTAGTATTGCATTTAATGCGGCTGAAATGCTATTGAAATTCAAAACACAAGTACTAAAGTAGTTACTGCATTGCATCCAAAACCCAAAGATTGTGTGTGATTGCTGCATACAGTTTTTAATGTTGTATATAATGTGGTTGAAATGCTGTTGAAATTCAAAACATAAAAATGAATAGAAAGTAGTTCTTGCATTACATCCAAAATCCAAAGTTTTTGCATGATTGCTGACACCTAGCTGCACCCACAGTTGTTTTTAGTGTTGTATGTAACACAGTTGTTTTTAGTGTTGTATGTAAGGCATCTAAAATGGTATTGAAATTCAAATTATGTAAAAAATAATAGCAGGTATCGCATTAGATCCAAAATCCAAAGGTTGTGCATCATCATTGCTGACACCTAGCTGTGCCATACACCATTGTTTTTAGTGTTTTATGTAATGGAGCTAAAATGCTATTGATACTCACACACACATCATCTAAACCACTTATCCTTCTGGGTCGGGGTGGGGTGCTGGAGCCTACCCCAGCTGTCATTGGGTGGAAAGCAGGATACACCCTGGACAGGTTGCCAGTCCATAGCAGAGCAGACAGACACACACACACATTCACACCTAGGGGCAATTTAGCATGTCCAATTGGCCTGACTGCATATCTTTGGACTGTGGGAGAAAACCCACACAGACACAGGGAGAACATCCAAACTCCACACAGAAAGGACCCCGGTCGCCTGGCCGGGAATTGTATCCAGGCCCTTCTTGCTGTGAGGCGACAGCGCTACCCATTGTGCCACCATGCCACCCTATTGATACTGAAATTCAAAATGGAAAAAAATAAATAATGCAGATATTGCATTAATTTCCCAAAAAGGTGTGCATCATTTCTGACATCTAGCTGTGCAGTTGATTTCAGTATTGTATATAATTTGGTAGAAATAGTTAAAATTTAAAATGTTTAAAATTAATTAAATCCAAAGGTTGTTGCCAACTAGCTGCACCTTACACAGTTGATTATTTTCTATAGTCTGCTTGAAATTCTATTGAAATTCCAAAAAAAAAAAAATATTGTATTACATACATGAGAGATTACAAACAGACTGGTTTTATACAGGGTGTGACAGTCTGGTGAAAAAGAACGATGATTGGTTGATCAGATGCAGCAAGGGGTTCTGGGAAGTGTATAGTCCAGAGCAGCTGTAGTTTCAGCCAGGCTGGAGGGAGGTGTAACGATGGGTTAGACACTATCTGAACTTCCATAACAATAACCCATCCACATTACAGTCTTTTACATTGATCACATTGGTCCTCAATAAGGAAAGGTGACAGACAGAGGTAATTCAATCAACGGGATTACAGGCTACTAACAAAAGGCTTTTTAATTGTTTTAAAAAGGAGAGAGCCTTGGAGTTTTTTGAGGGGGGGTGTCATTGGTTTTTTGTCATTGGTGCCACCTAGCTGACTATCATATGTCATTTAGTCAAAAAACTATTAAAATTTCAAATAGACAAAATGTATAATTTTAAGTACATATTGCTTTAATTCCATTAATGTGTCATTGCTTCCACCTAGCTGCACAATTCACAGTTGATATTAGTGCCATTTGTAATGTTGTTGAAAAGCTATTGAAATTCAAAATTAAATTACTGTATTACTGTAATGCTTAAAAACTCAAAGTGGAATATAGTAATACAAAGCAGGTATTACATACATCATCCACTTATCCTTCTGGGTCACGGTGGGGTGCTGGAGCCTATCCCAGCTGTCATTGGGTGGAAGGCAGGATACACCCTGGACAGGTCGCCAGTCCATCGCAGGGCAGAGAGACAGACATACACAGTCACACCTAGGGGCATTTTAGCATGTCCAATCAGCCTGACTGCATGTTTTTGGACTGTGGGAGGAAACCGGAGTACCCGGAGGAAACCCACGCAGACACGGGGAGAACAGGCAAACTCCACACAGAAACGACCTGGCCGCCCGGCCGGGAATCGAACCCAGGCCGTTCTTGCTGTGAGGCGACAGCGCTACCCACTGCGCCACCGTGCCGCCCGCAGGTATTACATTGCATCAAAAATCCAAAGGTTGTGCTTTCTTGCTGACCACTACCTGCAGCATACACAATTGTTTTTTGTGGTTGTGTGTCATGCAGATGAAATGCTGTTGAATTTTAAAATGTAAAAATGTTATTGTAAAGTAGACATTGCGTTACATTCTAAACCCAAAAGTTGTGCATCATTTGAGGACATGTGCAGACACTCCAGTAAAGCCAGAAAAAAATCTACTAAATTACTTTTGTCAGTGCAAGATTTCTTAAAAAAAAGTCAGACATGTAATTGATAAGATCGTTCTTCCAAACCTGTATTAGCACAGCATTTTATAGGTATGATGGTGAAATAACAATTATGAGGTAAAGTTGTGCATTAATGGATATTTCTTGTGGTTTAATACAGAGGTGGTTTTAGCTCTGTAGCTCCTGTATCTGTACTTGTATTAGAACAGACAAAGAATACTTTAATTGCTCATTAGCCGATAACAAAGGGTCAATCTGAAAATGAATTAAGTGTGCAATCTTCCCCATAGCTCAAACTAAACAACACACTTAGTCAGATGTGCATAGACACAGTAGTTAGTTATCAAGCGACTTTTTTCCAAAGCGATATCTATTGTTATCGGAAACAATAAAATATGTATTTTAATGTGCTGAAACAATTGGAGGAAAACAAAAGCTTGTGAACAGATTTGTGTAGTCTAGAAATGCAAGTATTTTTTTCCGAGTGGAAATGTGGTCTTAATTTTTCGGTATTAACACTGTGGTCGTACTGTCATGAATGTGTAATTATTTATGTGCTACTACACTGTAAATCCTGATGAGTTAAGTTAACTCAAAAGATTTGAGGAAACTACCTCAAATGTTTTAAATTCAATAACTTTGTGTTCAATAATTATGTATGGTTTTTGACCATAAATAAATTACCAGAACTGAATTTGAACAAAACATATTTTTATTGCTGTATACACTTAATCATGTTGAGTAAATTAAACTAACTTTGTTTTGTTGAAATTAAAATACTTGAGTATTTGGGACTTTTGTTTAAGCTGTACTAACTCAAAACAATTAGGTAATTAAGTATTGTAAATTAAAGTTAGGCTGAACTTAGCTAATTCATATTATATGATCACAGACATTTGCAGCAATGTCTTGTCCAACTTAATGTCACTCCAGACCACCTTGTAGAGTGCAGATAGAGTCTCTGTAGCATTTAGCTACAGCGGAACCACACTCCACAAGCCAAACGAGACTTGATAACTCAGCTCTCTCAACATCGATTTTCAATCAGTACTGATTGGCTTAAGTCACAAAAGCTTATAAAATTAGAAAACACAAGGGGAACACAAGGGAAGGTAGGCTGGGGAGAATGACAACACACAGAGGATGAGTCATGTAAATATGTAAATAAATGGTACTATGAGCTACTAGGAATGATGTGAGTTTTACTCAAGAAGGTTGCGAACATTTATCAAATAAAGCTGAGAAGTCTAAACTAAATTGCAATAAGTTTATTTAACTCTAAGATCCCATTTAATTTGATCTTTGAGTCTGAAATCATCAAAACAATGTTATGAAAAAAGCACAAAAGTCCAAATCATTTAAATGTAAACATTTATCTGTCTACCACATTAAGCCACACTAAATTGTCTTGTCTTTTAAAACCACCCATTATTGGCCTTTTGGTCATTTAATGATAACACTGAATAACGTTTTAGTAACTATTCTTAAGGGTTATGTATTAGATAGTGGGCCCATGTGCAGGAATGCAGTTAAAATACTCTGAGCTTTGGCCTCCAAATTAATATTCAAATTTTATAGTTCCTAACCCCCAACTGCTCCCTGGATGCAATGGTTAGGGCTGTCCACCACTTTGGGCAAATGTGCTCACTGCCCCCTAGTATTTGTGTTCACTAGTGTGTATGTGCTTTTTCACTGCACGGGGGATGAAATTTCCCTGTTGTGGGACTAATAAGGGCAACTCAATCTTAAATTTTTAAATTATCAGGGGTACTTGTTTTTTTTCCTGGGCTTTAGTAATTTCATCACAATTTCTTATCACATGTGGAGACTAGTCAGAGATTTATTATATTCTCTACACTTAAGTATTGGTTTTAGTTCCTTTGCCCTTGGCCTTTGCCTTAGTATCATATCCAAAATTTCATTTTTTTCAAACCAAAATGGCATAGTATTGAGTCTAAGACCCTTGGCCTGGGCCTGGGCCACCGACCTCCCAAAGAAAGTTAGCTATCTTCTAAGGTGTTTTATGTTGGCGAGAGGACACTGGGGCACCTAGGCCTCAGAGCTCCCATTCCACATTTCATACTTTAAAGTGTAAATGTTTATGTCATTGGTCACAGATCCTTGCTTGCGTTTCATAGCTGCATTCACAATTTCGTTTCAACCACCTGAACAGGGTGGGATTTTGGTTGAAAACCCAACGACTCGACTCTGAAGAGTTATGTTTTAGATAGTGGGCCAATGTGCTTTGGCTCAAGGGTTAGATTAAATGTTTTTTTAAGCCTAAAAGTCTGGGTCATATTTTCTAGGTCTTCTCTGAACAATTTTAATTCCCTATTCTACTGTAATTAATTAGAGTTGTCTGGGCCTTTGTATAAGAGATCATATCCCATCTGACTCTTTCAAAATGAAATGGCTGATAATTGCTATTGAATCAGAGATTTCATTGCAATTTGTTTACATTGTTGACCTCAGTTCAGAAGTGCAGTTAAAAGACCCTGGGCTTTGGTCTTCAAATTACCATTCAAATGTCATAGTCCCTATTCTAAGAGGTTTGATCTTGGACTTATTCTAAGGAATTTTGTGTTGGTGATATGGTGCTGGGAACTGACCTCAGAGTTCATATTTCAAATTTTATTCTTTAGAGTCCAAATGGCTGGCTTATGCTACTGGACCTTTGACTTGGTGTTGGGTCTTTCAAGTTAACATTAATGTCCCTGTCTTATGGATTGTTACACATTGTTATGGACCAGTGCCTTAGAACACAAATCCTAGACTTTAATCTTTTATAGCAAAACAAATGAAACCTGAGAACAAGAACCTGTGCCAGGGCTTCAGAGGAAACCAAAAAAAATTTCTTGACATTATGCTAAGGATTTTATGTTGCGGGAGATGATGCTAGGCCTTGGCTCCTGTTCAAATTTCGATCTGTAGACAGGGGAACTTGTTCTATTCCTGGGCTTCAATAATTAATTGGAATTTCTTATCAAATGTAGAGACTAGTCAGGGATTTATTATATTCTGTGTCCTTAAGTGTTGGTTTTAGTTCCTGGGCCCTTGGCCTTTGCTTCAGTATCATGGCGCAGATTTCATTCTTTTCAGGCAAAATGGCAGTGTACTGTGTATAAGACCCTTGGCCTGGGCCTGGGCCTGGGCCTGGGCCTCAGCCCTTCCAGAGCAATTTATTTGCTATATTCTCAGGTGTTTTATGTTGGCAAGAGGACACTGGACCTATGAAATAGGTCTCAGAGCTCCTATTGCACATTTCATACTTTAAATTCATAATGGCAAAAGCATTGGTCACAGATCCTTATCTGGGTTTCAGAGCTGCATGCACAATTTTGTTTCAACCACCTGAACAGGTTGGGATGTCGGTTCAAAAACCAACGACTCAGCCTCCAAGCTCCCTTTCCAATTCTATAGTCACTATTCTTAAGGCTTATGTCTTACGTAGTGGGCCCATGTCCTTTGGGTCAATGCTCAGATTAAATGTTTTTTAAGCCTAAAAGTCTGGGTCATGGTTACTAGGTCTTCTGTGAACAATTTTCATTCCCTATTCTACTGTAATTGATTAGAGGTGTCTGGGCCTGTGTAGAAGAGTGCATCTCACTCCTTCAAAATGAAATGGCTGATACTGGGTATTGACTCAGAGATTTCATTGCAATGTGTTTTCATTGTTGGCCTCAGTGCAGAAGTGCAGTTAAAAGACCCTAGGCTTTTGCCTCCAAATTACTGTTCAAATGTTATAGTTCCTATTCTAAGATTCTTGGCCTTCTTCTAAAGGATTTTGTGTTGGCCTTCTTCTAAGGGATTTTGTGTTGGTGATATGATGCTGGGACCTGAACTCAGAGCTCATATTCCAAACTTTTTTCTTTATAGTCCACATGGCTGGCTCATGCTGCTGGACTTTTGCATGGCTGTTAGGTCTTTCATGTCAACATTATTGTCCCTGTCTTAAGGTTTGGTACCTTGTTATTGGGCTATGGACTAGAGCGTTAGAACACAAATCCTAGAATCTAATCATTTATAGCAAAATAAAAGAATCCTGAAAACAACACCTTGTCTAGAATTTGTGTTCTAGGGCTCTGACCCTAACACCCAATCAAAGGTCCAGTAGCATGAGCCAGCCATGTGGACTCTAAAAAATACAATTTAGAATAGGAGCTCTGAGTTCAGGTCCCAGCATAATCTCACCAACACAAAATCCCTTAGAAGAAGGCCAAAACAGAATCCTTTAGAAGAAGGCCAAGAATCTTAGAATAGGAACCATAACATTTGAACAGTAATTTGGAGGCAAAAGCCTAGGGTCTTTTAACTGCACTTCTGCACTGAGGCCAACAATGAAAACACATTTTGAGGCCAACTCCCAGCATCTGTAAAGTATGAAATGTGAAAAGGGAGCTCTGATGCCCAGGCCCAGTGCCCTCTCACCAACATAAAACACCTTAGGATATAGCTAATAAGTTTTTCTGGGAGGGCTGAGGCTCAGACCCCGGCCCAGGCCCCAGCCAAGAGTCTAATCCACAATATCCTGCCATTTTTCCTCGAAAGAATGAAATCATGGACATGATTCTGAGGCAAAAGGCCAAGGGCCCAGGAACTAAAACCAACACTTAGGGCCACCGAATATAATAAATCTCACAATATTCTCCATATTTGAAAAGAAATTGTGATGAAATTACTAAATCCGGGGAAAAGAACAAGTACCCATGACCCAGACATTTAGTGTCTAAAGATTAAAAATTTGAACAGGAGCCAAGGCCTAGCATCATCTCCCCCAACACAAAATCCTTATCCTAGTACCAAGACATTTTGTTGGGTTCTCAGAAGCCCAGGCCCATGGTCTTGTTCTCAAAGCTTTTCATTTTTCTATAAAATATTGAGGTCTAGAATTTACTAGATCAAACCTTAAGAGAGGGACAATAATGTTGACATGAAAGAACTAACACCCAATCAAAGGTCCAGTAGCATGAGCCAGACTCCCTTAGAAAAAGCAATGGTAACACTTTACATTAAGGGTTGCTAATCAATCATTAAATATATAATAATCAACTATTAGTTTCCCATTATTTAGTTATTAGTTAACTCTTCATTAAGCATTAGCTATTACTTAGTAATTGATTATGCACTTATCAATTAGTAATTAAGTACACTGTTAGTTGATAAGTTAGTTTGTCATTAGTTTGTGGCTTACTTACTCATTATCTGTGTGCTAATTGCTGCTTATTACATTGTTAATTAACTGATATTAACTGATATTAAGTATTTTTCTTCATATAAAGAAGTAACGTTATAACTTACTAGCACTTATGTGTTAATCCTGCTAATTATCTGTTAATTAACTTTCCATCACCTCCATATATTCAGTTGCTTCACTTTTCTTACTTTGGTTCTTGTTCATTAAAGATGCTTATGGTCACATCTGACCGTAAGATGAGCGCACACAAATTCATGGATGGTTTTGTTATTCATCACGTTCATCTTGGCATATCTGTACTCATATCTGGTAGGAGTGCATGTAAATTTGGGCATAAATGCTGGATATGTGGCTAATTAACCAAAACTATTATCAACATAATCTGTAATAGCAAAAAGAAGAACAACAATAGATTTTCATGCACTGAAGCTGATTTATCATTTATGCTGAAATCTCCACTTGTTTCCACATCATACAAAATTGTTATGAATCAGACGCAGAGCAGTTCATACCGTATAAAAGGCAAGAATAAGGTGTTCTTTTTTTACGTAACTTTGATGATTAATGGGCCCTTTTCACAAGATTCGTGATTACTTCCGGTTTAAGCATTAGCAGGGTAAAACTCACTTCCTCTCCATATAGCTACTGCAGACGCGATGTCAGAATGTTTAGTAGTGAACTATAACGCTCAAACACTGAGCTACAACAGCTGTATTTTGGTTTTCCTGCACGGTTGTGACAGTGAGAGTAAGAAGTGAACGGAAGCTCTGATTTAACTGTAAACTGTATGTTGTTTTTACTGCAGTTCTGCTGCAGCTGCTTCACATCAAGCCGTCTCTGTGTCTTTGTACAACACGCCAGCAATTTTGGTAATATTCTGTTTACAAAAGAAAGAAGAACTTTTATATGTAGCATGAATGTTATAGGCTTTGTTTATATTAAGCTAGCTATACTGGCTAGAAGCTACTGCTAACCAAACTAGCCCGGCTAACATGAAGCAGCTTTTTCAGATGTTTTTTTTCAGCCAGGAGTGGCGTTTTTGACTGAGCAGTGAAAGGTGGATGTTTTCTGAAGTGCTGCTTCAAAAATTGCCATGAAACTATAAGAATAATGCTGTTTGGCAGATCGCTAACATAGCCAGCGTTAGACCTAACTTAGCTTTAAAGTTTGATGCTCATACGAAGCTGGTGCTCCTCAAACTGCTAATGGTAGGCTAGCTAATTAGCGACTGTAGCCTGTTAGCCTACCGTAAGCTAATACAGTTTAAACGATGTCTGTCAAATAGACTTTACATGTAAAAGTTTTTCTTTGTGTTTATGTCAGAAGTCACTGCCATCATGTAGCTAAATGTATCACAGAACCTGCTCCACATTAGCCGGCTAGTGGCAGCAGCTAATGAAAGCTAACTAGCTTCCTTATTTTGGGAACACAGATACAGTTAGAAATGGCTTCTAGCGTTGCTAGCTAGCTACAGCTAAACAACGTCTACCAAATTCATACTACACAGAAGAACTTTAATTAAGTAAGAGGAATTTAATAAGTAATTAATGGTCAAAATGTAAAGATCTAATGGCCATGGGCCCTTTTCACAAAGAGTCATGATTACGTCCGGATTAAGCATTAGCAGTGAACTATAATGCTCAAATACTGAGCTACAACAGACATATGTTAGTTTTCGTGCACTATCATGACAAAATGGCCATTAGATCTTTACATTTTGACCATTAATTACTGATTTTGTGTTGTCACTTTACTTGGAGGGACACAAAAGCAGTAATTAATGGTTAAGTAAGAGGAATTTAAGAAGTAATTAATGATTAAGTAAGAGGAATTTAAGAAGCAATGAATGGTTGATTAAGTGGAATTTAAGAAGTAATTAATGGTCAAAATGTAAAGATCTAATGGCCATTAATTATCAAAGTTACGTAAAAAAAACACCTTTTTTTTGCCTTTTATAAGGTATGAACTGCTCTGCGTCTGATTCATAACAATTTTGTACGATGTGGAAACAAGTGGAAATTTGAGCATAAATGATAAATCAGCTTCAGTGCATGAAACCAGCCTACCAGCACCTCATTTACATATCATTTACATGAAGCACACACTAATTCATGCAGATGTTTCAGTAGCCAGCCAATAAAATGGCAGTGTTTGGCATGAAAGCTAATGGCCGTGCTCATGGGTGGAGTTTGATGTCCAGCAGTGAGAGCACTCCTCCCCTGCTGACCAAACTTAATAGTATTAAAATGAAAACAACTGGAAAAAATAAGATGTGAAATAAAACAAAATACTCAGTGTTGTTAACATAGTAGAGTGATTGTTTAGTGTAATTAATTACCTAAAATAAACGCTGTATTATTGCAGTGTATGACAACAAAAGCACAGTGTAATGTGTCTTTAAATGGAACATGAAATAGTTGCAGCACTTGTTTATATCAATGTGCATGTAAAGTAAGTACATCCACTTTTGTACTGGACTGTCATGCACACAAATTAGTATTATTGATATTTTCTATTGTTGATCTTATTTTTGCTATTACAGATTATGTTGATAATAGTTTTGGTTAATTAGCCACGTATCCAGCATTTATGCCCAAATTTACGTGCACACCTACCATATATGAGTACAGATATGCCAAGATGAACGTGATGAATAACAAAACCATCCATGAATTTGTGTGCGCTCATCTTACGGTCAGATGTGACCATAAGCATCTTTAATGAACAAGAACCAAAGTAAGAAAAGTGAAGCAACTGAATATATGGAGGTGATGGAAAGTTAATTAACAGATAATTAGCATTATCAGTTAATTAACAATGTAATAAGCAGCAATTAGCACACAGATAATGAGTAAGTAAGCCACAAACTAATGACAAACTAACTTGTCAACTAACAGTGTACTTAATTACTAATTGATAAGTGCATAATCAATTACTAAGTAATAGCTAATGCTTAATGAAGAGTTAACTAATAACTAAATAATGGGAAACTAATAGTTGATTATTATATATTTAATGATTGATTAGCGACCCTTAATGTAAAGTGTTACCAAAGCAATTGTCAATTGTCAATTTTCAATGGTAATTTGAAGGCTAAAGCCAATAGTCTTTTAACTGCACTTCTGAATTGAGGACAACATTGAAAAAAAATTGCAATGAACTCTGAGCCAATACGGAGTATCAGCCATTTCATTTTCAAAGAGCAAGATGGGACATGAGCTCTTATACAAAAGCCCAGACACCTCTAATCAATTTCATTAGAATAGGGAATTAAAATGGTTAAGAGATGACCTAGCAACCGTAATCCAGGTTTTTAAGATTAAAAAAAATCTAATCTGAGTTTTGAACTAAAGGTCAGGGGCCCACTATCTAGTACATAAGCCTTAAAAATAGTGACTATTACATTGCAAATTGCACTTGGAGGCCGAGTCGTTGCGTCTTTGAAACATACTCCTAACCTGTTCAGATGGTTGAAAAGAAATTGTGAATGCAACTCTGAAACCCAGGCAATGGTCGGCTACCAGTGACCCAGCCATTCAGACTGTAAAGTATGAAATGTGGAATTGGAGCTGTGAGGTTTAGGTCCTGTTTCCTCTAGCCAACATAAAACATCTTAGAATATAGTAAATAAATTTCTGTGGGAGGGCTAAGGCAAAAGTCCAGTAGCATGAGCCAGCCATGTGGACTCTACAGAATAAAATTTGGAATGGGAGCTCTGAGGCAAGCTCACAGCATCATATCACCAACATAAAATCCCTTAGAAAAAGGCCAAGACGCAACCCCATGAAATAAGAACTATAACATTTCAATGGTAATTTAGAGGCCAAAGCCCATAGTCTTTTAAATATCCTTCGGAACTGAGGTCAACAATGAAAAAAACAATTGCAATGAACTCTCTGAGCCAGTACCCATTATCAGTCATTTCATTTTGAAAGATGAAGAAGGGACATGAGCTCTTATACAAAGGCCCAGACACTTCTAATCAATTACATTAGAATAGGGAATTGTTGAGAGATGACCTAGCAACCATGACCCAGATTTTAAGGCTTCAAAAACATTTCATCTTAGCTTTGACCTTTAGGTCATGGGCCCACTATCTAATACATACCCCTTAAGAATAGTGATTATAATAATGGAATTTGAGCATGGAGGCCTAGTCATTTTGTCTTTGAACCAAAATCCCAACCTGTTCACATGGTTTAAAAGACATTTTGATTGCAGGTCTAAAACCCAGTCAAGGATCTGCTACGAATGACCCAGCCATCAAGACTGTAAAGTATGAAATGTGGAATGGGAGCTCTGAGGCCAAGGCACAGTGTTGTCTCGCCAATATAAAACTTCTTAGAATATAGTAAATAAATTTCTGTGGGAGGACTGAGGCTCAGGCCCAGGCCCATGCAAAGGGTCTTATACCCTGCCATTTTGCCTCGAAAGAATGAAATCGTGGACAAGATACTGCGGCAAAGGCCAAGGGCCCAGACACTAAAACCAACACTTAGGGACACAGAATATAATAAATGCCTCACCAGTCTCCACATTTGATAAGAAATTGCAATGAAATCATTAAAGCCCAAGAATAGAACAATTACCCAGGACCCAGACATTTACTGTATAAAGATGAAAAATTTGAGCAGGAGCCAAGGCTTAGCATCATCTCCCTCAAAATAAAATCCTTAGAATCATACCAAGAAATTTTGTTTGGTTCTCTGAAGCCCAGGCCTATGGTCTTGTTCTCAAGCTTCTTTCGTGTTGCTATAAAAGATTAAAATCTAGAATGTGTGTTCTAAGGCTCTGGCCCGTAGCCCATTAACAATGGACCAAACCTTAAGACAAGGACAATAATGCTGACATCAAAGACCTAACACCCAATCAAAGGTCCAGTAGCATGAGGCAGCCATATGGACTGGAATAAAATTTGGACTAGGAGCTCTGAGGTCAGCTCCCTGCATCACATCACCAACACAAAATCCCTTAGAATAATGCCAAGACCAAACCCCATAATATAGGAACTATAACATTTGAATGGTAATTTGAAGGCCAAAGCCCACAGTCTTTTAACTACCCTTTAGAACTGGGCTCAGAAATGAAAAAAAATTGCAATGAAATCTCTGAGCCAATACCCAGGATAATCCATTTCATTTTGTAGGAGAAGGATGGGTCATGAGCTCTTGTACAAAAGCCCAGACACCTCTAATCAATTTCATTAGAATAGGGAATTACAATTGTTGAGAGAAGATCTACTAACCATGACCCAGACCATTAGGCTTAAAAAAAACATCTAATCTTAGCTTTGAGCCAACTCAGTTCATGGGCCAAAGGACTATTCTTCAGTACATAACCCTGAAGAATAGTGACAATAATACTGTAATTTAAGTTTGGAGGCCGAGGCATAGGCCCAGGCCAAGGGTCTTATACACAATACCCTGCAATTTGGCCTCGAAAGAATGACATCTGGGACATGATACTGAGGCAAAGGCCAAGGGCCCAAGAACTAATACCAACACTTAAGGACTAAAATAAATCCCTGACTAGTCTTGACATGTGATAAGATATTGCGATGAAATTATAAAAGCCCAGGAATAGTACACATTACCTAGATATTTAGTGTGTAAAGTTTAGAAATTTTAACAGGAGCCAAGGCCTAGCATCATCTCCGCCAAGATAAAAACTCTGAAGAATAAAATTTGGAATAGGAACTCTGAGGCCAGATCCCAGCATCATATTACCAACAGAAATCCCTTAAAATAAGGCATAGATCCAGCCCATAAAACAGGAACCATAACATTTGAAAGGTAATTTGGAGGCCAAATCCCATAGTTTTTAACTACCCTTTTGAACTTGTAAAATGCAATGAACCCTATGAGCAAATAATCAGTATCATCCATTTCATTTTGAAAGAGCAAGATGGGGCATGAGCTCTTATACAAAGGCCCAGACACCTCTAATGAATTAAATAGGCATTAAAAGGCATTAAAAGGCATTAATAGGGCGTTAAAATTGTTGAGAGACAACCTAGTAACCATGATCCAGACTTTAAGGCTTGAGAAAACATCTAATCTGAGCTTTGAATCAAAGTTCATGGGCCCACTCTCTAATACATACCACTTAAGAATAATGACTACAATATTGTAATTTGAGCTTGGAGTCAATAGGACTTTAAATAAAAAAACTCCACCTGTACAGATGGTTGAAAAGAAATTGTGAATGCAGCTCAAAAACCCAGGCAAGTTTCTGCTACCAATGACCCAGCCATTTAGACTGTAAAGTATGAAATGTGGAATGGAAGCACTAAAGCCTAGGCCCAGTGTCCTCTCGCCAACATAAAACAACTAAGAATATGGCAAATAAATTGCTGTGGGCGGGCTCAGGCCCAGGCCAAGAGTCTTATACAAAATATGCTACCATTTTGCCTCTAAATATTGAAATCTGTGACATGATAATAAGGCAAAGACCAAGGGCCCAGGAACAAAAACCAACACTAAAGGACAATGAATATAATGACTAGTCTTCACATTTGATAAGAAATTGAGGTGAAATTACTCAAGCTCAGGAGAAGAACAAATACCCATGACCCAGACATTTAGTGTCTAAAGATTCAAAATTTGAACAGGAGCCAAGGCCTAGCATCATCTCCCCCAACATAAAATCCTTAGAATAATACTAATTCATTTGTTTGGTTCGACGAAGCCCAGGCCCAGGGTGTTATTCTCAAGCTTATTTTGTTTTGCTATAAAAGATTAAAGTCTACAATTTGTGTTCTAAAGCTCTGGACCGTATCCTGTTAAAAATGGACTAAACCGTAAGACAGGGACAATAATGTCGACTTGAAAGACATAACACCAAGTTAAAGGTTGAGTAGCATGAGCCAGCCATGTGGACTCTAAGAATAAAATTTTCGATAGAAGGTCTGAGGCAAGCTCCCAGCATCACATCACCAACACCAAAAGTCCAAAACCCAACCCCATAAAATGGGATGTATAAAATTTGAATGGTAATTTGTAGGCCAAAGCCCTTAGTCTTTCAACTATCCTTCTGAACTGAGGTCGACAAGGAAAAAAAAATTGTAATGGAAACTTTGAGCCACCACCCAGTGTCAGCCATTTCATTCTGAAAGACTGAGATGGGACATGAGCTCTTATGCAAAGGCCCAGACACCACTTATCAATTACATTAGAATAGGGAATTAAAATTGTTGAGAGAAGACCTAGTAACCATGACCCAGACTTTTAGGTTCAGAACAAACATTTAATCTTAGCTTTGAGCCCAAGTTCATGTGTCCACTAAATAATACATACACCTTAAGAATACTGACAATAATATTGGAATTTCTGTCATCAGGAGATCGCGATTTCGATCCCTGGTGATGCTACAGCCATCCGTAGCCGGGAGTCCAAGAGAGCACAATTGGCCTCGCTCTCTCTGGGTGGGTAGGATGGCCCCTCCTTCTCCCCCATCACTTAACGTGATGCTAGTCAGCACCGGCGTCTGTTAGCTGACGTAACAGATCTGGTGGTTGGCGCTTTCCTCCGAGCACGTTCAGCTGTCCAATGACGTTGCGTGAGCGGCAGTTCGAAAAGAAGTGGTGGCTGGCTTCACAGGTCTCGGAGGAAACCTGTGTTAGCCTTCGCCCTCCTAGCGTTGATAGTATCGTGTGATTGGGGGAGTCCTAACTAGCGGGTGGAAATGGCAACGACTAAATTGGGGAGATAATTGGGTTAATAAAAAATAAAATAAATAATAATAAAAAAAATATTAATAACATTGGAATTTGAGCTTGGAGGTCAAGTCGTTGGGTTTTTGAACCAAAAGTCCAACCTGTTCAGATGGTTGAAAAGAAATTGTGAATGCAGCTCTAAAACCCAGGCAAGGATCTGCTACTAATGACCAAGCCATTTAGACTTTAAAGTATGAAATGTGGAATGGGAGCTCTGAGGCCTAGGCCCAGTGTCTTCTTGCCAACATAAAACACCTTAGAATATAGCAAATATATTTCTGTGGGAGGACTGAGGCTCAGGCCCAGGCCCAGGCCCAGGCCCATGCGAAGGGTCTTATACCCTGCCATTTTGCCTTGAAAGAATGAAATCTGGGACATGATACTGAGGCAAAGACCAAGGGCCCATGAACCAAAACCAACACTTAAGGACTCAGAATATAATAAATCCCTCACTAGTCTCCACGTGTGATAAGAAATTGCAATGAAATTATAAAAGCCCAAGAATAGAACAAGAACCTATTACCAAGACATTTAGTGTGTAATATTACAAATTTGAACAGGAGCCAAGGGCTAGCAACATCTACCCTAAGATAAAAAGTCTAAAGAATAAAATTTGAATAGTTCTCTGAGGCCAGATCCCAGCATCATATCATCAACATAAAAGCCCTTAGAATAAGGCCAAGACCAAACCTGATAAAATAGGAACTATGCTATTTGAATGTTATTTTCGAGTCCAATGCCCAGGGTCGTTTAACTGCATTTCTGAACTGAGGCCAACTATGAAAAAAATTGCAATGAAATCTCTAAGCCAATACCCAATATCAGCCATTTTATAGAGGATAATGTGACATGAGTTCTGATACACAGGCCCTGATACCTCACATCAGTTACATTAGAATAGGGAGTTAAAATTATTGAGAGAAGACCTAGTAACCATGACCAGACTTTTAGGCTTTAAAAAACATTTAATCTGAGATTTGAGCCAAAGGACATGGGCGTCTAATGCATAACCCTTAAGAATAGTTAGTATAATACTGAAATGGGCGATTAGGGGGCCATGAGGCCAAGTCGTTGAACCCAGGCTCTGGATCTTATACACAATACCCTGCCATTTTGCCTCGAAAGAATTAAATTTGAGACCTGGCTCTGAGGCATTGGCCAAAGGCTCAGGAACTAAAACCAACACTTTACAAACACTATGGAGTATTTTCTTAACGCGAGGACAATATGATTATCATAAACAGACATTTCTGTAACAAAATACACTTTAAATGTAAAGGTACTGACCTACAATGACATTTTCATTAGAAACTAAGGTTGTGTTGGGTGATATAACCTGTATAATACTGAAATCATCCTTGTGGATGCTACCGTACATTGAAAGGGCGTGTCCAGAGCGCACAAACGCTTCATAAAAGTCAGAAACGCTTAGCAGTTCAAGCACTTCAAGTAACTATAAATGATTATAAACAGAAATTTCTGCCACAAAATACCGACTTAACTCTAGAGAAACTGACCTAAAATCACATTTTCATGAGAAAGAACGCAAAAGCATAAACTTGGGTGACCAGTCCTGTACAATTCTGAAATCTTCATTAAATACGCTAAGATACACTGAAAAGGCATTACTGCACTCCATAAGCCCTCAAAAGCTTTAGAAAGGCTAAAAATGCTATGCAGTATTATCTTAACACGAAGACATTACAATGATTATAGACAGTCATTTCTGATCTACAGAAATGTAAATAACAGAGTGTAAATCACATTTTGTGGAGAAAAAATGTGACTAGTTTAACTTGGGTGACTACACCTGTTAGTGAAATCATGGTTTTAGGCTTTTTTTACACTGAAAAGGTGACTCCTGCACTCCACAAGTGGCCAAATGCTTTAGAACGGCTGGAAACGTTATGCAGTATTCTTTAAACGGGAAGACATTGTAATGATAATGAACAGATATTTCTGCCATAACATACACTTTATATGTATTGGAACTGACCGTAAATAACATGTTCATGAGAATGAACACTAAAGCTTGACCTTGTGTGACATCGTTGTTCTAGATGGTAATTTACAATGAAAAGGCGATACCAGCACTCCACAAGCGCTCAAACACTTTAGAACAGCTATGAAAATTACGCAGTGTTCTCTCAACAGAAATTTTTTAACAGACATTTCTGCCCTAGAATACCCTTTGAATGTAATGGATCTGACTGTCAATCACATTCATGAAAAAGAATATTATCACTTTGACTTGTGTGACTTCCTCTATGCAATCATGAAATCGTGGTTTTAGACGTGTATTCATACTGGAAGAGCATTTTTGCACTCCACAAGCAATCAAACGCTTTAGAAAGGCTAGAAAAGCTATGCAGTATTCTCTTAACGTGAAGACACTATAATGATTATAAACTGATAAAATGATCATTTTTGTCTCAAAATACCCTTTTTATATGATGGAACAGACCGCAAATAATACTTTGTTGAGAAAAAATATGACTACCTTAAACTTGGGTGACTGCACTTCTACATTCGTAAAATCATGGTTTTAGGTGTTTATTTACACTGTAAAGGCGTTTAATGCACTCCACAATCGCTTTAGAAAGGCTAGAAACCTTACCAAGTATTCTCATAACGTGAAGATTTTATAATGATTATAAACAGACATTTCTGCCCTAAAATACCCTTTATTATGTAATGGAACAGACTGTGAAGCACATATTGTTGAGAATAAATCTGACCACTATAACCTTGGGGATACACATGTACAATCATGAAATCCTGGTTTTAGGTGTTTGTTTACACTGACAAAGCGTTTACTGCACTTTACAAGCGCCCAAACACTATAGCTTTAACTAATGTTACTAAACTTGTACAATACTCATATCCTGGTTCTAGACGCAAATTGACAAGGTGTTTTCAGTACTCCATAAGAGCACAAATTAAAGCCAGAAACGTTATGCAGTGTTATCATTAAAACAAGACACTGTAATTATTTCTAAAAAGACATTTCTGTCATATGTTTTAAATGTAATGGAAGTGACATTTTCACTTTAGTGTTCTTTCTCATGAAAATGTAATTTTAGGTCAGGTCGATCACAATTAAGGTTATTTTATGTCAGAATCTTCTGATTATAGTCATTATAACGTCTTCGCGTTAAGATTATACTGCATAGCCATTCTCACTCTTCTATAACATTTGAGCGCTTGTGGAGTGCAGTAAACGCCAAATCAGTGTAATTTAGCGTCTAAAACAATTTCAGTATTGTACACGTTTAGTCAACCGAGTTAAAGCTTTAGTATTCCTCCTCGTGAAAAAGTGATTTTAAGTCAGTTTGTGTTGAGTTAAAGGTTATTTTGTAGAAGAAATGTCTGTTCAAAATCAATACAGTGTTTTCACTAAAACATACTGCATAGCGTTTCTGACCTTTCTAAAGCATTTGAGTGCTTGTGGAACGCAGTAAACGGCTTTTCAGTGTAAAGGAACGCCTAAAACCAGGATTTCATTATTGTACACGTTAAAGAAATCATATATTTTTTTCTCGGGAAAATGTGATTTACATCTGTTCCATTACATATAAAGTCTATTTTATGGCAGACATGTCCGTTTATAATCATTATAAAGTTTTGACGTGGAGAGAAAACTGCATAGCGTTTCTAGCCTTTCTAAAGTATTTGAGCGCTTGGAGAGTGAAATAAAACGCCATTTCTGTGCAAACGAACGCCTACAACCAGGATTTCAGGACTGTACAGGTGTAGTCACCCTAGTTAGTCATATTATTTCTCATGAAAGTGATTTCCAGTCTGTGCCATTACATATAAAGTTTCTGGATGCAGTAAACGCCTTTTAAAATGAACGCCTACAACCAGGATTTCATTATTGTATATGCTTAGTCACCCAAGTTAAAGTAGTTATATTTTTTGTTAGGAAATTGTGATTTATGGTCTGTTCCGTATGGTCTGTTACGGGACGGAGGTAGATTAATTCGAGCGAACATTTTGCAGTTCTTATGCACGTTTTTTTTTATTTGTGGTTACGATTTCTTAAATCGTTCCCTCGTTTTCTTTTAAACGTGCGCACATATTCTTTACTTCATGGGTACATTTTCTCATTCATTCTCTCATTTTCTTTTCGTTGTTTAATCATTGTCATGTTTCATTTTTGTTTATTTTTTTTTATTTGTGCGCAAAATCAATGTAGGTCATGTTATTTGTCCTGTGCAGAAGTAACTAACAGCTCCCTGACACTGTCTGATGGGTTTTGATGAGTTAGACTGATAAGATAATCGACAGAGATGCTCATCACGTCATCCTGATGCTCATCATGAGGAAACTGTAGCTCCTCTTCACAGAAAACGGCCCACAGACTCATCAGTGCAGCTACAGTTTGGTGGTGAAATGAAGGAAGACAAACTACGACCACAATCTTCACTAGACTGCACTTGCTAATGATATACTTAACAGAGATATAGAACCAGCGCTGCCGCTTAGCGCTGTTTCTGCTCCAGCTACAAGCTGCGGTGTTAGAGATCACACAATTACAGGAATGAATGGTCAGCGTCAATTTGTTTCAACAAACTCAAATTCAACATACACAGAAACATTCATGTGGGATGAGATCAAATGGCGAGAGAGTTTAATAGATCTATGGATTAGATATAGATATGTTAATGTAAGGATGTTGAAATGCTGATCATTTCTTCTTGTAATTGTGTGATGGTCTTGTAATTGTGTGATGGTCCCTAACCTCTCGCTTGACGCGAGAGCAGAAACACCATAGGCCGTTTGCTGTGAAGAGGAGCTGCAGTGTCCTCATAACCCCCAAATCAAAATCAAACGTGATGAGCATCTCTGTTCATTATCTCAATCTAAAACATCAAAACCCATCAAACAGTGTCAGGGAGCTGTTATCAAAATAAAACATGACCACGGTTAAAAGTAAACGAGAGAACGAGTTAGAAAATTGTGATCACGAATTCAAAAAAACATACCCACGAAGTAAAGAAAATGTGTGCACGATTAAAAGAAAATGAAGGAACGATTTAAGAAATCGTGACCACGAATAAAAGAGAATGTGCGTACAAACTGCAAAACGTTAGCTCAAATTAATTAGTTTTTTTTACCTCCGTCCCCTCCGGGGCTCCGTAGTTCCATTATGCATAAAGTGTATTTTATTGCAGAAATGTCTGTTTATATTCATTATAATATTTTGACGTGGAGAGAAAACTGCTTAGCGTTTGGAGCCTTTCTAAAGCGTTTGAGCACTTCTGGAGTGCAGTAATTGCCTTTTTAGTGTAAGTTAAAGGGTATTTTATGGCAAAAATATCTGTTTATAATCGTTTTAATGTCTTCACGTTACGAGAGTACTGCTTTTCTAGCCTGTCTAAAGCATTTGAGCGTGTACTGAGTGCAGTAAACGCCTTTTTTCGTGTAAACATATTAATAAAACAACAAATGAATTTCAGGGTTGAACATGTTTGGTTACCTGAGTTAAAGTAGTAATATTTTTTCCTCAAGAAGAGGTGATTTATAGTCTGTTCCATTAATTAAAAATGAAATGGCTGAAAGTGGAACAGTTCAGAACTGGAGTGAAAAGATTCTGGGCTTTGGCCAGCAAATTACCATTCAGATATTATAGTTCCTATTTCATGGGGAAGGATTTTGGACTAATTCTCAGGGATTTTGTGTCGTGATATGCTTTTGGGAGCTGGCCTCAGAGCTCCTATTACAAATTTTATTCTTTAGAGTCCACATGGCTGGCTCATGCTACTTGACGTTTGCCTGGGTGTTATTTCTTTCAAGTCAACATTATTGTCCCTATCTTAAGGTTTGGTCCATTGTTACTGGGCTACAGGCCAGATCCTTAGAACACAAATTCGAGACTTTAATGTTTTATATCAAAATGAAAGACGCTTGAATGGTCTTCAGAGAACCAAACAAAATTTCTTGGTTTGATTCTAAGGATTTTATGCTGAGGGAGATGATGCTAAGCCTTGGCTTTTGTTGAAATTTTTAATCTTTAGACACTAAATGTCTGGATCATGGGTGCTTTTTCTATTCCTGGGCTTTAATGATTTCATCGCAATTTCTCATCAAATGTGGAGACTAGTGAGGGATTTATTATATTCTGAGTCTCTAAGTGTTGGTTTTAGTTACTGGGGCCTTGGCCTTTGCCAGAGTATCATATCCCAGGTTTCTTTTTTTTGAGGCCAAATGGCAGGGTATTGTGTATAAGACCCTTCACCTGAGCCTGGGCCTGAACCTCAGCCCTCACACAGAAATTTATTTGCTATATTCTAAGGTGTTTTATGTTGGCAAAAGTACACTGGGCCTAGACCTCAGAGTTCTGATTACACATATCATACGTCACTAAATGCTGAGGTCAATGGAAGCAGAATCTTGCCTGGGTTTTAGAGCTGCATTCACAATTTCTTTGTAACCATCTGAACAAGTTGGGATTTTGGTTCAAAGACCCAATGACTCATTAAAATTATATTCACTATTCTTAAGGGGTATGTATTTTATAGTGGGCCCATGACCATTGGCTCAAAGCTCAGATTAGATGTTTAAGCCTAAAAGCCTGGGTTATTGTTACTTGGTCTTCTCTCAACAATTTTAATTCCCTATTCTACTGTAACTGATTAGAGGTGTCTGCATAACAGCTCATGTCCCATCTTGCTCTTTCAAAATGAAATGGCTGATAATGTGCACTGGCTAAGAGATTTCATTGCAATTTTTTTTCCATTGTTTACCTCAGTTCAGAAGGGTATTAAAAAGACTGCGGGCTTTGGCCTCCAAATTACCATTCAAATGTTATAGTTCCTATTTTATGGAGTTGGGTCTTGGCATTATTCTAAAGGATTTTAAGTTGGTGATATGGTGCTGGGAGCATGCCTCAGATCTTCTATTCCAAATTTTATTCTGTAGAGTCCATATGGCTGGCTCATCCTACTGGACCTCTGATTGGGTGTTGGGTATTTCACATCTAAATTATTGTTCCACTCTTAAGGTTTGGTCCATTGTTACTGGGCTATGGGCCAGAGCCTTAGAACACAAATTCTAGAATTTCATCTTTCATAGCAAAACGAAAGAAGCTTGAGAACAAGACCATGGGCCTAGGCTTCAGAGAACCTAACAAAATTTTTATAAAAAACTTCATATTAATCTAAGGATTTTATGTTGGGTGAGATGATACTAAGCCCTGGCTCCTGTTCAAATTTTTAATCTGTAGACACTAAATGTATGTGTCATGGGTACCTGTTCTTTTCCTGGGCTTTAATAATTTAATCGCAATTTCATATCAAAAGTGGAGAGTAGTCAGGGATTTATTATATTCTGTGTCCTTAAGTGTTGGTTTTGGTTCCTGGGCCCTTGGCCATTGCTTCAGTATCATGTCCCAGATTTCATTCTTTCGGGGCAAAATGGCAGGGTATTGTGGATAAGACTCTTGGCTTGAGCCGGGGCCTGAATCTTAGCCCACCCACAGAAATTTATTTACTATATTATAAGGTGTTTTGTTTTGGTGAGAGGACACTGGGCCTAGGCTTTAGAGCTCCCATCCCACATTTCATACTTTACAGTCTTAATGGCTGATGATAATGAAATTACAATTTCTTTTTAACCATCTGAACAGGTTGGGATTTTGGTTCAAAGACCCAACGACTCAGCCTCCAAGCTCAAATTCCAATATTATAGTCACTATTCTGAGTGGGAAAGTATTAGATAGTGGGCCCATGACCTTTATCTCAAAGCTCAGATAAGATGTTTTTGAAGCCTTTCAAATCTGGGTCTCTAGGTCACAATTTTAATTCCCTATTCTAATGTAATTTATTAGAGGTGTCTGGGCCTTTGTATAAGAGCTCATGTCCCATTTTCCTCTTTCAAAATGAAATGGCTGATAATGGGTATTGGCTCAGAGAGTTCATTGGGATTTTTTTTCATTGTTGACCTCAGTTCAGAAGGGTAGTTAAGAGACTATGGGCTTTGATCTCAAAATTTCCTTTCAAATGTTATAATTCTTATTTTATGGGGTTGGGTCCTGGCTTATTCTAAGGGATTTTATGTTGGTGATGTAATGCTGGGAGCTGGCCTCAGATCTCCCATTCCAAATTTTATTCTTCCACATGGCTGGCTCATGCTACTGGACTTTTGCCTCAGCTCTCCCACAATTTTTTTTTTACAATATTCTAAGATGTTTTATGTTTGCTAGAGGGCACTGGGCCTAAGCTTTAGAGCTTCCATTCCACATTTCATACTTTACAGTCTAAATGGCTGGGTCATTGGTAGCAGATCTTTGCCTGAGTTTTAGAGCTGCATACATAATTTCTTTTCAACAGGTTAGTATTTTAGTTCAAAGCCCCAATGACTCGGCCACCCATGCTCAAATTCCAATATTATAGTCATTATTCTTAAGGTTTATGTATTTTGGGGGCCCATGACTTTGGCTCAAAACTCAGATTAGATATTTTTTAATAATAATAATAATAATAATAATAATAATAACAATAATAATAATAATAATAAATATAGCTGCAAGCGGCAATCTGCGGGGTGCAAGCACCAGGAAGACATTGAGGAGTAAAGTAGTGGCCTCTGGTCGTAGAATGCAGCAGATCTTTCCTATGATTAAGACCACTAGGTGATACATCTGCTAGAATCTACACAACTCATTTTAACATCCATGACAGGGATTCGAACCCAAGGCCCTAGAGTTCAAAGGCATAGGCTCTCATGGAGGCACAGCTGCAGTTTTTGAAACAATTTATTGAAAGGAAGCAACAAGGAACCATGCACCATTTTAGGACAAAGTAGGAGCATGAACAAATTTCATGTCTCTGGACATAGAAGGCAGCAAATCGTTGGATCTTTAAGAAAGACCCTTCTTTAAGATTAAGATAATTAAGTGTGTTCACAACAACTGCTATAGCACCATCTAATATCTGTGACAGGGAATCAAACCCAAGACCTTAATCTTCAAAAGCGGATGTTTTCATGATGTTTTCTACAAGAGGCCCACAGCAGACCTTTTTTTGAGAATTTATTGGTACAGAGCAATAAGGAACCAAGCACCATTTTGGGAATGAGTTCCCACATTGCAATTACTGTAACTATTGAGTAGTATAATTCCATTTGAAATCATAATACACTGTCAGTTTGTAATTTTAATATTTGTGTTGAATTTGGTTATAATCATTTTATTGATGTATTTTTAGCCTTTTATAGCAGAATAAGCCAGTTTACATCAATTTATTCAAATCTTCAATCTTAAAAGTCATGATATTTTTAATAATTTAGATTGTTTTAAGAAAAATGAAATTTGATTCAAACTTAATTAGTAAGAAAAAGTCTATTATCCATCCATCTTTTTTCAACTGCAATTACTGAAAGTTTTTTAAGACTTGTATTTGCAAAATTGTTAGGCTCAGCGGAATGCATAACATTCAGAAATGCTCTTTGCTTAAAGACAGACAGTAAAGCTTTCCATGTATATTTCAACAATGACATTTGCAGTTACTGATTTGGCTCGCTCTGGTGGCCAGAGAAAAATAAAACACTTGTTGCTCTGACCAAAATGTGCTGAAATCAAATTATAGGATTTCCTGTACAGTACAACCTACACATATTTGCAAAGTGACAATTCTCATTAAGATGCATAATTTGAAACAACTGCAAGAGCTAACATAAGCAGAATTAAGCCAAATGTCATAAGTTCTCAGTCCTCAACTGATTATTATCAATATACAAATTAATTTTGGTCACAATCAGAGAATAACTGACAAATTTGTGGTCCCCTGTTTCAGAATAGCCCAGACCTAACTGATTATTCCATAACTTGCAATAACATTGTGCTTAAAAGGCAAGATTTTTTAAATAATCATTGATCTTGAGACTTCAATGGTTGTTTTGAAACCAAGGTTGAGATGATGCAAAAACATTTCAGCAAGCAGTATGAAAACATCAGTTTTCAAACTCTGATGATTTACAGAAAAACAAGAGTTTTTTGAAAGACTTGTATTTGCAAAATTGTCATGCATGGTGGAAAGCATAAAATACAGAAATGGTCTTAGTTCAACATTGACATCTGCAGTTTCTGATTTGGCTCCCTCTGGTGGCCAGAGAAATATAAAACACCTCTTGCGCTAATTAAAATTTGTTGAAATCAAATTATGTGATATCCCGTACAGTTAAGCAACCTACACATATTTTCAAAGTGTTAATTCTCATTAAGATGCATAATTTGAAACAACAGTCATGTCTTTATTTTAATCTTAGATTTTAATCTTAGATAGGAATAATTACATTTTAGATTGTTGGCAGTACATTGAGCACTGTAAGAGCCAACTTAAGCCAATTCAAGCCAAATGATGTACCCTCTGCTGGGCAGAAAAGATATTACCATTATTGATTATATGGCCAACCTGGGTTTAAGTCAAATTTCCACATATCCTGTGCAATTGTGGAACATACATATAATTGCAATGTTTTAGATGTTAATAAGGTGTAATTTGAAACCATTATCTTTTCTTTATTTCAATCATAGAAGTATATAATGACATTTTAGTATGTCTAGATTTAAGTATGCACTAGATTAAGTGTTGTAGGGGCTTATGACAATCAATTAAAATGAAACTTTGTTTGTTTACTCAGAAAATAGTAATGTACATGTTTATCAAGATTTATCACAATCACCTAAAAACTAAAGAATCTAGTAAATGGTCATGGGCCCCCTAAATCAGAAAAGGCCAGGCCAAACAGATTTATTGGTGTCTCATGGCCGTTCTTTGCAATAAAGTCAAGGCTTTTTTGATAATTATTTACCTACAGACTCCATGGATTGTTTTAAGACCAACTTTGAAACAATTGTCTTAAAATCCACAGGCCAGTTTGAAAAGCTCAATTTTCAAACATTGATCAATTAAAGAAAAATTTTACAGAATTTTAAAAGACTTGTAATTGATAAAATGTCATTCTCTGTGTAAGCAATGATATGAATTGATTTATTTTGAGCTATGATAAAATTTATAGGACTTGTTCTTGTTTAGGCTCTATAGTGTCACCTCAAGGCCAAACTTTATAGGCTATTAGAGATTGCCTATGTGGACACATGATATTGTTTTTGTGATGATTGGCCAATGTTAAGCTCTCCAATTGCCTGTTGAAAGTTTATTGGCCAATGGCGGCCATATTTGTCCAATGATTCAGTTGTTCGTAATAAGTCACATAAATATTAGGCCATGGATACAGCATGCAAAGTTTCAGCTCAATTGACCAAGCGGTTGCTGAGAAAGAGATTTTTGTTTGTTATAGCACCCCCTATTGAGTAATCGGTATCAGTAACGGGGTGGGCTTCCACAGAATCATGTGGAACTGATAAGTTTGATGAGAATTGACCAAAGCAATCTTGATATGTACCCATTTATGTGAATTAAGCCAAACACATAGGGGATTAATTGGCACGTGGCAGCCATTTTGTTTATAAATATTCGATTTTTTTGGATAATTCTTGACCTACAGACTCCCCTGAACATTTTGCTGCTAAGAGCTGGCCTCAGAGCTCCTATTCCAAATTTCATTCTGTAGAGTCCAAATGGCTGGCTCATGCTACTGGACCTTTGATTGGGTCTTGGGTCTTTCATGTCAACATTACTGTCCCTCTCTTAAGGTTTCGTCCATTGTTAGAACACAAATTCTAGACTTTCATCTTTTATAGCAAAATGAAAGAAGCTTGAGAACAAGACTAAGGGCCTGGGCTTCAGAGAACCAAACTAAATTTGTTAGTATTATTCTAAGGATTTTATGTTGGGGGAGATGATGCTAAGCCTTGGCTTTTGTTGAAATTGTTCATCTTTAGACACTAAATGTCTGGGTTATGAGTAATTGTTCTATTCTTGGGATTTATTGATTTCATCTCAATTTCTTATCAAGCGTTGGTTTTAGTTCCTGGGCGCTTGGCGTTTGCCTCTGTATCATGTCCTAGATTTCATTCTTTTAAGGCAAAATGGCAGGGTATCATGGATAAGACCCTTGGCTGGGGCCTGGGCCTCCAACTTCCCACAGAAGTTGATTTGCTATATTTTATGGTGTATAATGTTGGTGAGAGGACACTGGGCCTAGGCCTCAGAGCTCTGTTTCCACATTTCATACTTTAAAGTCTGAATGGCTGGGTCATTGGTAGCAGATCCTTGCCTGGGTTTTAGAACCACATTCACAATTTCTTTTCAACCATCTGAACAGGCTGGGATTTTGGTTCAAAGACCCAGTGACTCGGGCTCTAAGCTTAAATTCCAATATTATAGTCACTATTCTTACGGGGTATGTATTAGATAGTGGTCCCATGACCTTTGGCTCAAAGCTCAGATTAGATGTTGTACTAAGTCTAATAGTCTGGGTCTTCGCTGAACAATTTTAATTCCCTATTGTCATCTTGCTCTTTCAAAATGAAATTGATGATAATGGGTATTGGCTCAGAGAGTTTGTTTCATTTTTTTTCATTGTTGACCTCAGAAGGGTAGATAAAAGACTATGGCCTTTGTCCTCCAAATTACCATTGAAATGTTGTAGTTCATATTCTAAGAGGTTTGGTTTTGGCCTTATTGTAAGGGATTTGTTGTTAATAATCTGATGCTGGAACATGACCTCATAGGTCCTTTTCCAAATTTTCTTCTTTAGAGTCCACATGGCTGGCTCATACTGCTGGACATTTGCACGGGTGTTAGGTCTTTCATGTTAACATTATTGTCCCTGTCTTAAGGTTTGGTACCTTGTTATTTGGCTATGGATCAGAGCCTTAGAACACAAATCCTAGAATCTAATCCTTTACAGCAAAATGAAAGAAGCTTGAAAACAAGACCTCATCTAGAATTGTCTAGACCTTGTCTCCTTCCCTCAGGCCGGCGCTTCAGCCAGATGAGGATCAGGAACTCCAGGCTACAGAGGATCTTCTTCCCACAAGCCATTACTCTCTTAAACCATTAATTATTACACATAAACAATGTTCCAGCTTCTAAACTGAACTTCTAAACAAACTGTTATATAGTATCACGCTCAACTCCATCCTCTGAAACTACTGTCTCAAACCAATATTTATTCTAGCATCTTACTTACCTACCTTATTACCCCACTTATCTGACTGTCACCTCACTAATCCCTTGCTTTGCCACTGTACACCCTTTCACCACTGCTGCACTCAGCATTTTAACTTTAGACTCATACTTTGTGCAATGTGAACGTAACATGTACGACTGCGTGTATATGAGTGAGTGATGGTAGAAATGAATGTTTTATTTTATGTTTATGTTATTTCATTGTGTTTTATTTTGTTGTATTTTGTTTTAATTAATTTTATTTTTATTTTATTTTATTTTATTCACTACATGTAAATGTTTGTCTGTGTACTGCGTACTGTGAGCTCCTCTAACCAAAACCAAATATTTTAGCATACGGCCTTGGGTTCGAATCCCTGTCATGGATGTTAAAATGAGTTGTGTAGATTCTAGCACATGTATCACCTAGTGGTCTTAATCATAGGAAAGATCTGCTGCATTCTACGACCAGAGGCCACTACTTTACTCCTCAATGTCTTCCTGGTGCTTGCACCCCGCAGATTGCCACTTGCAGCTATATTTATTATTATTATTATTATTATTATTAAAAAATATCTAATCTGAGTTTTGAGCCAAAGTCATGGGCCCCCAAAATACATAAACCTTAAGAATAATGACTATAATATTGGAATTTGAGCATGGGTGGCCGAGTCATTGGGGCTTTGAACTAAAATACTAACCTGTTGAAAAGAAATTATGTATGCAGCTCTAAAACTCAGGCAAAGATCTGCTACCAATGACCCAGCCATTTAGACTGTAAAGTATGAAATGTGGAATGGAAGCTCTAAAGCTTAGGCCCAGTGCCCTCTAGCAAACATAAAACATCTTAGAATATTGTAAAAAAAAATTGTGGGAGAGCTGAGGCAAAAGTCCAGTAGCATGAGCCAGCCATGTGTAAGAATAAAATTTGGAATGGGAGATCTGAGGCCAGCTCCCAGCATTACATCACCAACATAAAATCCCTTAGAATAAGCCAGGACCCAACCCCATAAAATAAGAATTATAACATTTGAAAGGAAATTTTGAGATCAAAGCCCATAGTCTCTTAACTACCCTTCTGAACTGAGGTCAACAATGAAAAAAAATCCCAATGAACTCTCTGAGCCAATACCCATTATCAGCCATTTCATTTTGAAAGAGGAAAATGGGACATGAGCTCTTATACAAAGGCCCAGACACCTCTAATAAATTACATTAGAATAGGGAATTAAAATTGTGACCTAGAGACCCAGATTTGAAAGGCTTCAAAAAGAGATTTTGGGCCTTGTCATCCCTTTATGTCCAATTGTAGCGCTACTTATCGATCTTTCCTCACTTTCAGCACCCAATCACCTCAAATGCTTTATATTCACATCACTTACCATTGCCAAAAAAGTTATACTGCTGAACTTGAAGGACAGAACCAAAATTTCGATAAAGCATTGGCTTAACCTCCTCATGGATCACTGCAACTTGGAAAGACTCACAGCAAATTTTAAAAATAACACAAAATCATTCAAGGAAACCTGGTCACAATTTTTACAATATATTGAGTGCTGATTTCTCTCTCCAAACTCATCAGGGGAAGGTTAAAACCCCTACATAGGATTTGATAACTACCCACGTTATAATTACATTAAAAAAAAAAAGTGAGGGGAAAGGGGCATTACTGCTTTGTTTATTGTTTTGTTAAGTGTTTGTGTTTATCTGTCCTGTATGTTCAGTTTGTCATTATTATTATTATCATTATTATTGTTATTATTTCATCGTTTCTCTTTACTTCTTCTGTTTTGTCTCTGTTATTTCTGTTCTTTGTTTCACTCAAAGCAGGGGGTGGGTGAGAGGGTGGGGGGGGTGTTTGGAGGGGTGTTGGGTGGTTGTGGTGCCACATCACCTTATATCTATATGATCATTAATAAATGATGATTTGTGACATTAATAGCAAAGTGAAAAAAACAAACAAAAAAAAAAGATGTCCCCTGGAAAAGGGGGTGGTGGTGGTGTGGCCAAGGAATGTTGGCCCGGGAATATAAACAAAAATAATAATAATAATAATGAAAGTAAATAAATAAAAAAAATAGTGACAATAATATTTTAATATGAGCTTGGAGGCAGAGTCGTTGGGTCTTTGAACCAAAATCTCAACCTGTTCAGAAGGTTGAAAAGAAATTGTCAATACAATTCTAAATCACAGGCAAATATCTGCTATATCTAGCCATTCAGAATGTGAAGTATAAAATGTGGATTAGGAGCTCTAAAGCCTACGCCCAGTGCCCTCTTGCCAACATACTAACCTTAGAATGTTGCAAATAAATTTCTATAGGAGGGCTGACGCTCAGGCCCAGGTCAAGGGTCTTATCCACAATACGCTGCTATTTTGCCTCGAAAGAATGAAATCTAGGACATGATACTGAGGCAAAGGCCACGGGCCCAGGAACTAAAACTAACACTTAAGGACACAGAATATAATAAATCCCTCACTAATCTCAACATTTGATAAAAAATTGCAGTGAAATTACCAAAGCCCAGGAATAGTCCAAGTACCCATGATCCAGACATCTTGAAACGGAATTTGAGACGGAGCCAAGGGTAGCATCATCTCACCCAAAATAAAATTCCTAGAATAAACCGAAGATATTTTGTTTGGTTCTCTGAAGACCCGGTCCATGGCCTTGTTCTCAAGCTTCTTTCGTTTTGTTATAAAAGATGAAATTCTAGAATTTCTGTTCTAAGGTTCTGGCCCATAGCCCAGTAACAATGGACCAAACCTTAAGACAGAGACAATAATGTTGACGTGAAAGACTTAACACCCAATCAAAGGTCCAGTAGCACGAGCCAGCCATAAGGACTCGAAAGAACAAAATTTGGAATAGGAGCTCTGAGGCCAGATCTCACCATTATGAATGAAAAAAAATGACGATGAACTCTCTGAGCCAATACCCATTATCAGCCATTTCATTTTGAAAGCGCAAGATGGGACACTGCAATTTTTTTATCAAATGTGGAGACAAGTGAGGGATTTGTCATATTCTGTGTCCATAAGTGTTGGTTTTAGTTTGTTGGGCCTTGGCCGTTGCCTCAGTATGATGTCCTATGAAGGGTTGACCTCAGTTCTGAAGGGTCGTTAAAAGACTATGGGCTTTGGCCTCCAAATTACCATTCAAATGTTATAGTTCCTATTTTATGGGGTTTAATCTAAGCCTTTTCCTAAGGGAATTTGTGTTAGTGATATAATACTGAGATCTGGCCTCAGAGCTCCTATTCCAAATTCTATTGTTTAGAGTCCAAATGGCTGGCTCATGCTATTGGACCTTTGATAGGGTGTTAGATTTTTCTTGTCAGTAATGTGGAATGGGAGTTCTGAGGCTTAGGCCCAGTGTCCTCTTGCCAACAAAAAACACCTTAGAATATAGTAAATAAATTTCTGTGTGAGAGCTGAGGCTCAGGCCCAGGCCCCATCCAAGGGTATTATCCACAATACCCTGCCATTTTTCCTCGAAAAAATAAAATCTGGGATATGATACTGAGGCAAAGTCCAAGGGTCCAGGAACTAAAAACAACACTTAAAGATAGAGAATATAGTAAACCCCTGACCAGTCTCCACATTTGATAAGAAATTTTGATGAAAGCATTAAAGCCCAAGAATAGAACAATTACCCATGACCCAGACATTTAGTGTGTAAAGAAAATAAAAATTGAACAGGACCCTGTTCAAGGCCTAGCATGATCTCCCCAACATAAAATCCTTAGAATCATAACAAGAAAATTTATTTGGTTCTCTGAAGCCCAGGCGCATGGTCTTGTTCTCAAGCTACATTAGTTTTGCTGTAAAAGATTAAAGTGTAGAATTTGTGTTCTATGGCTTTGGCCCATAGCCCAGTAACAATAGACCAAACTTTGAGAAAAGGACAATAATGTTGACATGAAAGACCTAACACCGAATCAGAGGTCCTGTAGAATGAGCCAGCCATGTGGACACTAAAGAATAAAATTTGGACTAGGAGCTCTGAGGTCAGCTCCCTGCATCACATCAACAACACAAAATCACTTAAGATCCCTTTAGACCCTTAAGAACTGAGGTCAACAATGAAAAAAAAAATTGCATTGAACACTCTGAGGCAATACCCATTATCAGCCATTTCATTTTATGAAATAAATAAATGACATTACAATAGGGAATTAAAATTGTTGAGAGAAGACCTAGTAACCATGACCCAGACTTTTAGGTTCAGAACAAACATTTAATCTTAGCTTTGAGCCCAAGTTCATGTGTCCACTAAATAATACATACTCGTTAAGAATAGTGAGTATATCATTGGAATTTTACCTTGGAGGCCGAGTCGTTGGGTTTTTGAACCAAAATTCCAACCTGTTCAGACGGTTGAAAAGAAATTGTGAATGCAGCTGTAAAACCCAGGCAAGGATCTGCTACCAATGACCCAGCCATTTAGACTTTAAAGTATGAAATGTGGAATGGGAGCTCTGAGGCCTAGGCCAGGTGTCTTCTCACCAACATAAAAAACCTTAGAATATAGCAAAAATATTTTTGAGGGAGGAATGAGCCTCAGGCCCAGGCCCATGCGAAGGGTCTTATCCAAAATACCCTGCCATTTGTCCTTGAAGGAAAGAAATCTGGGACATGATACTGAGGCAAAGGCCAAGGACCCAGGAACTAAAACCAACACTTAAGGACTCAGAATATAATAAATCCCAGACTAGCCTAGAAATTCGATGAAATTATTAAAGCCCAGGAATACAACAAGTACCCATGATGTAGACATTTACTGTCTAAAGGTCAAAATGTGAACAGGAGCCAAGGCCTAGCATGATCTCCCCCAACATAAAATCCTTAAAATCATACCAAGAAATTTTGTTTGGTTCTCTGAAGCCCAAGCCCACGTTCTTGTTCTCAAGCTTCTTTCGATATGCTTTAAATGAGTAAAATCTAGAATTTGTGGTCTGAACCTCTGGCTCATAGCCTAGTAACAATGGACTAAACCTTAAGACAGGCATAATAATGTTGACATGAAAGACCTAACACCCAATCAAAGTTCCATTAGCATGAGCCAGACAACTGGACTCTCTAGAATAAAATTTGGAATAGGAGCTCTGCGGCAAGCTCCAAGCACCATATCACCAACCTAAAATCCCTTAGAATGAGACGAAGACCCAACGCCATATAATAGGTACTATAACATTTGAATGGCAATTTGGAGGCCAAAGCCCATAGTCTTTTAACTGCCCAGGAACTTAAACCAGCACGTAAGGACTTAGAATATAATAAATCCCAGACTCGTCTCCACATGTGATAAGAAATTCGATGAAATTATTAAAGCCCAGGAATACAACAAGTACCCATGATGTAGACATTTACTGTCTAAAGGTCAAAATGTGAACAGGAGCCAAGGCCTAGCATGATCTCCCCCAACATAAAATCCTTAAAATCATACCAAGAAATTTTGTTTGGTTCTCTGAAGCCCAAGCCCACGTTCTTGTTCTCAAGCTTCTTTCGATATGCTTTAAATGAGTAAAATCTAGAATTTGTGGTCTGAACCTCTGGCTCATAGCCTAGTAACAATGGACTAAACCTTAAGACAGGCATAATAATGTTGACATGAAAGACCTAACACCCAATCAAAGTTCCATTAGCATGAGCCAACCATTTGGACTCTAAAGAATAACATTTGGAATAGGAGCTCTGAGGCAAGCTCCTAGCATAATTTCACCAACATAAAATCCCTTAGAATGAGACCAAGACCCACTGACATACAATAGGATCTGTAACATTTGAATGGTAATTTCTTGGCCAAAGCCTATAGTCTTTTAACCACCCTTCTGAACTGAGGTGAACAATGAAAAAAACTTGCATTGAACTCTCTGGAGCAATAGCCATTATCAGCCATTTCATTTTGAAATAGAAAGATGGGACATGAGCTCTTATACAAAGGCCAATTTCATTAGAACAGGGAAGTAAAGTAGGAGAGAAGACCTAGTAACCATATCTCAGGGTTTTAGGCTTAAAAAAAGATCTAATCTGAGCTTTGAGCCAAAGGTCTATCTAGGACGTAACCCTTAAGAAAAGTGACTACAATATTGGAATTTGCGCTCAGAGGCCGATTCATTGGGTCTTGTGAATGCAGCTTTAAAACCCAGGCAAAGATCTGCTAACAGTGACATTTAGACCTTAAGTTATGAAATGTGGAATTGGAGCTCTGAGGCCTAGGCCGAGTGTCCTCATGACAAATAAAACAGCTTCGAATATAACAAATAAATTTCTGCGGGCTGAGGCTGAGGCCCAGTCCCAGGCCCAGGCCCAGGCCAAGGGTCTTATACACAATTTTTGCAATGAAATCTCTGAGCCAGTACCCCCTATAGGCCATTTGATTTTGAAAGAGCAAGATGGGATATGAGCTGATATACAAAAGCCCAGATGCCTCCAATCAATTACATTAGAATAGGCAATTGAAATTGTTGAGAGAAGACCTAGTAACGATAAACCAGACTTTTAGGCATTAAAAAACATCTAATCTGAGCTTTGAGTCAAAGGTCATGGGCCCACTATCTAATACATACGCCTTAAAAAGAGTGACTATAATTTTAATATACTTTGAACCAAAATCCCAACCTGTTCAGGTGGTTAAAAAGAATTGTAAGTGCAGCTCTAAAACCCAGGCAAGGATCTGCTACCAATGACATCGGCATTTACGCTGTAAAGTACGATATGTGGAATGGGAGTTCTGAGGCCTAGGCCCAGTATCCTCTCGCCAACATAAAACAAATACATTTCTGTGAGAGTGCTGAGGCTCAGGCCCAGGCCCAGGCCAAGGGTCTCATACACAATACCCTGCCATTTTGCCTCGACAAAAAGAAATCTGGGACATGGTACTGAGGCAAACGCCAAGCGCCCAGGAACTAAAACCAACGCTTAAGGGCACAGAATATAATATATCCGTCACTTGTCTCCATATTTGATAAGAAAGTGTGATGATATTCTTAAAGCCAAGGAAAAGAACCAGAATACAAAAAGTACCCATGATCCAGACATTTAGTGCCAAGGCCTAGCATCATCTCCCTCAGCATACAATAATTAGAATCAATTCAAGATATTTGGTTTGGTTCTCTGAAGCCCAGTCCGTCTCAAGCGTCTTTCATTTTAATATAAAACATTAAAGTCTCGAATTTGTGTTCTAAGGATCTGGCCTATATAGCCCAGTAACAATGGACCAAACCTTAAGATAGGGACAGTAATGTGAACTTGAAACGAATAACATCCAGGCAAACGTCCAGCAGTATGAGCCAGCCATATGGACTTGAAAGAATAATTTTTTTTTCTTTTTTTCAATTTTTACCCGGTTTTCTCCCCAATTTAGTCTTTGCGCTGACTAGCATCGTGCTTAGTGAGTGATGGGGGGGGAGAAAGGCAGCCATCCCACCCACCCACAAAGAGCGAGGCCAATTGTGCTCTTGTGCTTATTAGGGGTACCTAAACCTGTTCAACTCTTAAATTCATTCGTGGTCTTATTTATATGTTTACTGAAATGGCGTTTACTGCACACAGTATTCGCTCAAACGCTTTAGACAGGCTAGAAAAGCAGTTCTCACGTAAAGTGAAGACATTACAAGGATTATAAACAGATGTTTGTGACATAATATACTGTTTATGTGTAATGGAGCTAACCG